>NC_081824.1:206849184-207151764 GCF_030867095.1 Alligator mississippiensis
CCAAATTGGAAGAGTAGGTTACAGTTTTTATTGAGTGAGTTGCCGTCCTGGGCCCCTCCTACCCAAACCTGTCACTACTCCCAAATTTGGGCTCGGATCTTTCTCAACAGATTCTTTTGCTTGGTAATTAGTTTGTTTCTTGACCATTCTAATTACTTTGGGGAACTTCCATACCACTGCAAGTGACCTTTTCTTTCCAATTTTTTCAAAGGCCCTAGGGTTTGATCTCTCAGAATTCGGGATATTTGCTTAAGGGTCATTTTTAGGTTCTCTTTGTTAAAGGCCTCTTAAGATAAAATTCAAGAGTTAAGACTTTGAGCAAAGTCAGGACCTTCCGCACATAGACCAAAACAATGGCCTAGATAAGGAGATAAATCTTGTCTTCTTCCTAAACTGGCTAATGGGCAACTATTACAAACATTCAAACTATTTCATTCAATATGACAGTAGTCGGGGCTCAATGGGTAATCTATAGCAATGGGGGCCAACCTTTTTTGGCAGGTGTGCCACAAATTAGCCTTGCACCTTCCCAAGTACCATTCAGATCCCCTTTTTCTGCCCAATCAGCTGTTCTGCTTTTTGCTTCTTGCCCTGTGGTCCCTGCCTTATCTGCTGCTTTGCTTTCATCTTCCTTCCCTATGTGCCACTGTGCTGCCTGACCCCTCCCTGGTCTGCCACATGCCACATACAGAGGCTGCCTGTGCCACAGTTTAGCCACTAGTTATAGGATGTTTCCAACAGGAACTAATGACACAATGGGTAATTCATATAAATCCCCCATACTGAAACAATGCAAATAATAAATCTTTTACATTTCCCACTCTCCCTAGACAAAGTATAGACCAATTTGACCTGGTTCCAAGAACTAAGTAGATAAAAGAATTGACACTGTAAAAGGACAGCCCTACCCCATGGGTCAGAGACCCTCACACTCTACCCAAAAACTGACAAACATGAGGCTTTGATATAAGCCACCTCCAGGGAGAGGACTGTAATGTAACTGATGAATGCCCCCCTCATTTATTTCAGAGAAAATATACCTTAAAACAACACTCAGGAGCCAACATGTATATTACTTTTTTAATATCAATTCTTGGCTTCTTGTAGGCTAAGATCAAGTATTTGGCTAGTCCTTGTACAGCCCTATTATTGCTCCATTATTTAAGTGTGTTTTGGTGTATTTAATTCAAATAGTTCAGCTTTATGCAGATTCTTCTGTCTACATTGGGAAAATTTTGGAATTTTCTCTTCATTCATTTTGAGAGTTGGGGAGAGATCATGGAATACTTTTAGTTGTGAACATTTATACTATACTAGCAAATTGCCCATCAAGAATGATGGGGGGTGGGGGGTGGTCCAAGCTAGTTCCCCACCTTCCCCTTCGCCACTCTGGGTCCGGCCCTGTTTCCCCCCTCCCCCCCTGCTCTGGGTCCATTCCCCGCCCCCACCGCTCTGGGTTCAGCCCCACTCTATCCCCACCTCCCTGCATATCTAGCCCAGTTCTTCCCTCCCCGCTGCCACTCTGGGTCTAGGCCTGCTTTATGCCGCCCCCCTGTGTCTGGCCCCTCTCTACCCCCTCTCCCCTGCCACTCTGGATCTGACCCCACTTTACCCCCCTCTCTGCTGCTCCAGGTCCTGTCCTGCTTCCCCCACTCAGGCCACTCCGGGTCCAGCCCCACTTCCCTTGCCTCTCCAGCACTCTGGGTCTGGCCCTGCTCTACCCACATCCCTGCTCCGCATCTGCCTGGCATGCATCTACCTACCTCCCCTCCCTTCCTGCCCACTGCCTTCCCCTCCTTGCTGGCTGTTCTGGGGGGCATCGGGCTGGGCAGTGGGGGCGGGGGGGGTGCTGCCACCGTGAGACCTCCCCTTCACCCTCAGGCAGGGATGCATGGGGAAGCCCTGCTGCTTGGGCAGCCAGGGCATGTTCACTGCCACCACAAACTTTGCTGGCAGCAGCATAGACTTGGGCCCCCTGTGCAGCCAGTCACCATCTGCCCTCTCTGGCGCATACACAGTTGCTCAAAAGTGTTACAGACAGACATACAGGCAGACACACAGACAGACAGATTAAGCCTTTTATTATATTAGAATTCTTGTATAATAGTGTAGATTACAACAGAGTGTAGGTTAAATGAATCAAACGCTTACTATAGGATAAGGCAAAACCTCAGAGTTTAAAATGTCTGGAAATATTTAATAAATAGCTATTGTTGGAATTATACTAAATGTACTCTGTTCATCATCTTTCATATTTCTTCTTTCCTCATGTATTCTTTACTTTTCTTTTTGAATCTTTGGGATTCCCTAGTGCCTAAGGTAACTGCTCTTTCACATTGTCAGTTCAGCATGACTTCCTTATGTGTGATGACAGTCAAGTGCACTGTAATACAGTTGTTCTCTTTACTTTCACCCTCCCCTTTCCGTATTTATTACTGAATCAGCAGAAACAAATGAGCACTCTGAAACCATCTCCAATGATTATGAACTTGTGCTGACTTAAATCTAGCATGCAGAGCTGCACTGATAGTTTCTTCACTCATCCACCATAATGAACTCTTTATATTACTTTATCTGAGGGTTTTGTTGTTTGTCTACATTACTTTCAGATTTTTTTGACTAATGTTCACAGCTACCATCTGTAGCATAAAAATGTTCTAACAAGTCATTGTAACTATCTGCATATTTTGGTTTTTTGGACAGCCAGGCTAACTACAGTCATACTTTACCCAGAAAATGTCCTATATCTAGATAAAAAAGATACCTCCATATAAGAAATGTGTTGAATTTTGTTATGATGTTATATTTGGTCCCCAGGACAATCTGAATTACACAAAAAGGGGACATTATGACTTCTTGAAAAAGGCAAAGTGTTAGAAGTCATCTACTTTCTCCTGGAAGAGTTTAAATATACAATTCAATTAACAGGATGTTATTTTTAAAACTGGAAGAGATGTAGGTTGATTTTTATGTTTTATATATCTAAAGCCAATTCAAAGGGAACAACCATCAGGACAATATAACCAATGTTGTGGTCTTATGACATTAAATATCTAAAGCAGTGGTACTAAACCTCTTTGCCCAGAGGCCTTGGATGGGCAGCACTTTAATCTGTCCATGGGCTGGATCTGGCTGGTAGTCCCAATCTGGAGCCCAGAGTCAGCATAGCAGGGCCCCATCTAGCCACATGGAAGAGGGGTGGAGGATAGCTCAACCCCAATCCAGCTGCAGGGGAGAAAGATGTTTTCCTGGCCCTGCCTTAGTGCAGCTCTGCAAGGGACAGGGACATGACCCAGCCTGCATCCAGCTACACAGGGGGAGGATGTGCAGCCTGGCTGCATGGAGGAGAGGGGAGAGAGTGCAGCCCAGCCCTGATTTGGCCATGTGGAGTTTAGTAATTTGGCAACAGGGGAGGGTAGAGATATTAATTTCTGCTGCTCCCCCAATGCAAAATGTCCCGATCTGTGAAGAGCCCCATGGGCTGCATTTGGCTCTCAGCCCAGAGGTTGAACACCCCTGATTTAAAGGATAAGGGTGTTTTTTCTATAATGTGGGAGATATATGTGCAAAAACATCAGCTTTGTATCTGTATTTAATGCTAGTGTATTTTTTCCTTCAAGTGATATACTTATTCCACTATTGGTGGGTGCGCATCCACTGTGGTCAACCCAGATTTTGTTGTAGTCGGTAGCATCTGCTGGAACAGTACATGCATCCTTGCACTGGGAACCAGGACCAAAAGGGGCAGAGCCATCCAGCCATATCCCAGTCCCTCTTACTGCTTGTGCATGACTTGGAGCACCTCAGTTTCTTGAGCTATCAAGACTAAATTGTAAATAGTGTAAATATTTGTCCTTGGTATAATTAGCAGTTCTTAATTGATTAGTATTTAACTATTAATTATTTTCTGAGTTTGGAAACTTTTCACTTGTATTTTTAGTATCTTTTTAATTTAGCACGGTCTGGTCATTCTGTTGCAACATATGTTTGAGTTAGAGGTACTGCCCATTTCACAAGCTAGCATTTCACTGGGTAATATTACACAGAAAAGAGCCATTTTCCTGACTGCTACAATATTTGTAGGAGCTCTTCAAAAAGGGCTTAGTGGCCCAGGGAGTCAGGTCACGCTTTTTTGCTACAGCACTCTTATGTGACCTGGTTCAGATCCTTATGTCCCTACACCCAAATCATCAGGGAACCAAAGATCTGCAGAATTTTATACCCCAAAGCTTTGATATCCAGGATATCTGAGTTACCTGACAAGGTCCCTCCTTTTTCAGAACCAAAGGACAAATCTAGATAAACCTTCTAGGAACAAGAGGTGTAGATTGCCTTCTCTTTCTAGTCATCAGAAGCTTCCCAACTTCTTAGCTCTCAGACCAAAAGGTGCATCAAGATTTTATGTAGTACCATTGAAGTGGCTGCAGATTTACTTTGGGTATTGCTTGTTACTGTTCCTACCATTTTGACCTCTTGAGCACAGAGAACTGTGCTACTATTTTCATTGACACCAGCACCAGCAACTGCAGAAATTCTGTCTCAATTCTGTCTTATTTAGTAAGCCAAAAGTAGCAACCTTCTCGCTGCTTTTTCTGCTCTGTCTCTCACTTGTTGGTATTGGCATCTAGCATGCTAGCTTCCATGGAATTCATGCATTCACAGCGTCTATCGGTAAAGAGACCTTTCTACATTACAATAGAATATTCTGTGACTTCGACCTACACTTGTTACTCATCCCTTCCTAACTCCTGAGTTTGGTTGCTGCCTCACTTCTTGTTCCTCACCTCCAACTTGTGGCTTAAGAACAATGGCTTGTTTCTAACCAATGACCACTGGTTTCACACTGCTGGCTTATTCCCAACTTCTGACTCCTGGCTTGGACCCACTGCTCCTGACCACAACTTTAACTACTAGGCAAGATTACCTATGTCCTGGTTTTATTACAACTGATATTGTACCCATGGAATTTTTTTTCCATTATTCAGTGTTCCATTGGGGACCTCACCATTAAAGAGCATGGTTCGCCATCATACTTTAAATCTCAATCATCATCCCTGCTGTTTTTTAGGAGGAATGCATCACCCCATTGACTATGAAAAAGGGTAAACAATTTGCTTCACCTCTTCAAGAAATCCAGGTGTTGGAACATCCTGCTCCAGCCAATAACTTGTAATTTCAAAATGAGGTTCTGGTGTCAAACTAAGCTTCAGCTCCTGAAGGTTATAGGAGAAGCAAGCATTTTTGAGGAACAACATCTCTTTTTTAAACTAAATGTATGGGTGCCATTTGAAAGAGTTCCTTGTGCCTAAAAGCTTGCCTAAGACTTCACCCAGCTATGGTAGGTCCAGTAAAAGATCTCACCCCCCCCCCCCCCAAAAAAAAAAAAAATTCTTGCCCCTCTCATATTTCTTGGACCGTCATGGCCACAACATCACTCCAACACTACCACAACATGAACGATTATAAAATCTTTCAAGATTTAATGAGTAGACTAGCAATGCCTCTCAAAAAAATACCAAAGAGGCACAAGACTGTTGTTGCAAACTCTTTGATATATTGCAGGCCTTGGTACTGGGCTGTTTGGTGATCCCAGTAAGTAAAGGTTACTAGACTTCGCCAAAATGTTATGGCAGATGCTAATGTTGCTAATGCCAATTTCAAAGCATTAGAAAAGACTGTCCCAAGTACTGACTATCATACCCAGGGAATTCCACTCTCCTAATATAGAAAACTCATTACAGCAGCTAATAAGAAATCATTGTAAGGTCAGCAGAGATCAACAGAAAAAGCCTAAGAAGCACAATCTTCTTGGCCAGAAGTCATTTAGCAGCTTTGTCAAATACTAGTTTCCAAATTTTCTCTTTTATGCAGTTTTCAATATAGTATTTTACAACAGCACCTTAAAACAGGAGGCAGAATCCTCCATAACTCTCAGTGTAAGATAAGAAGTATTGCATCATCAAAAGGCTGGAGGGTTTTATTTGAGATATTTTCGTATCCCAGTGAAAAATGGAAGCCTTCATCCCTTTCTAGTTCACAAACTTTTCTTATATAAAGAAGTTTAGAATAGTATTGCTAACAACTGTCAGCTTGTCCAGGAGAACAAACACTAGTGTGTTGCTTTTGACCTTCAAAATGTTTATTTCTATATTGCCATTCACCTTATCCACAAACAGTTCCTGAGATTCACAGTAGGCAGTTTGCCATCACCCAGATGGAGTTTTCTCCTCTGGACTGAGTGGACACATCTACATGATATGCTTAACGTGCAGTAGACTAATTCTACTATGCATTAGCCCGTCACGGCAAAAACCTTGCCAATGCGCAGTAGAATTAGTCTACTGCGCATTAAGGGCACTTATACACATACATTTTCATGCTCTGATGTGCCAGAGATCTGGCATCTTGGAGCAGATTCGATTAATTGAGTTTGTTCTGCATGCACAGAAAATGGCGGCGGTGCATTTTTTAACTGAAACACCTTCGATGTGTTTTAGTTCAAAAGCGCTCTACCACCATTTTCTCAGTGCTGACATGCATTTTGCTGCTTATACAAGTGTATGCATTGCAGTACTGGGTGCTTTAAAAAGCACCCAGCGCTGCAGCGCAAACATGTGTACAAATGCCCCTTGTGTCAAAAAAGACTGTGTGCCTCTGCTACTGCGCATTAGCGCCAGCTACTGCACATTTAGGTAGTACCTCAAATTAGAGGTACTAAACTTAATGTGCAGTGGCAACAGCACATTAATGCATGTGTATATGCGCTCAGTGACTCCAAGATGTTTATGGTTTTTGCAGCCACCTATCTCATCCAAACATTTAATTGGACAATTTGTTGGAATGGGATTACTCAAAACAGTGAGTACGCAAAATCTGAGGAACACTCGTATGCTATTTAATCATCCAGGCCTTCTAGTGAAAGAGAATGTCAGCTTTAATGTCAGCTTTAAAGAACAGAGTTAATTGGAGTTAATTGATGCCATACTGAACTTTACCTCATCAGAAGCTTTTGTGCTTCCTAGCAGATTCCATGCCACACCATGCCTCTGTACAAACTCACACAGTTATATGAGTACACATGTATCAAATTCATGGGCCTCATCACATTATGTACCTTTGTTCACCAAGCATTACAAGACTTTTTTTTTTCTCTCTCTCCTTTTGGGAACAAAGAGCCACGTGTGTGTGTGCATACACCCTACAGATATGCTAATACACATCACACATAGTTTTGCGATCAGTCCTGGTTCACTATCCAAGATTATAACAATGGATGCATCTATAATGGGCTGGAACACTCACTCTGTATATTAGGAACTGTGGTCTCCTTTAGAGAGGACCTTGCACATAAATGTTTTAGAACTAAGAGACATTCATAGTGCATGCAAGGCCTTTTTTAAACATCATTCAGGATTGCATTGTTCAGGTCATGTAAGGTAATGTAACTTAAATTTTCTGTCTGAATAAACTAGATAGAAAGATTAACCTAGCTGTGTCAGGAAATGATACAACTATGGAAGTTTGCAATGAAATGCAATTGAATCCTATGCTTTCAACAGTCCTCCTTTCTGATAATGACAATATGAGCAGCTAATTAATTATCAATCAAGAATGGTTAATGAAATGCCCATATTTCAAATCATTAAAAGTGGGGGTCCATCCCACAGGCCTTTTCATAACATTAGAAAACAAAAAAACACTTCTTTCCTTTGCTTTCCCCTGCCCACTTTCCCCTGCCCTCTTTCCCCCTTTCCTCTTCCTCTTCCTCCCTTCTTTTCGAAGAATTTAAGTAACGTATGGCTACTAGATTCATTTCTTCTTCGTTAGAATCTCAGGCTGTTTTATGTATTTCTACCAGCTGCCCTCCTGAAGGTAATCCAGAAAATCAGAAGGAATAAAACCAAACTCATCTTAATACCTTGGTAGCTAGACTGTCACAGAGAGTGTGTTCACATAAAGCAGAAAAGATTCTCATCTGAAAGTAAGAAAAATACTTTTGCATTGATTTATCACAAAGCGCCTAATTAAAATCTGTGACAAGCTAATAGGAGATCTCTTCACCTAGACTTTTTGCACACATTTCTCCCTGATGCTCTACATACAATCTACAGATGCAGTTCCAGTCAAAGTAAAAGGAGTTTATTCTTGGTCTTTAAAATGTTAGATTATATTTCATATTGTGGTTAGAGCTTTGGAGTACTCACACCATGGTCTTTGTGGCTAGTGTAGGCACTGAAGTGTGCCTGGAGTCTTTCCATCCTGTTTTATGTATTTGTTGTCAAGCACTACTTCATTAGACACTGCTGACTATAAATATCTTTCCCATTTAGTGCACTGTATATACATTCACAAGCAGGAGACCATGGATATGAATTGAACCTCTGAAAGATTATTGGTTCCTAGATAAATCTGTAAGCTCCTTTCCTTCCCTCTCCCCCTGCCCCCACCCTCTCTTTTTTCCCTTTCCTTTTTCCTTTGCTTCCCATGAAGTAAGGTAGATCCAGAGAAAATAGTTTATATCACTGGTCCTTAATATCAGTGACTGAAAATTTAAAATATTTAATTTCTGTTAATACATTTTAGTAACACTATAACATGCTAAGAAAAAAAGCTTGTGATTAGATTCAGAAAGTAAAAATATGTTAGAAATCTCCCTATTGTGAAATGTATTTCTGAGACCTTAAATATTCAGAAAATTCATGTGTCAGTTTCTGTTGGAGGAAGAAATTGTGAGTAAAAATGTACCCAGCTACAATTAATTTGATTTTGACCTCATTAGGTTTTTTGTTATTGTTTCCTGAAGGTGACTAACTGCAGATGCTACTCCATATGATACAGCTACATTTTTCCACTAGCATTATTTTTAATATTTCCTTTAGTGCATTATCAATTCCATCCAGTTAAGTGGATTTTTGGCTGCAGTAATCTCAAGATTACTCATCTACATGTCCCTAAAAATTTCTTTTCATCAGCAATATTATGCTTCCCAACAAATTGGGAATAGTTTGATATAAAACTGACCTTCAGGCTAGCCTCAGCCTGCAGAGATTTTATCAAGATGAGCTTGTTAACTTCAAACCTTAAAAGAAGGTTTGTTCCATTCTATGTATTTAATTAACAAGAACAGTAAAATGTTTTTCAGAAATTCAGTGGAGGTCTATAATCAATAGGGAATAAATATATCTATTTCTCCCAGTTGTTCTATAAAAAGAAAAAACGCTTTATACACATCAGCAAATATATTACAAAACCTGGATCTGGAAGAAGCATGTGAAACCTAGTGGTCCACGTTCTGCCTCAGAGTCCTATAAAATTAACAATTAAATTGGTCTTTGTTCCGTAAGATCTATGCCTTCTCAAATTGCCAGAATTCCTACTGCTTGGATGTTCTAAGCTTAGTTTTGTAGTATCCTGAGTTTTATATGTATTTCTTTTTTCTTTTTCTTTTTTAAAATAACTTAGACACAAATCAAAAAAGGAAATTTGATGTGCAATTTCATTGTCACTCTGTTCCTGACTTCTGGAATGGAATTCAGAAACCTTAGTTTAGAGCCTAAAAGTTCCATATACAGTGGGCACATCTATATGTGCAACTGCTGCTGGAAGGGTTTACTCCAGAGTAATTTACTCTGGAGTAGTCCTACCCTGGGCAGGCATCTACTTGTGCACCCATTTGGGAGCAGATTTGCTGCTCCTAGCAGCAGTCTGTTCCTCCCCTCACTCTCACCCCCTAGCCCTGCACTGGCTCCCTGCAGCAGTTAGGCTCCCCCTGGGTGCTAGCCCAGGGGCTGGCAGGGAGCATGGAGACTGTTCTGTGCCCCTGGGAGCTGCCTGCCACTGGGATGGGCTCTGGTGGTGGACCCTGGGTAGGGACAATGTCCCCCTGCCCCAGCAGCAGGGAAGGAGGCTTTGAAAGAGCTTCAGGGGAGAGGCAGGTTCCAGCCCCCTGCTCTGAAGCACCAGGGGCTTGCTGCTAGCTGCCCCATTAGTGTATTGGGGCAGGGGGCTGAGACCTGCCCCTCCCCTGCAGCTCTGTCCAAGCCCTGTGCCTTTATCACTCGATTGGGGCATGGGGCTGGGAAAAAGCTGAGGGGCTGGGACCTGCCTGAAATAGAACAGTCCCCAGCCAGCTCCAGGCTCCATGTACAGACTTTCCCACTCAGCCTGGGAACTGCCCCAGTCTGAGGCAGGTCCCAGCCAGGTCCAGACTGGGCAGGGAACTCTCCCCATGCAGGGAGCTCCCTGCCCCAGCTCCATGATTGCGATCATGAAGCTGGGGGAGGGAGCTCCCTTCTACTGGGGCAGGGGCCAGGGAGTAGCAAGCAATCTCTTGCTGCCTGCTGCCCGGCTGACCAAAGCAAATTTGCTCCTGGTCAGTCATCCACACATGCCTTACTGCACAGTAGTTATTTGGCAGTTAATTTGCTTTCTGCAAATACAAGAAGCAAACTAACTTCTGAGTAGAGCAAATTACTGCACAGTCTGCACATGTAGATGCTGACACTTATTTTACTGTGCAGTAGAGCAAATTACTATGTAGTATCTCATGTAGATATGCCGAGTAAGCAAATAGTGTTGGGAGCCTTGCATTGGGATTTACAACAGTCAGTCCATTGAAGTGTTGAGGGAATCAAGCTAGCCAATAGGATATATTGAAGATGTTTCTTAAATACTTTATTAGGAGGAACTTTGCAAGCAGATCAAGAGAAGTGATTTGTTCCCCTCTTTTCAGTCCTGGTGAGACCACATCTGGAGTACTGTGCCCCCTCCCCCCCCCCCGGTTACAGAAAAGTTGTGGACAAATACGAGAGAAGTCAGTGGAAGGCAATGAAAATGATGAGAGGGCTGAAACACATGCCTTCTAAGAAGAGGCTGAAGGAGCTGGGCTTATTTAATCTGGAGAAGAGAAGATTGAGGGGGGTTTAATAGCAGTCTTCAACTACCTGAAGAGTGGTTCCAAAGAGGACGGTGCTAGACTATTCTCAGTGGTGGTAAATGACAAAACAAGAAGTAATAGTCTCAGGTTGCTGCAAAGGGAGTTTAGATTAGATATTAGGTAAAACTTTCTCATGAGGAGCGTAGTAAAGCACTGGAACAGGTTACCTAGAGAGGTTGTAAAATCTCCATCCTTAGAGTTTTTTAAGACCTGGCTAGGGGTTTGGACTAGATGACTTCCTGAGGTCCCTTCTAACCCTGGACTTAAAGTGCCTTAAATGCCATTCCTTGGGTACAGATAACTAGTTCTATCTTTTAAAATACAGTTGTTAGTTGGTGGCACACTTGCCTTTTGTATAATAAAATACTGGTTAAAGCAGGGGTGCTCAGTCTCCAGCCTACAAGCCAGATCCAGCCTGCAGGGTCCTGTCATCTGGTCCATGCGACTCCTGATGGGTCTGGAAATTTGGCAATGGCAGAGCAGTGGCACCATTCCTTCACTGCTAAATTTCTGGATCCATGGAGAGCTCCAGGCCCTGATGCCCAATTACAGGGCACAAGGCTGGGGGTGGTACTGGCCCCCCAGGATCCAGTCCTTATGTTGGGGGCCTGGGGGGGGGAATGGTGCTAGCCCTTGGGGACCAATCCCAGTGTGTGGGGGTTGGGAGGGGGTGGTGCCAGGTCCCAAAGCTGATCCAGTCTGTAGACAACCTGAACCAGCCTGCAGATGTGCTCCACACCATCTGTTTGACTTGTGGGCCCAAAAGGTTGAGTCCCACTGGGTCAGAGCATCAGCTAAGAGGAGGGATCATGAGACTATTCAAGTCTTTTAAGTTTTCCTAACCACTGTGCTACAAAATCATGCTTGTTTTCATTTGTTCTTTCTAACCCAATGAATCTTGCAGTTGTTCCTGCCATGGTGGCCCAGCTTCAACGGGTATGTATGGTGCATGTCCCCTTCAACCTAACCTAGCCCCTGACCTTGGTAGTTAGGGAACTCTCCTAGAAGATGTGTTTTTGAAACCTTTAGACAGAGAAAAGCCCAGAGTTTAGATATCTCATTTCCTCAGTGGATTCTCTAACTAGTAGGCTATTAGCTAAAAGGTAGGTTGCAATGTTCCCACCTTTGCTGGCCATGCTTTCAAGTGGACGTGTTGAATTCAATGCTATGAGGATGGATTAGACATCCTCAGAGCACACCTACCAGACTGGACCCCTGAGATGACTTTGGTACAAGGACATTTAGTTTGTGAATCCCAAATAGCCTTAAACATAAGAAAAGTACTGAGATGTGTAGCTCAGCTGAGGTAGCAGCAGTTCTGGACGTGAGCTGTAGCACAGCAAATACATTTTCTGGTAGTAAAAATGTTAAGTTACCTCTAGCCATTCAGGTGTCTCTGGTTCAACAGGGTGTATACATATTATTCATTTGAACCTAAGCACATACATTTTGCCTAAGTTGCACTTCAGGCACACAAGTCTTTTGTATCTGGCCCTTCCTCTTTCAACTGTTTAGTTTAGTTGACATTTATTAGGATTGCTATTTGTTTTTTGAGCCATATTTCTGCTCAGTATCCATATTTCTTTCAATTATTGGTCTCTCAGACTGTTTATTTTTAGATCTTCCTCTAATTGCAAAGCTGATTAATCTGCTTCAGAGTTATTACAGTGTTCTTTGATAATAGGTTTTAGTGGTCTATTTCAACTGGAATATCTCCTGCAGTTAAATCAGAAGATGTTAGCCTTTAAAGGGTATGAAGCAACAGGAAATTTGAGTAGCCTATTTGTTTTTTTATTCTTGTTCTTACTTTCTCACTGTACACTACATCGCTTTATAATTCTTGTTCCTGTGCAGGATGAAGAAAAGAACTATTAAAATACCCAAATGAAATTATCCACATCAAAATTTGGAATTCCTCCAAAACAGCAGCCACTTAATATATCAGCCTTCCCTTTGATATATTTTGATACATTAAAATCCACTAGGAGTGCAGTAGGAGATATGAATGATTGAGCTTTGCCAAGAAATTTGGTTGTACAAGATTACATTTGTCACAATTTAAAGAGAAGTTGAAGTTGTCCTGTGTCCCTTGAAGTTGCATTAATTTGAAAATGTTGTGGGTTTTTTCTTGGGTACTATTAAATTTATATTTTAATATAAAAAGACCTAGATCATGTTGTGCTCACCTGCCCTCGAACACCCGTTTGCATGCCGCCTTGCCCCGCCCGAGTAGCCAGTGATGGACGTGCCAATGCTTTGTGCAGCCCCTGAAGTAGGTCTCGATCATCTCAGTGGCTGCCCCCAAACTTTCCTGCCATGACTTTGAATGTACTACCAGTGGCAGGGTGAGCCGGTGGAGATCCCTCAGGGGTGGGACTCCACCTCCCCTACACCCCAGCCTCACGCCAACTTCCGGTGGGACACCAGGTCTTGAGATGGCCGTCCCTCTGGTGTAGATATTTCCTTGGCCTCAATGCCTCCCTCGGGTTTTATGTCCTGAGGGTTTACGCTTGCAGTGGGCCACGGGCCTACTAGTTACATCGATTGGGTCTCGATCACTTCTGTGATGGGGCGTACGCTATGGTCCCACCCTGGGGCAACCCAAAAAAGCAGGGAAACAAAAAAAAAAAAAAGAAAAAAAAAAAAAAGGAAGGAAGCTGCAACTCACTTCCCCGTGCCAGGGCCCTTCAAGACTAAGAGGCTCAGTTCATGAGGCCTGCATGCCTTGTCAATACCCCAAAAGGGGGAAAAGAAAAAAGAACAAAACAAAGTAAAGATCTGGGTGGCCTATTGGGCGGTTCCACCGGCCCCACTGTCAAGATTCAATGGGGTCCCCTCGACGCCCCTCCTTAGGAGTATCTTCACCTCCGCTACTGCCAACCCATCTCCTGGACCCGGTACCTGGGAGTACATGGGAAGATGACCCGTTGTTTCCCCTGGGTCTGCTACAGCCCCTTTTTCTGGGCCATTGCTCTCTTCACACCGCCGAGTGCAGCTTGCGGTGCTGCTCTCCCTCAGCATTGCCTGAGGTGTCCTGCCCCCGGTGTCCCTCAGTCCTCAGGGCTTGAGTCATCCATCACCAGAGCAGGGAGACCCTGCTGTCTCCGCTGCTGCTCCCTGCCTGGATTTTCCCCTACTGTACCGGCCCTGGCCGCCGGCAGTGTGGAGAGCCTCCACCGCCTCTCCTGCTCTCACTGCTTCTCCTGTGGCATTCCTTCTTATTTTCGCTGGTCGGTGATTGCCCATGATGTCACTGGCCGGCCTCAGCTGGATAAAGGCATGGCTTGTAACCCACACAGGCTCTGTGCCTCGTTCCCACAGCATTGTGTGTCCTGTTGCAGGTGAGTAGTTTTCTTGTTTTTTGTTTTTGTCTATGGTCCCCATCTCATGGTGCCCCCAGGGTGCAGCTCGGGGCTCTTTTGTCTGAATGCCCTCCAGGACGCATGTAAAGAAACAGAGGGTGCGTTTACATGGGACGCTACATCTCCGTAGCAACACGCTACAACGACATAGCATTGGTGGGCACAAACCGTGACACCTCAGCTATATCACCATAGCGACATGCTCCCTTGCTGTAGCATGTTGCTATGACAGCAAGGTGGCTAAAAATAACTGCGCTGCCGGCATGGCACAGTACGGACTATTACTGCACCATCATTTAGCACTTCCAAAAGGAAGTACTAAATGACAGTGCAGTAACAACAGCGCCGTAGGGGTATGTGTAGACGCTTCCAGAGCAAAAGAAACTTTGGTTTATAATTAATTGTAGTTTGTTTTCAGTGTAGACTTTTTGTATTGAAAAAGTATTCAATTAAGAATAAAATAGATGTGCGTTTCTTTTAGGACTGCAGCCAGTGTTCTGAAACAAAGTACATAACAATGCTTTGCTCTTATATAGCTTTTTCCTTTGGGGAATCTCAAACTGATTTATAAACTAAATGCCAGGTTATATAGGTATTGTAAGAGTTACTTCATTAGGAAACACATTTTGGAACTCTCATGTAGCTGGAGTAAGGACCTGCTGCAGATGTTTCAAAGATACTATTTAGTATAATAGTGTTACAGATCCAGTTATTAATGAATTAAGTAAGCTTCATATTTAGCATAGGGATCCTCTTTCTGTAGGTGGGAAATTATCATAGAGTACTTAGGTCTATTTATTTAAGATTGTTCTTTAAGTTTGTGAACTTTTTTTGTGTGCCCAACTTGAAATACCCACACAAAAAATTTCAAAACTAGATCCTGAATATGAAATTAATATCCTATATTCCAATCTATGAGCCTACATTAAGGCCTTTAAAGAAAAATACTGATCCAGAAGCTTCCACTGACCCCAGTACCAGATACTGGATGTTCAATGCTTTTAGTTAGGCCCCTTATTCAGGTGCATAAATGCAGAGCTGAACCTTACAGTAGCACCCATTTTTTAAAATCATGACACTAGAGCATGATGTTAAGAGATGCTTAAGTTCCCACTGAAGTCAAAGAGTGTTTTAACATTGTCAAAAGAGAACTGGTGCTACTCCTCTTAGGGGTAAACATGTTAAACTCCATAAAATCTGGGCCATCTACAAAATCTTAATTACATCAGTATAAAACTGGAGAATTCATGTTGACTTAAAATCTAATTGCTCTGAATTATCAGCTCATGCTTTGCAGAAATGTAACTCAGAGCAGATAATGTAGCATTTATCACCAGTGTGTTTGCTATAAAAATAATGGGCAACTGGTGCCTCCCAAGTCTGGGGGGACAGCAGATCACCGGCAGGGGGAGGGGGGGGTCCCCCAGTGGCTGATTGATGACCGGGTGGGTCCCCCAATGGCCAATCGCCAAACCCAAAATCACCAGCAGCAAAACCAGAAGTGCACTTCTGCCAGCAATTCTGGTTTCGTGGCTGGTGTTCGCAGGGGGTGCACAGCCAATCTCAGGGGGTGCATGTCTGTACATGTTGCCCATGTTAAAAATGGTTGTACTATCCCTAGCAAGCTTAATTTTCTCTTCCTTATTTTTCCCGTCATATATAGGCAGGAAGGTAGCTTTTATTTAACATTTGTTTGCTGTCAAACTCGGCTTTAATTTTCATTTGACAGTATTGTCATGATGCAATGCTAAATGGTGCAGTACAAGCACAATTTAATTCATCAGTAAAATGACAGTTTGATGTCTAAGCTATTCAATATTATATTCTTAAAAGGATCTTGCTAGTAGTTTTGATGTGTATCTATAGTATTCAGGGAAGTATTCAGAGAAGGCTCCATAATCATTGTAAAATTGCACACTGAAAGTAAAATTGATTGATACAACTAAAATATCAATGGCCTATATATTATAGAAGAGAAGAATTAATTTTATATCCCCAAAGTTTGAAACAAGAGATAGTAAAGGGTTCTTTTGTTTGTTTTTTTTGACAAATCAGAAATATTTGTAAGTCTGAGTACTGTAATTTTTAGACTTTGTCTAAATGAATTATTTTTGAAAATTTATAAAAAAAACTGAGAAAGGTTTGATAGTTTTCTGAAAAAACTGCTATTATTATGTATGTTGTATTAGTTTTCAGACAGATCCTGAATTCATTTTGTGAAAATGAACTGTCTGCAAAAAAACCCAACAACCATAAAAACAAAAAACAAACAAACAAAAAACCAACCCAAAAAAACCAACCTTCCTCAAGCTATACAGCAGTTGTGAAGCCATTCTGCTGCTGCCAGTTTACGCCTTGAGGCAAATGTTGTCCCTACAGTTGTTATACTCACTCCACTCTTTCCATGCCTTTACCCATTCATGAGGTTTGCCCAGTGGATCAGCACAGAAGGGGAAAGGGGGGTGGTCTCTCTCCACCTAGCTACCCTGGCCCTGCAGTGCATCACTGCTCAGCCAGAAGGGCCTCAGGAGAGAGGTCTGGACTCTATCTTCCCACAGCAGTCCCTGCCAGGCAGCAATGGATTGTGGGGCCATAGCTGCTCTAAGGACACAGAGCCCAGACTCCTTTCCCTCGTAGCGCCCCCAGGTAGGCTGCAGTGAGTCCTGGTACTGGGGCTGCTGCAGGGAGATAGAGCCCAGCCCTCTTTCCCCCACAGCTGCCCTGCCCCCTGGCAGGGGTGCTGCAGGGGAAAGAAGTCTGGGCTCTGTGTCCTTACAGCAGCCCCAGCCATGCAGCATGCTATAGCCCAGCAGGGGGGCTCCTTCTCCACCCCACAGCCCCGCCAGAGTTTCCAGTGCAGTGCACAGTGGCACCATGCTGCGGCTCCTGGCTGTAGGTGGGGGAAAGGAGCCCCCCTGCCAGGTGGGCCTCTCACAGCTTCCTGGCCTTGGTCTTGTTGGGGCCCAGGCCCCCTGTGGCAGGGAGGATCCTTTTCCCCAGCTGCAGTACAGTGCCACTTTTTCCCTGCGGAAAAGGAGTCCCTGTGCCATGGGAGCCCCAGTCCTGCCCCCACCAAGACCCAAGGCAGGAGGTTGCAGGGGCCTGCCCAGCAGGGGGGCTGCTTTTCCACCACCTCCACCCTGCAGAGTTTTCAGTGCAGTGAAAAGCAGCACTTCTCTGCAGTTCCTGCTGGCTCTCTGCAGGAAGTGGTCTTGAGGGTGGGGGGTGTCCACGTCTAGTCTGGCCTCAAGTGATCCTGCCCTGCACCCCTCCACTCCCCCAGTCCACAACAGTCTTGGCAGGACAGGTACTCCCAGTTCCCACTGTGGCTCCAGGGAGATGCCAGTGCCTAGCCTGCTCCCACTGGCACTCAGAAGACAGGCTCCCCCACCTGGATCCTGGATCTCAAGCATCCCAGCTGAACATGGAGGTCCCTTCCAGCCAGCTTCTCCATAATCTTCTGATTCCTGTCTCTGATAGAGCAGTGGGGGTGGTGGGGACTGCTCCATACCAGGCAGCCAGTCAGGGATGGCTTGCACATTCAGCTGCACTCGTGAGTTTCTG
The DNA here is from genome assembly GCF_030867095.1 of Alligator mississippiensis. Classification (NCBI taxonomy): domain Eukaryota; kingdom Metazoa; phylum Chordata; order Crocodylia; family Alligatoridae; genus Alligator; species Alligator mississippiensis. Next base: position 206,867,047 of record NC_081824.1, read on the forward strand.
ATAGCCTTGGGAGTCTGCTGGGCATACTGGGACGTGTGGGAGAGCTCCCCCTACCTGCTGGCCTTGGACAGCATGAGCCCTCCCCGCACCGAATGGAGACAGTCTGTTCAGTTCAAATGCGCTCTAACTTACAGTGCTTTAAGTACAGTGTGATAGTTAGAACATTTTTGCCACAGGCTTTTTGAACATCTGTACATAGCCTACATTTCTGAGCTTGTAGGGCAAAAATACTTGCCTCTCAATGTGCTATGCAAAATAAATGAGGAAAAAATACCCTGTCCCAAAATGTCAAGAATAAACCATAGTATGGCAAAGTATGGAGACAACTATGTAAAAAGTATATATGGAATAAATCAGTTTTAAGAAGGTTGTAAAAGAGGTAAGGGTGAATTTTTTCATGTGTGTTTTTTAGGTTCAGCATTTCGGTGTAATGATTTGAAACAGCTCCTCACACAGCAGTATATCAAGGGGCAAGAGAAACGAAACAGAAAGCTCAGCCCCGAATCCTGTAGCATATCTGGAAAGGGACGGGGAGTGAGCAGGGTACCAGGGGCAGCAGCAAGTTTGTTCTCCAGTGGTGGCAGCTGGAACTCACCCTGCTACAGCAATAGCAGCTGTCGCTTGAATGCAGAAAACAGGAACAGGTCACATCTCATCCCCCTTCTTCCCACCTCTCCCCCTGCTGCTCTCCAGTGGTTCACATAATCCCCTCCATGCCTGTCCCAGGTGCCGAAGGAGCTCGCTATGCTGCTGGGTCTCCCCATCCCAAGGGGATCCTGATCCTTGACAGCCAGTCATTTCCTTTGCTCCCTTTTAAAATTGGTACTTTAGAACCATCATTTGTTATAGCAGCAAAGCTAACAAACCAGATAAACTGTTTTATTACTGCTTTAAAATGGCAGAAAGGATTGGATGGTTCCAGGTAGGATTCTTTGAATGGATTTCAGGATGTCTGTACAAAGCTCCTTGCTACACAGTGAGTTTAGTGAAGATTCTGGCTACCTCTAGCTGTTTACCTGAGTTTGCCATTTGTAACCTCTGTTTACTATTAGAAAAATGCTTCTCTTCCCTAGATTTTTCTAATAGTAAACATATGATTTGTGACGTGGTATCTACATAAATATATAAATCAGTCATATTCAAACTTTTGTTTCTTATCCCTCATTGTAGTTCAAAATACACCAGCATGGTACATACATCACTTGCACATTGACACAGCCAGCAATCACAGAAGGTCTTCATCAATATAATTTTACTGCTATGACTTTTGTGCTAGATGATCTGGAATTGGGAAGTGAACAAATTTTAAAGGAAAAAACTAGTTCATTAGTGCCTCAGATTTGCCTCTGTATCCAGAGAAGGTGGATACAGTTGTGATATTTGGTCCTCAGAAGCTGTGGACATTTTTAACTCTACCAGGCTTAACCAATTTGAGCTTCTCTGGATTTGTTTAGAATCAGAGAAAATTAGGGTTGGCAAGGACCTCAGGACACCATCTAGTCCAACCCCCTGCTTAAAGCAGGACCATCCCCAACTAGATCATTCCAGCCAAAGCTTTGTTGAACCAGGCCTTCAAACCTCCAAGGATGGAGATTCCACAACCTCTCTAGGTAACCTGTTTTAGTGCTTCACCACCCTCCTAGTGAGAGAGTTTTCTCTAATATACAACTTAAATTTCTCTTGCTACAACTCGAGACTGTTGCTCCTTGTTCTGTCATCTGCCACCACTGAGAACCGTTTAGCTCCATCCTCTTTGGAACCACCCTTCAGGTAGTTAATGGCTGTGATCAAATCCACCCTCAGTCTCCTCTTCTGCAGACTAAATAAGACCAGTTCTCTCAGCCTCTCCTCAGAAGTCATGTGCCCCAGCCCCAAAACCATTTTCATTGCCCTCCACTGGACTGTCTCCAACTTGTCCACATCCTTTCTATAGTCGGGGTGGCCTAAAACTGGACAGTACTCCAGATGTGGCCTCATCAGTATAGAGTAGAGGGGAATAATCACTTCCCTTGATCTACTGACAATGCTTCTACCAATGTAGCCCAGCATGCTGTTATTCTTCTTGGCTACAAGGGCACAATGTTTACTCATATCCATCTTATTGTCCTCTGTGATCCCCAGGTCCTTTTCTTCAGAGCTTCTGCTTAGCCAGCTGGTCCCAAGCCTGTAGCAGTGCAGGGTGTTCTTACATCCTAATTGCAGGACTTTGCACTTGTCCTTGTTGAACCTCATGAGATTTCTTTTGGCCCAGTCCTCCAATTTGTCTAAGTCACTCTGATTCCTAGACCTACCCCCCCAGTGTATCTACTATACTCTACCTCCCTTACTTGCTTCTTGATTTTTCAGAATAACCAATGGCTGGAGTAACATTTGAAGTCACAAAAGTATCTACCAGTTACTTGATGTCCTGGGCTAGTTTAAATAAAAAACATCCATACTGGTGTGGTGGTTCACCATACTGGTGAACAAGTTAAGAGGCTGTGACTTGGATGACTACACAGTCCGGTGGGTGGCGAATTGGCTGGAGGGTCACACCCAGAGAGTCGTGGTAGATGGGTCGGTTTCGACCTGGAAGGGTGTGGGCAGTGGAGTCCCTCAGGGCTCGGTCCTTGGACTGATACTCTTTAATGTCTTCATCAGTGACTTGGACGAGGGAGTGAAATGTACTCTGTCCAAGTTTGCAGATGACACAAAGCTATGGGGAGAAGTGGACACGCCAGAGGGCAGGGAACAGCTGCAGGCAGACCTGGACAGGTTAGACAAATGGGCAGAAAACAACAGAATGCAGTTCAACAAGGAGAAATGCAAAGTGCTTTCCTAGGGAGGAAAAATGTCCAGCACACCTACAGCCTAGGAAATGACCTGCTGGGTGGCACGGAAGTGGAAAGGGATCTTGGAGTCCTAGTGGACTCCAAGATGAACATGAGTCGGCAGTGTGACGAAACCATCAGAAAAGCCAATGGCACTTTATCGTGCATCAGCAGATGCATGACGAATAGGCCCAAGGAGGTGATACTTCCCCTCTATCGCGCACTGGTTAGACCGCAGTTGGAGTACTGCGTGCAATTCTGGGCACCACACTTCAAGAAGGATGCGGATAACCTGGAGAGGGTCCAGAGAAGGGTCACTCGTATGGTTAAGGGCCTGAAGACCAAGCCCTACGAGGAGAGACTAGAGAACCTGGACCTTTTCAGCCTCCGCAAGAGAAGGTTGAGAGGCGACCTTGTGGCTGCCTATAAGTTCATCACGGGGGCACAGAAGGGAATAGGTGAGTATTTATTCATCAAGGCGCCCCCGGGGGTTACAAGAAATAATGGCCACAAGCTAGCAGAGAGCAGATTTAGATTGGACATTAGGAAGAACTTCTTCACAGTTCGAGTGGCCAAGGTCTGGAACGGGCTCCCAAGGGAGGTGCCTGTGCTCTCCCCTACCCTGGGGGTCTTCAAGAGGAGGTTAGACGAGTATCTAGCTGGGGTCATCTAGACCCAGCACTCTTTCCTGCTTATGCAGGGGTTCGGACTCAATGATCTATTGAGGTCCCTTCTGACCCTAGCATCTATGAATCTATGAATCCAGCTCAAACATACTGCTGAAGCTTGTGTCAATCTGAAGATGTAATTGCAGAGTGTGTACAGCCTTGTGTTGAGTTCCAAGGTACAAACCAAAGGAGATTCTACTTTTTATTACTATTTTTATTTATATCTTTGAAACTATTTCTTGCTGTTACTTGATCAGACTGCTGATGGGTTGATTGAGTAAAATAATTAACTTCCTAGTAGAGAACTCCTCAGGCAATCTGCCATTGTATGGACCAGTGCACTAGAATGAACATGCTGTAGTGAGTAGATAATAAAGCTATTTACTATTTTCCCTTTTAGTTTCATTCATTTTTTTCAGCCGAGCATGGAAACTGCTTATATAATATTACAGTAATTGATTTGGAAGAAATGTTCTTTCTTAACCACAAGGGAAAGGTTAAAAGTTGAAAAGCAAATTAAAAAGTGTAATAGTTATATTGTACTGTGAGAATATGAACGTTATCAACAAAACAAAAAACAAAATAATAAAGATAAGCAAGCTATGATTTGTAATATATCAGATTTAAAAAAAAAACATTTCCCAGAATCTGCTTGATCATAATTTATGTACACAGTTAAGCTTATGGTCTGAAATGGTGGCCTTTCAAAATGAATTTCATACAGTGTTAGTTTTCATGTCATTTCAATTTTATGTGTAGTTCTTACTGAGTATTAATTTTAATAGGAAATATTTGACATTGAGATCTGGGTAAAATCTGTCTAATGTTGTGTTGGCAACATGTATATTTAAAAGTAATTGTGGATCATATCTGTCAGGGAAGTGAATCTTGAATAACTTGGGGAAAATGGCTGTTTATTGAAATATTAAGTATATTGTTTGCAAAGAGACCATAGGTTGTCCTCAGTTAATCCAGTAACTATTTCCCATTAATCTGTGCAGATGGTAATTTAGGCTGCGCCTAGAAAATAAGTCCAGCACATCTTATTTTTTTCCAGTATTAGCAAAGCTAAGATGCCATCAAGAAAAATGGCAGCCCCCTGTATTGTAAGGATATAGAAACACTCACTATGAGGGACCTGGTATATATTTTATTCTCTTCTACTCAGGCTTTCTCACCACACCATCAGAATGTCTTAGGTTGGGTATGTCTACATGCCACATCATATAGCTACATTACAGTGGTACTCCATCAGGGCTATTTAACCCTTCTAAGACAGTATATTAGCCTAACTGAGGCACCACACCAGTCCAGCTTAACTAGATTCTTCAGAACTGGTTCAGGTGTCTATGCTTGGCACTGCATTGCACCAAGCAGACACCTTATTCAGTAGAAGAGGGAGGACAAAAGTGAAAATGGGGGCATGTATAGATGAAGGGAGTGGAGGGCAGGAATGGAAAGGTGGGATGGTTAGAAAGTGCTTCCCTTATGTTTATTAAAGAATTGAACTACATTCTATTCAATCACACCAGAGAAAATTGCAAGTAATTCCATTGCTGTCAGGGTAACTGCTCCACAATTAAAGCAGTGGAAGTGACAGCAGAATTTAGTTAATTAAAAAGAGAAATATCTGTCCATGTGAAACACATTAAACACTGGTTTGCAATCATAAGTATTTGAATTGGTGTAGTAATTTTTTTACTATCAAGTGCTTTAAAAAATGAATGTAGGCAGACAAGGTTCCTTGGGTGAATCTGATATCTTTTATTAGACCAACCCAAATAGTTGGAAAATAATTTTTAAGCAAGCTTTCGGGTTCAAAAACCCTTCACCAGGCTAAGGAAGTTTCAGCAGTTGGTGTGTGTGTATGCTTTTCCTGGATGGAAAAGTTCTTTACTTTACAATCTCAAGGAGAGCATATGCCCCCCCATGAGCCTCCTACCAGTCACCTATGACAGGAATGGGGTGGTGGCTCCCACCGCTGTGCATGACTCGTCCAGTGTTTATCTGTTCCTGCCGCTGCTCCTGCCACTTGTCCGGGAGGGCATGGGAGAGGGGCCATAGATCTGCATGGGGTAGGGCGGGGCGGGATGGGGCTGGGCTCTTACCAGCTGGCCAGATCCAGGGGCATATGCTGGAGGAGCAGCAGGAGCCACCAGATGAGCACTGGGTGAGCCGTGTGCACCAGTGGGAACCACTCCCACCCACTTCCCACACCTCCCCGATGAGCCACACTTACATCCTGTGCCTGCCTCAGCCCCAGCCCCAGCCTGCAGCTGCAGTCCTCCCCACACCACACAGATCGGGGGGGTACACCCTCCCCCATCCCCTTGGATGAGCTGCCTGTGACTATCCTGTGCCCCTCCCCACCCCAACTGGTCAGCGCCTCCCTCAGCCCCAGCTCCAGCCCTGTTCCCTCCCTCACCGCAGGGGCCTTGATCTGCCTCCCTGCTATACCCCTTCCCTCTCCCCTCCTACCACACCAGATTTACCATCTGGACACAGCTCCTCGAGTTGAAGAGGTGTGTATTGGAAATCATATCGGTATCGACCGATATGCCTCCTTAAAAGTCGTCTATCGGTATCGGCCCCAAAAATCTCTATTGGTGCACCCCTATAAATTAGTTGTAAGTCATTCAAGTCTCCTCCCTCATTCACTTCCAGCTTTCTATCATCTCCAGCAACTGAAGTAGAGATCTTAGAGACAACTGCTTCCTTCATACCTAGTAGTTCTTTGGAAAAATAACACATTATCATAATCTAATGATACTATATCATAAGAGACTATATTATGATACTTGTGCCTAAGGGAGTCAAGTTAAATTTGCATAAGTTATTTTGAGTCCAGAATTTCCCAATTTTTGGATGCATGACTTGCAAAATATCATTAAAAATATTAAGATTGAATGTAATTTTGTATATTTAAACCCCTCTCCAGATAAAACGACAAGCTGGGGAAAAACATTCTGTTTTACAGACCAATCTTGACTCATGCTTAGGCCAGCAACAGTGATGGATCCATTAGAGCCATATTACAGTCCTCTGCTGATTGAACAGAAAGGGTAATTGGTAACAAAAAATGGTTATCATCTTCTTTGCTGCTGCTGGTATATGGACGAAATGCACACTTCATTACTATTTGCTAACAGCAAAGAAATGTTGAAATGCAGGAATTTTGGGTTCAGTTCCAAGTTTTGAGAGAAAAGTTTTCTAGTGGTTACAGAAGCCCTCTGCCTCTGTCAGTCTCAAGAAGTTTAATACCTTTTCACACCATCCCTTCCAATCTTGTCCCAGTCCTATCTGCCCTTCCCCCTTAATTCCTAATCCTTGTCTACCCCACCCAGGATTCTCATCCCAATCCTAGTCTCTTTTCTCAGCCAGTCTTAGTCTTCCCCACTGAGCTCTTTGACTGAATCCTATATCCCTCCCTCTCTCTCCTCCCACCCCCATCCTCAGCCCCTAATTTCAGTCCTACGTGGCTTCCCATCTACTTTCCAATCTAGTGGGTGTCACATTATAATCAGTCTTAATCTTTCTTGTCGGTTTTACTTTTCTCCAGCCCTAAAATCCTTGTCTGGTCCCAGTCTTCCTCTTGGCACCAACTGTCTCTCGGAAGCTCCTTGTTCTAATCTCAACCCAGTCAGTCTTAGTCTCTGTCCTTTCTTCCTGCAGTTTCTTGTCCCTGTCTCTCCCTATGGGCTTGTTGTATTCTTACCACCTTCCCTCTCTGCTGCCAGAGCACCATCAGGAGGAATTTTTGGGAGCAAAGAAGAGACGGTCTCTCTGCTCCCAGTTTGTGTTCCCAGCGTAACTGTAGCTCATGAGCTAGAAGGAGGAAATGTAGCAAAAAGTTCTAATCCATTTATACAACACCGGAATGGAGAAGATTAGAACAGATAGCATCTTCAGAGAATTTTCCTACCAGGCTGTAAAAGCCCTACTGAGATTTTTCAGCAGCATGTAACTGGGACAACTGTGGTCAACTTATTTTCACAGGAGTGACAAAAGGCTCATCCCAGACACTCAGGGGACCCCCTATGCTAAATACCAAATTCTATTTTCTCTGGAGGTACTCAAATTTCTTCTTAACAAAGAAGAGGTAATGTAAACCTACACCTTCCACTTTGTAGGAGAGTGCCCTAACCACAAGACTAGAGGGAAGGCTGGAAAGTGGACACTCTCAATGTTTCCTTCTGAAGCTTAAGATCTAAATTCTGAGCAAACGTGCCTTATTATGGAGGTGGATAAATAAGAGAAGCAAAGGGAAAGAGATGTGACTCACCATTACCAGGACCCACTCCTTCCTTCTGGAACTATTTACCATATCTGCAATTGAACATGTGTTGGATCTTGGATTGGCTTTCAGCAGCTCTTTTATTTACTGGAACTTCATATTAAAGGACTTTGACGATATCCAGGGAATCCCAATGTAGCTAATTAACTGATTGGCCTTAGGAAAAATGTGCCCTCAGCTATGCTCTCAAGCACAGAACATATTTACAGAAATTGTAATGCAACCTAATTGACATCGTAATGCTATAGGCATTTTATTAATGCATGCAGATATATCTGTTCACTGTAACTAGAAATGTTAAGGATGATCAATTTGTTCTTTGCTTGAGTCATGATCAGATCTGCACATTTGGGAATAAATACAGAGTTTAGTTATTGCAACTCCAAAAATGAACTTAAGCCAAGAAGTGGACAGTTTATTTGCTAGCAACAATGCACAGTTCATGTCATCTGTATCAGTCATGTCCAGGATCAAGTCCATCAACACAGACTCAGTTATTGAAATACAATAACAAGCTTCCTTTGAGTAAAAGGCTTTCTGAAACAGAAGAAAAGTAATAAAAAACCCACAGGAAATAAATCAGGACTAAATACCTTAAACTGCTTCCTATTTTTCTCTTTATATTCAAGTATATAGTGACGTGACAAATGAGTTCTGTCCAAGTAGTTATGGTGAATTTATTTCACATTTCTATTGCTCATCAGTCTGTTTTTTCAACAACCTGTTTAAGAGGAATTTACTTTAAATATAAGAGTTCTTAGAAAGTAATATAACTAACATGTGGTCATATAACTAACAATAAGACTCCAGTGCCATTTTAATGACTCATTAAAATCCCCAGATCTTGTGAAAACCATTGAAGTCTTGTTCAAACCTACTCCTGCTTTCCTTGTCTGAGAGTTTGTTAATATCAGTGCAAGTGACTAGTATCAGAGTTCAACCAGTTGAAATTAAAATAAATCAAAAATTTAAGTTACAGTTTGTTTTCATTTCTCTTAACAGTTTAGTTTTAAATTATTTTTAAATCATAAATGAATGTGCAAAACATTCAATTTTCAATTCTTTTTAACCTTTGACTAGTAAACATGTTATTTTGATTCCAGGTAATATTCTCCATTACAACTATGAGCAATACCTTTTTTTGACACAGGGCTAGCTGACTTACAAGAAAAAGGTGAAGACACTTTTTAACCACAAACTTTAACCTTTTAACTGTAAAATAGAGATGAAAGAGTTAGTTAGGTCATCCAGTCCATCCTCCTGCCTGCAGCTAGTGTGCCTGTGACTAATGTTCAAAGAAACTTACCCTTCTAAGATTCTTTTTAGTCACTTACAGTGTTAACTACTTGAGCTGAAAATTTCTATACTGGGCATCTGCTACAGGCTGATTCTGTTTTGAAAGTTTCAGCCCAAAAGTTTTGTCCATTTTTGAAGAATTAGACTAAAGGAAAATATGAAAAATGTAAGATTGAAATTTGTCAGGATGTGAGGTTTTTTGTTGTTCCTAGGAAAATCCATCCCCATTTGGCAAAGACTTTACAGAATCACAGGGCACATACACTCAGTAGAGACATCTTTGATTTAGTGTTAAATTCACTGAAGACTCTGTCTGTATCTTTCTTGCTCCATCTTAGAATCATAGAGAATGAGGGTTGGAAGGGACCTCAAGAAGGTCCTCTAGTTCAACCCCTTGGTCAAAGCAGGACCAGCCCCAACTAGATCATCCAAGCCAAACCTTTGTCTAGCCAGGTTTTGAAAACCCGTAAGGATGGAGCTTCCACCGTCTTTCTGGGTAACCTGTTCCAGTCATTTACTAACCTCCTGGTGAAAAAAATTCTTCCTAATATCTAACCTAAACTTCCCTTACTGGAACTTGAGACCATTGCTCCTTGTTCTGTCATTTGCTACCACTGAGAACAGTGAGGAACATCTTGAGGAAGAGTAGGATTTTTCTTGCAATAGAGACTGTGGGCTGATCTGGGTATAAGTCCAGACAGCTGGAACACACTCCCTGTTTTCTCAGTGATGTATCTGTCTAGCTAAAGTAGTGTGTAAAAAGAGGGTGCCTGATTCCAGTGAAGAAGAGTCAAGAGCCAGGCCTGTAGAACAGGGCTGGGAAAGTGGATTGAGACAAGGAGCCAGAGGCTGATGGGGAAGAGGGGCAGAATAGAAGTGAGAGTTCGGGAAAGTGCTGAGGTGGAGACTGGACCTGTCTATACAATGAAACTGAGACAGAGAACCAGCAGAGCAAGGAGAAAAGAGGTGAGAGGCATAGGTGAAAGGTGGAGAGAGACACAGGGAGACATGTGCCCCCTTCCCCTGATTTCTGTGCCAATGGTGAGGTGCAGGGCTGCAGCCCAGCTGGAGCCAGCACCTGGCAGCAGCAGGGGCTGCAGCAGCAGCAGTGCATAGTTGTGCCCCACCACTGTCAACACTTGCATGTCATCTACGGTGAGAGGGGCAGGTCTGCTGAAAAGCTTGCGTGCACTAGGAAAACTCAACCTGGCTGAACAAAAAGAGGCTAATAAAAAGAGGTGTCTGGCTGAGTAGACGAGATACAGGATCAGCGTTTAAGATGAGTGCAGAGGGGTGCAACTAGGCAAGAAGTGTAGACCTGGGATGAAGAATGTAAGTGTAGGAAAGAGACAGGTTGGAGGGTGCTGGACAGAAAAGGTCTTGATTGGCATGATGGGCTGGGGAGTCTGGCCTAGTGGAATACGCTGTCTTCCAGAGCCTGAATACAACCCAAGATTCCTGTGTTTTACCCTTCCTGCGCCGATAGTAAATATCTGTGAGACCCACTGTCAAAGCATACACAGTATCTCTCTTGAGCACTGGTCCTCAAAGAGAATTCAACCTGTTACTCTTCACAGTTACTCCACTAGCTCCAGTGATGGAACCAAAGGGCATTTTTACACATGCATGCGTCGCAGTGCCTGATGCTTTGAAAAGTGCCCAATGCTGTGATGCATGCAGTTATATAAGTGTCAAAATGCACATCAGTGCTGAGAAAATGGCAGCAGTGTACTTTTGAACTAATACACCTTGGAGGTGGTTTAGTTGAAAAGCACACCGCTACCATTTTCTATGTGCTGACATGCATATCACCACTTATACAACTACATGCGGCGCAGTACAGTTTGCCTCAGCTTGCGTATGGAGCACACTCGATTAATTAAGTCTGCTCTGAAGTGGCGGATCTCTGGCACATCACTGGAAAAAAAAGTATGTGTATAAATGTCCAAAGGCTCTAAACCAGGCTTGTTCAACATATGGCCTGCGGGCCGCCATGCGGCCCGCCAAGCTGTTTTCTGAGGCCCATGGTGCTGCAATGGGAAATGAAAGTAAACACAGTTTACTTTCATTCCCACCCCTTGTCCCTCCCCCAGCCCCTCAGCAGCTTCCTAATGACTGCTGAAGGGCTGGGGAAGGGACAAGGTTCCCACACGCACACGTCAGCTTGATGTTGCCGACACAGTGCATGTGGAAAGAGGAGTAGCCATGTGCCTCTTGGGACAGGATGAGCCCAGCCGGAGCAGCACGGGCTCAGCTGCACTTTCCCCCTACCTGCGCTGGTCAGTCCCGAGTGGCGCACGGCTCCACTGCCGCCTCTGCTGGCACCAGGAGGAGCCCGGCCAGGTCGGCACCAGCCAGCAGAAGTGGCGGTGGAGCTGTGTGCCACTCGGGACTGACTGGCGCAGGTAGGGGGGAAATGCAGCTCAGCCCCTGCTGCTCTGGCCAGGCTTGTCCCATCCCAAGCGGCACATGGCTCCACGGCCGCTTCTGCTAGCCGGGTGCAGACCCGGCCGGGCTCCTCCTGTCCCCAGTAGCTTGTGGGAAGCTGGCTTCAGCTGCTTGCTGCTCTGGATGGGACAGACCCAGCTGGGTCAGCACTGGCCAGGAAAAGTGGCATGCAGCTGAAGTTGGCTTCTCACATGCTGCTGGGGATGGGAGGAACCCAGCCGGGTCTGTACTGGCCAGTGGATTGGTATAACGTGACAAGCCTATGGCTGGGGAGAGGTCAGGCTCCCTAGATCTGAGACCTGATGTAGACTCACTCTGGAACAACATGCTAATAAACTTGTGTCTGTACCTGCCAGGAACCCAAGTAGCAGGTGGTTGATACCTGGTAAGCTCATGTGAGTAAAGACTGCTTATTGCTTTCTATGTGGCCTTCAAAATGTTTTTATCCTACTAAAATATGCCATACTTTGTAAGAGTCATTGCCTCTGTATGAGAAAGCAGAATCATAGCCACTGAACTAAATTCATGCCCCGTGGGAATAATCACAATTCAGCAAAATGGGTGAGAAGGAAAAGCCGGAGTTCTAAGTGTGCACCGTAAAAGAGGTCATGAAAGAGTCAGAAGCACAACCTTAGAACCAGGACAGCTATCCAGTGATGGCAGTCCAGTAGGCATGATGGGAATCCTCTACTCTCATGAGATTTAGGAAAGCAAGAGGACATTAGAGCAACATGTAGGCTGACACAGTGCATGGCCTTGGAGCCATGTTAATAAGTGAGGACAACTGTGTTCCCACTCTGGTCAGTGACTAATTATGGGTACATCTTCACTAGCTTCAAACCTGATGCCAAAAAATAAGCCCTTCCTACTTCCTAACCCACTTACACTTTACCTGCCCTGAACTGGAAATGAGGCAGTGAGGGCCCTTCTAGGGTGGTCCAAGGACAGTAGAAGCAGATCGCACACAGAGTGAGAGATTTTCCCAGAGTGTCCTCACCACCACATTTCTTCTGAAAAGTAGGGATGTCCTTAGGTTCATTTAATGTTTGTAAAATGCTTGGAGAGCCCCACATAGATGCACTGCATAGAGATGCAAAATATATTTTGACTTATTTGGTTGTCACCTTGGGCTGAGATTTTCAAAGCTGAGTCAAAAGGCCAACTTCCATTAAATGAATGGGATTTAAAGGGCTCCAAATCTTTTATGACAACTTTGTAACATGCTTATCTACCCCTTTTTGCAAATCTCAGCCATAGTTTGGAAGCTCAGCCAAAGAACATAAGAGCATAAAAAGTGTCATGCTTGGTCAGCCCAATGGTCCATCTAGCTCAGTATCCTGTCCTGAACAGTGGCAGAGGTGGATGCTATAGAGGGAGAGTTTTGAACTGGTTAGACCCATTTCATTGTCATTTCCTGCAACTTCATTGGTGTCAAAGGTCACGTGACATCACTTCCTGATGTGATACCGCTTCCTGTGAGGTCTTTGAATATAGCTCGCCAGCCCACTGGGTGATAAAAAGTCCATGATCTGGCCCCACATTATTGGACACCCCTACTCCAAACCTTCTGATTTTACTATTTTTACCATAGGATTACTGCCTAGTTCATGGCACAGAGTGGACCTCTGGAGGAAAATCAGTATGGTGTACTAAAAGAGGCTGCTGTTGCCTGTAGGACCAGCCTTATATGCTGCAGAAGCTGGAAAGTGTGGAATAAATGAGGTAGGGGAGTATAGGAAGAGCAGGGAAGGTCTCTTGATTAGAGCAGCTGAATGCCACCAGAGAATTAGATTCTGTCCCTGCCTCTGGTAAGCAGTTTTTATCTGACGCTTGTCAGATTACTCAAAACCAAGCTTTTCACAGATGATCATTAACACTCTTTATTTCATTTTCTGGGTAACTGAATGAGACACTGGAGACTGATTGTAGAAGTGCACAACAGTCACAGATGCAACTGGAATTAATAGAGAGCTACACTTTGAACATATTAAGTACTGTATAATCTCTGTACTCTGAGACATCCAATTCTGAGTTCAAACTGCATCAATGTGGACATGCTAAATGAATTGATACAGTTGACCTCAACTCCTTAAGTTTCTGTTTCTCATGTATAAAACTGGAAAAAATTGCTCACCCTCACCTTACAGGGCTGTTGTGAAAATGAATTAATTGATATCAGTGAAGCACTCGGGTATGAAGCACTATTGTGATGAGCAGCATTGAAAAGCTTGAGAGGAAATTACTAATTCTGTTGTCAAAGGAGGCTTGAATAGTCTGCACTAAATAAGGGCTGGAGCCACACATAGAACAACAGATTATTGAATAGCTGGTCATTTAATGAGCACTGTCCATTCTCTGTAAAGAGTGAAGCAGCTCTGTGAAAAAAATAGTATGCCATCCGGTAATTAAAGACTGTTTCATAATGCACATATAAAGTGTAGGGCTGTGTGAAGCTTTGGGTGGTGATTTGATTCAGAAGAGATTTGGCCTGATTCAGTGGCTGAATCTCTGAATCCATATCAAATCAGGGGAACAATTGAAAGGTCCAAATTGATTCAAAGCTCTCTGAATCTTCAGGAAAGATTTGAAGAGCTTTGATGATTCGGGCAGTCCCCAGTGGCTGCAGCAGGGAACTGCAGCCAACTCCGAGCTGGTAAGTACTAGGGGCAGGGAGAGGAGGGGCTGGGGGAGGGGGGAGTGGTCCATGGGGGGACCCCTGCCAGCCCCTCAATCCCTCCGTTCCCCCAGCCCCCCACAGTTGCTCCCCCGCCCCAGCTCTGTACTTAAAAATAAAAAAGCCCCAGTGCTCACTGGGTGCTGCCAGGCAGGTGGGGTGATCCCCGCTGCCCCCCACTGCCCCATGCTGCATGAAGGACTCTGCCATGAGCCCCCTGGCCCCCCCCCAAAGGTGCCCCACCCAGGCCAGCTCCGGCCCTTTAAGAAAAAAAAAAACAAGAAAAGCCCCAGGACTCACCACTCCTGCAGCAGCCTTGGGGCTTCGGGGGCTTGTGCAGAGCTCCCCATGTGGCACAGGGCAGCAGGGGACAGTGGGGATCACCCCCTTACCAGCAGGAGTGGTGAGTGCAGGATTTTTTTTGGGGGGGGGTTCTTAAAGGGCTGAAGCTGGCCCAGGAAGTGGGCCTGGGGGCTGAGGGAGCAAGGAGGGGTTGGGGGGCTCATGCAGAGCCCCCCTATGCAGCATGGGGCAGTGTGGGGCAGCAGAATTCGCCCCCTGCCCTCCAGCACCTGGTGAGCACCGGGGCTTTTTTTTAACAAGTGCCGGGATCTGGGGCAGGTGAGGCAGCCATTGCTGGGCTGGGAGAGGGGCAGGGGATGGGCCTGGTCTGGCTGGTTCAGAGATTCGGCTGATCTCCAAATCAGATTCAGCCGAATCAAATCGGGACAGTGATTCGAATCACCGTGCCCCGAATTGGCTGAAACTGAATCCAAAGCGAATACTAGCTGCTTCTCACAGGTCTAATAAGGGGTGCAGCTTTGCCAGACATTCCTCAAGCCTTTTGATGACCAGCTGATAGTGATGGGAGCATGATTGTGAGGTCTGGAAGCTCTTTGTCATGAACTGGCAGGAAAGTGGCATTTACAAGAAGGTCATCTAGCACTTGGACAAGACAGGAGTGCAACTTGGCAGCTGTGACTATGACTAAGCAGCACTCTTCAGGATCTACTCTGCTCACCCCACAGGGGACTAGAAAAAGTGCCCTAAACACAGCCTGTGTACCTTCTTCCTGACTGGATAGCCACGTCCAGTGAGATCACCTTTACTACAGTTGAAAATACCAGTGAAGACCATCATTTTTGGGACCTGGAACATCAGGAACCTCATGGACAACCCTAATAGTGAGCACCCAGAGCACTGCACTGCAATCATGGCCCAAGAACTCAGGTGACACAACATCACTGTAGCTTCACTGAGCAAGACCCAGGGAGCAGGAGATGGGCAGCTCAAAAAATATAGAGGTGGCTGTATCTTCCTCTGGAAGGGTAAACAAGAAGGAGAACACCAACTTCATGGAGTTGGTTTTGCCATTGTGAATAAACCCATAAACTAACTTAATGAGTTCCCTGTCAGAATTAATGAGAACCTTATGACTCTCCATCTTAAACTGGCAGGGTGGCAATATGCAACTGTCATCAGTGTGTATGCTCCAACTCTTGATGCTGCCAATAAAACCAAGGAGGAATTCTACACCAAATTTGATCAAATCCTTTTTGATGTTCTGGAGGGAGACAGACTTATTCTTCTCAGTGATTTCAATGCCAGAATTTAAAGGGACTTTAACCTCTGGAATGGAACCATCGGCAAGGAAGAAGTAGAAAAGGTCAACTCCAGTGGCCTCCTGGAGTTGACCTTTTCTGAGTTGACCAGATGTGCAGAATGTGGACTCACCATCACCAACACTCTGTTTCACCAGAAAAACAGGCACAAGATATCATGGCAACACCCATGATCTAGGCTTTGGCACTTGATTGACTATGTCATTGTCCATGGTTGGGATCGCATAGATGTCTGCATCACCTCAGCTGTGCTAGGACTGGATAATTGCTGGACTGATCACCAACTCATCCTCTTGGTTACGTCACTTAAACTGGCTCCCAAATGATGGCTACAGCAGAAGCAATACTGACGGAAGTTCAACATTGAAGCACGCAAGGACCCAGGCAAGTGAGACTTCCTCCACTAGTGCCCCAACAAAAAATGGTGAATTACAATCAACATCAATGAGAGAATATCAGCAGCTTGTGGCCTCAAGGCAACTGTCATCAGCACCTGTGAAGAGACACTTGGATTCTCTACCAGGAAACATCAAGATTGGTTTGATGAGAACACCCGGGAGATCCAAGAACCGATTGATCGTAAGCGCAAGGCCTTTTGTGCATGGCAAAATGACACCAACTCCAAGCAAATAAATTGAATCTCCAACAGGCCAGGGCAGAAGTCCAAAAGAGAACCCATGATTTGAAGAACAAATGGTGGGAAGACAAGGCTAAGGCAATTCAACTTCTTGCTGACATCTACAATATGCATGGTTTCTCTAGTGCCATTAAACCCATCTACAGTTTGAGCACTCAGGGACCATCCCTCTTGAGACTTAAAGATGGAGGAGACCGATCAAGGAAAGGGGAGCCATCAGTGCCCATTGGAAGGAGCATTTTGAAGACCTTCTTAATCAAAACTCTTGTTCATGAGAGTGTTCTCAACTCTATACTGCACAACACCCAGTTAGAGATGATCTTGGAATCCCTCCAACCCTTCACAAGGTAAGGAAAGCTATCAAACAGGTGAAGAAAGACAAGGCATCTGGAGTGGATGGAATCACCACTGAAATCTTCAAGCAGAGGGGAGAGGAGCTCACATCATAACTTCATGGCTTCATCTTAAGGATCTGGAATGATGAGGAAATTCCAGATGACCTCAGGGATGCCATGATTGTGACAATCTTCCAAGAAAGGAGACAAATCCAACTATGGAAACTACAGAGGGATTGCCTGGCTGTCCATCATTGTGAGAACCCTCCTGAACCATCTCCTTCCACTTGCTGAAGAGATTCTCCCAGAATCTCAGTGTGGGTGTAGGGCTTCAAGAGGCACAACTGACATGATCTTCACAGCTCACCAGCTTCAGGAGAAATGTCAGGAATAACATAAGCCTTTCCGCATGGCCTTTTTTACCTCATGAAAGCTTTCAACCCTGTCAGCTAAAAAGTGTTATGGAGCATCTATCTGACGTATGGATAAAATTTGTCACCATTGTGTGTATGACAGTATGCAAGTGGTGGTTCTCAGTAATGGATCTATCACAGATCCCTTTGAAGTTAAAACAGGAGTTAAGCAAGGCTATGTCATCATCCCAACACTCTTTTCAATATTCCTTACCACAGCACTATATCAAATCACCAATAAACTTCCAGCCAACTCCAAGCCAAAACCAAAACCATCCCAACCTCAATCATTGAGCTCCAGTACACTGATGATGCTGTAGTGCATGCTCAGTTGGAAGCAGACCTTCAAGCAATTGCCATCTTTCCCAAGGCATACAAGAAAATGGGACTGACACTTAACATTCAGAAAACAAAGGTCCTCCACCAACAAGCTTCTAATGAATAATCCCCAGGTCTGGCAATCCAGATCCATGGTCAGACTCTGGAGAGCATTGAGTATTTCCTGTACCTTGGAAGCCATCTCTCGCAAAAGGCTAACATCAATGAAGATATCCAGCTTTGCCTCAAATGTACAAGTGCAGCTTTTGGAAGCCTGAAGAAACAGGTGTTCAAAGATTGCAACATCATATCTGCAACCAAGCTCATGGTTTATCAAGCAATCGTGATCCCCACCTTACCGTATGAAGCTGAGACATGGATAATGTACAGGAGACATCTCCAGTTGTTGGAGAAGTACCATCAATGCTGCCTGTGGAAGATCCTCTGAATCCATTGGGATGACAGACACACTAACGTTAGCATCCTCCTGCAAGCAAACACCATGAGTATTGAGGTGATGATCATCTAATATCAACTTCATTGGGCTGGCCTTGTTATTTGGATGTCTGACTCCAGACTCCTAAAGCAAGTTTTATTCTCCTAGCTTAGGAGAGGAGAACAGAGAAAGCATTTCAGGGATGTTCTTAAGGCCAAGTTAAAAAAAATGCAAATCAATGTCAACTTATGGGAGACTAGTGCCCTAAATGGAGGAAGAGTCTACTGCAGGGATCTCAGTACTGTGAAATCTCATGACAACAACAGGAGCTGGAAAAGCAGGAGTGGCAGAAACAGTGTGCTTTGGACCAAATCAAGAGCCCAGTGCTGCCCACCCCACACAAAAACACATCAGAGCTGCACAAGAGTCTATCAATCCCAGACAGGCCTCATCAGCCATCTTTGGATACACCGATAGGATAATCATGGAAGACGATCATCCTTAACTCTGGGGGATTGCCAAAGATCAGGGGTTCAAATTTCAGATGAGCTTTAGTTCTGGCATATCCTAAAATGTTGAGTACTTGACTTCTGCTTTTTCAATGTAGTATTTTCTGCCTTTTAAAACAAATTGCCTCAAATGGTTCTTGGCTCATTCAGAATTTTGCTTCCCTTCATTCAGATACAGGATTTTATTGATTACCCATAAAGGGTCAGAAAAAAAGATCTATTTATTTAGTGGCTTCCTTCTCTAAGGCTTAAAAAACACCTCTCTATTCACTGTTATCTGGGTCTTTCTTCTTCCTTTGCAGTGTACAGTGAATAGGAAAGATTGTGCTCTTAGTCTCTAAACAGCATCTGCTTTCTTGCTGTACAGGAAATATCTGAACACAAGAGTTGCTCTGTCACATCCCTTCTTTCCTGTAGTCACCAGCAGTAAGAGAAAGCAGATGAGAGAGAGCTGGGGAGACAGGTTATCTAATGGGAGGAGTAGGAGGTGGCATTAATCAGGAATGGAGAAAATGAGCAGATACAGTGCTTTAGGTGCAGGGGAATAGGCTGGAGAAAGAGTACCCTCAGGCAAAATGTAGAGAGAAAAATACAGGAAACAGAAGATGTGAAAGACAATAAGGAGGATAATACCATTAATTGTAGGGTTAGAGAATCTAAGAGTAGAGGAGGAGGAATTATTCAGCTGGAAATTGTAGGTACCATTTATATACTACCTAAATGAGATGATTCTAGGCCAACACTAAAATTTTGTGAGTATTTCTTGAAGGAGTCAGTAAGTTTTGCTAACTTATATTCTTATTCAAATTTTATTTATGTAAAAATATTCCTTGAAGAAAATCAGATGCAGTATTAATATTAGATGCGTGGGATAAGAACAGTTGCAAAGCATCCATGCTCACTACTTATCATTGCCAAAGTTTTGGAGTCTTTCAGGCCTACAAATTGTTCATAAAGGATCTCTCTCCTTGTAGAAGGGCACAGTCACTCAGACACTTTGCTATTACCAAAGCAGAACAGTTTTTCATTCAAAGAATTTTGCTGTAAATTTATCAAGTTCTTTGCTACATTCCTTTATTTATCACTTTAAAAATGGAGGTTTTGCCTTTGTTCCAAAACAAATTCAAATTTCAAAACAAAAATTCTTCAGTCTGTAACATTGCTGTCTCCAAGGGTGGCCGTGGATACTGTTGAGGGTTCTCCCTTAGCATCACCCAATTTGCATTAAATTCCAGTTCGAGAAGAAATCTTTCAATGCCTTATTTTCTTCTTCCTTTTACTGAACATTTCTGCAGAGAGAGGGAGAAGTCTTAGGAGTTCCTCATAGTGAGTTTTTGCCGTGTTATAGGGTAGTTTATCACTTTTCATATAACTATATAAAAATAAGCTTCCTGCCTAGATATGTCTAGGTATACTTCTTTAATATATGTTTATCAGAATTAGTATTTTTGTCTTTTCACTTGGCTGGGGTGTTAAAGAGGTTATTTGTTTTCTAAACAGTTCTGCCTGCTGACACTGGATTTTTGAAGCTACAGAAAAGTTTAAGTGTGATTTTTGAAGTGATAGGGTATATGTGTGTATAATATTGTGGCACTGTCATGCCTGAAAGAATAGAATAGAATTGTAATGGGTTGGGGAAAAAAAAACAGATGCTATGTTAGAGAAGAAGAATTATGGATAAGTAAATAATTAACACATTGATATATGAAATATAAATATATACCATGTAGTTGTATAGAAGTGCAAAGTATTGTGAGAGCCAGTCAATGGTAGGATTTTGAGTAAAAGTCAGTAGCTTTGGTCCTTTACCCCTCGTCCTCTGTTTATATTATTTCTAAGCTATGTGCCCTATTTGTTATTTTAAAAAATTATATTGTAAGATGTTTTCAGGAGAATTATGGACAGGCTCATAGTGATTAGAAATGTGAGTCATATTGCTATAGATTAAGCCTTTCCCATCATAAGGGAGATATCAGCTTTTAAAATGATAATCCATGTGTTCTTACTCAAAGTTTAATTCATAACTGGGGACAGACTTTTGGCCCAAAGTGGAAAAGATTCTGCTTTCTTTCAAGATAGATTTCATTCTTATATATGTAGTGTGTGACAGAATATGACTTGGAGTCCCCCTTAGGTTTGAGCTGGGGCTATTCCAGCTTTCGGTCCTCATTCTCTATTTCCTGGATAAAGTTGGTTTGGTTCTGAAAAGTAGTATAATCTTTGTTTTTTAAAAGGCAGCTAAAAATAATCTAAAAAACCCAAGTGAAAAATATTTATTTTGCAGAGTTTGGAAATAGTACTTTATGTGCCCTTAGCTTTACATTTGACTTCAGTATTAATGTAACATGTTCCTTATGTCTTGTTTTACTTCTTACTGTACTTATGTATAAAAAAAAAAGTCTGGGGGAAAGCTATGTAAAATTTCCACTTCACATAATGATTAGACTTAAGGGTATTGTGTTCATTTTCTGTTTGACTGCCTTTATTTATTTATTTCTCTATCTTGGTTACAAAAACCAAGCCAATAAATTTAGAGTTTTCATTTTCTTTATTCAGTTGTGTTTTTCACAGGCATTTAGGTTCTTAATGAAGCACAATAAATGATTTTCAAGACAAAATTAATGTTTTTAACTTGTAAACAGACTTGTTTTGCAGATTCAAAATGCTATCATGCCTCTGCATTCAGATGTAACAAAATAATTAGATTGTGTGTGTCTGTGTGTGTGTTATGTTATACTGAATGTGTTTATGTAGGGTAGGGATTTCTTTCAGTCTGTAACAATTGTATTTATAAAATGAACCCTACTGTGTTGCATTAATAATTTGAAGGGAATTTTGAAGAGGGTTACATGGGAGAAAAATCTCTGTCAGATTCTTGCCATTCCTCCTGTCCTGTTTCCCAGAGTATGGTATGGTAAGGCCTGTCTACATAGAAGCTCTTTTCTTCTTTGTCTCCAAAGTCACACTCCAGATCAGCATATCTCCACTCCCATTCCCCAAGTCCCATGCTGTGTGATAACGAGTTTTCTCCTGTTTCTCCCCAATTCACCCAAGACAACTTTTGTGTGTCATCCTCCTTTGCTACTGTTGCTTTCTATTCTTATTCTCTGCCTATGTCATTGCTGATCTTCACGAGGAAGAGGTATTAATGTAATCTGTGGGGTGCAAAACTCTCAGAGCTAAGGACCACACTGTGAATTGCCTCCTGACTGATACTACTGGTCTGTTGGTCAGATGAGTTGTTTTCTCCCCTTTGGTTCTGCCACTAATGAGAGGAGATAATTCTGGCCTGTAAAATGGGCCCAAAAGATTTGGGCCCAGGAGTATATTTGCCTTGCTTGCACTGAAAGACAGCTCTGTTCCTAGCACTACATATGAGCAACAAAACAAACCAGAGAAGATTCCTCATTTCCATTTATACTCACTGGCCCAGGCAATTCTTGAAAGTGTCACTTCATTCCATACTTAGAACTAATAGGCAGAGCAGTGGGCAGCAAACCAACAAGAAAGTATCTACTGGCTAATAATGCTTTATTTCAGACTAGGCTTAGAGCCACTTGAGGCAAGCAAATGTGCAAGGAACAACCTAGTTATGTTGTTGTATCCATCTATCACTCATGCAGTATAGTCAGTGTCAGTGCCCTTACAGCTTCCTTGCATGTTTGACCTAAGGTTTGAAATAACATCTTCTTCATAACACAATACCACAAGCTAGAGATTTTTTTTAGATTGGTCTCCACTTCTGACCAATAAATTCTCCAATTTTAATGTAATTTCCTATGAAAATGAATCTTGTTGTTTATTTTATACTGTCCAAAATGATTCATTTTCATTGTGCTGCATAACTTTACATTGAATCTATAGGCAAGCCCTATAGTTAAGGTAGGAATGAATGTAAGGTAGGAATTAATGTAAAGTGAAGCAGCTATTCTGAAATAATTTTTCTCCATATGGAACTATTCAGGAATAACTGTTATTCTTTAATTCGTACCCTGCCTCTTCTAGAATTTTTTTCATGCGTAGACAACCTTTTACTAAAAAAGAACTGCCAAGGGGAAGCTGGAGGTTTTGACTGTTGCTTATGGGACAGTTGAGGCTTTTGGCACCTGTGAAAGTGTGGAAGACAACTGGGCTAAGTACAGACAGTCAAAAAGCCCGAGGTTGAATTGATTCATTCTTTGCACGTTAGATGGTGCAAAGATTGAAAAAGCAAAAGAACAGACATTCACTTTTGATTCAGGAAATGCAGCTACATGCCTGCAGTGGCTCAAGCCAGAAGCCAGAGGGCACTAGAGCATGGCTCTCTGGCATGTAGCCAGCATGGGCTGTGTGTTTGCTTCCTCATCCTGCTGCCCCAGAGGTGTCTGGGATTTGCAGGCCAGAATCAGAGCAGCAGGACCCCCCCGCAGGGTTGCTCATCACTTCCTCTTCTTGTTTCCAAGTGCCTCTGGGACTTGTCATCCACAGTCGCAGACAGCACTAAGTTGCAGACAGCACTAAGCCAGCAGGGCAGGACAGCTCTGTACTCAGGGGAAGGTGAGTTTAACCCACCTCCCTGGCCCCAGACCCCAGCTGGGGTTTGCTTGCTTGGGCCAGTGAGCCAGCCAGTGAGGCCAGTGAACTGATAGCTGCAGTGGGGGAACAGAGGGGCAGGGCCAGCCTGTTCTCTGGAGTAGACAGCACAGCCCAGCCCAGGGCTGCAAATCATGCTGGGATGCTGGAGGACTCTGATTTAACTTGAACCAGGAAGGGGTCTGAGACAGAAGTTTCATAAACTGGTTTGACCTAAATCAGTTGAGTCTGATACTGCTTTCAACCAGGTTTATCTTAAACCAGTTTCAGCCATTTTGAAACTGGTTTATGTGCACTGAGCTTCTGTCCTGTTACATGTTTATACCAGTTTCTGATCACTTGAACTGGTTTATGTGTAACGTCTGTTTGTAGCTCTGGAGTTTGTAGAAGCTTGTTTGCTGGGTGCATAAATGATCAGCAGTGAAATAGTTCACAGAAGGTTTATAGCTTATGTTGAAATTTCATTCCTTGCTTTTCATTGTTAGCACCCTTTTTATATGAATGGGCATTTCACAGTTCTTTGAGCTTGTTTTTCAGCTAATGGAAACAGAAGCAAATGTCACTGTGTTGGGTTTGGCTTAGCTCATTTGGGATTTTTTTGGCAATGTGGAGCATGGGTACATAATTAGATAGATAGACATTAAGGCTGGAAGGGACCTTGCAAGATCATTGGGTCTAGACCCCTGCCCAAGCCACTTATCATGAGGTAAAGGAGCTATCAGCTGTTCTTAGGTAATACCCTTGTGGCACACTCTTATCCCACAGTTAATGAAAGCTAGCCTGTGGTAGATTAGCACTCTGTGAAAGAGGAGTAATCTTTCAGGAGTGAACTTCACTTAATCACAAAGTAAAAATGTTCATTCAGGCAATTGCCACAGAGCAGCTAAACACATAAAGCCCCACCCTTCTGTATTTCACAACAAGAAACCTTGATTCTGGAGACTGATAAAGTGAAGTGTGAATTTTGTAGGGAATCTGAGCCTGAAGTGTCTTAGAGTAAATGGCATCATATTTCATCTCTAAGAATGCAATTTTTTAAAGCATTTTTTCAGAAAGAATATCTGATTTGGGTTTAAATATTCATTTTTCTCAAAAGGTGTTGTAAAATAATGCATGCTTCTTACTGAAAGACTACAATCTTATGTGATTATCTTGTGAAGGATAGATTCTTCTTAATTTTATCTCCCTGCTAAGATTGACTTCTTTCCTCCACTAGAGATATAGCACATTTTGGAGATTTCCGAGGTTCCAGGGCCTCAGGATAGTTCAAATAATTATGATGTAATTGGTAATGAAGCTACCTGAATTGATTAAATAGCCTAGCATCTAAAAAGATGCACAATATCTTTAACATGACATTCAGTAGTGTGACATTAACATACTGATTGTCACGTTATATCAGAAATGGAAAATACATCTTTATAAGCTGGCACCTGCTTACATTTATAAGAGCACATCATTCAGTCTCTGATTATTTAAATGGGGAAAAAATGGCTACCTAGAAAAAATATACATTCTGTTGACTTGAGAATGGCGAAGAATTCCAAGTTCCAGTCTTGGATATGTCATGCACTACCACTCATCTCAATAGGACTTATCTTATGAGTTTCTCTGTCTCTAAAGATAATAGCAATTACTTTTGCCATGTGGCATTGATGATTAATTAGTTAATGCCTGTAAAGTACTAAGAGACAAATGTTTTGTTACTTAAATTACTTTAGACTGTCTTGATTTATTTCAGTATTCATTTATTCTTGAATTCTTGAAGCTATTTTATAAAATTGAATTGATTGCTATGAATGATGCAGAGAACAAACCACTTTAAATAACTAAAGGTACCCACCCTTTGTATAATAATAGTTTGTGGATAATTTTTCAAATGCTAATACTATATATTTTTAATTACTAATTCCTTTCATCTTGGTTATATGCTAAGAAAATGAAGACAAAACAAAACAAGTGTAGCTCCTCAGATTTCTCTATGATTCTTTGTTATGCCTTCTGGAACAGCTGACTTCAGACGTATCTAAAGTAGAGACATGTCACTCATATTTTCCAAAGATGTGAACTACTCTCAGAACAAATTTTCCTGACCTCATACAGCATTTCTGCCTCTGTGGGAGCTCAGCAGCTTGGTATTGCCTTTCACACACTAATTTTCCTACTAGATCTACTATAAAAAAATATGAATAAATATGTATAAATATGTATTTTTATATTCAGTAGGTTTGAATATAAATATCTTTATATTCAGTAGGTTTGTCCCTTGATCAGAGGTCTTTGCACCCCTCTGATTATAGTAGGATATTTTTAGTTTCCATAGTTGAGATCTGTTGGGGGCGGGGGGGGGGGGGTTGTTTTGTTTTGTTTTTTGCTTTATTCACACTAGTAGTCCCACTGAAATCCTTTTTTGCAATTATCGAGGACATTTCCTGTAAGCAAAAAGAGGATGGCTCTAAGTAAATTACTGTTTTATTTGTGAAGTTAGTACTTTTGACACTATGATGTGCACTGTGTGATCATAAATATGATCACAAATTTATAACTACTGTGGCAGGCCTGTGCACTACAACCTATGGAATTGGATCGCCCCAAGTCTACTTGCCCGCCACAACTTATAGTACATGTCTTCTGTTCCTGTAACAATGTGAAGATGTTCTTGCTGGCTCTGGGGCTTCCCTCTGGTGCCTCTTCTGTGGGGCTTCTCCTGTCCTACATCCCACCCCTTTCCTTTCAGGTATTCTTGCAGATTGCAGGCTGTGCCTAGGTGTTCAACGTAGTTGGTTCAGAGCATGGCTGGTGTGATGTCCAGTTCGTGGCTGCTTGCCATGATGTACTGTGGTTCGGATGAAAAGGCTAATGCAAAAGAAACTGAATAACTAAACGTAGCTTAGGCTGAGTGGGGTAGGACTCCATTGTGGACTCCAAGATGAACATGAGTTGGCAGTGTGACGAAGCCATCAGAAAAGCTAATGGCACTTTATCGTGCATCAGCGGTTGCATGGCGAATAGATCCAAAGAGGTGATACTTCCCCTCTATCGGGCGCTGGTCAGACCGCAGTTGGAATACTGCATGCGATTCTGGGCACCGCACTTCAAGAGGGGTGCAGATAACCTGGAGAGGGTCTAGAGAAGGGCCACTCGTATGGTTAAGGGCTTGCAGACCAAGCCCTACGAGGAGAGACTAGAGAACCTGGACCTTTTCAGCCTCCGCAAGAGAAGGTTGAGAGGCGACCTTGTGGCTGCCTATAAGTTCATCACGGGGGCACAGAAGGGAATTGGTGAGCTTTTATTCACCAAGGCGCCCCCGGGGGTTACAAGAAATAATGGCCACAAGCTAGCAGAGAGCAGATTTAGATTGGACATTAGGAAGAACTTCTTCACAGTTCGAGTGGCCAAGGTCTGGAACGGGCTCCCAAGGGAGGGGTGCTCTCGCCTACCCTGGGGGTCTTCAAGAGGAGGTTGGATATGCATCTAGCTGGGGTCATCTAAACCCAGCACTCTTTCCTGCCTATGCATGGGGTCAGACTCAATGATCTATTGAGGTCCCTTCCAACCCTAACATATATGAATCTATGAATCTATTGCCCAGCGCTGAGCTGCTCACTCCCAAGTCCTGGAGTGTAGGGGTTTTCTGCTTCACCCACTTTGCTCCCTTCTTCCTTTGGTGCCCCCTTGTTCTCAGGGGTTCTTCATGGCTGTCTGCTAGCTGGGTGTCACTCTGGTGCCTCGGGCTTCCTATCAGGTGTGCCTGGGGCCAGTAGCAGTGGGTTCCCCACTGGCACGCTTTGTGCACATGGCCTGGTTATGTGGGCTGTTAGGTTGTTGTGGCTTACCACTGCCAGGTTCTTCCTTGCTGAAACCTGATCAGCTCTTCCCTGTTGTCACTGGCCTCAGAGGGATGTGGACATTGGATGGGTGGGAGTCGCCTGGCCCAGGGGCCCCATACTGCACTGGGAACACAGCCCAGTTGGTCACCTGTCCTGGCCCACCTCTGGCCCTGAGGGGTGGGGCCAGCTTCCCCAACTGGCATGCTACCAACGGCATCCATGGCAACAGCAGTGGTGTGTGTAGTGGTAATGGTGGCATGTGTGGGAGCAGTGGCAGCAGCAGCATCTGCAGCAGCATTGTGTGCAGTGGCAGTGGTGTGACTGGTTGCAGTGAGTCCCTGGTGATGTGGGTGGCGTCCAGTCCTGGCTTGGATGCCCAGCATCCTCCGCCCCTGCCCCGACCCCTGGTTGGTTGGTCTTTTATTGCTGCACCGTGCCCCAATCAGAGCCTGGCTCATTCAGCTGTGTGCTTGCACCTGCGCCACATGCAGCCCAACAACCTGTGCTGCGGGGATCAAAATCTATATTACAGTAATGAACAAGCTAGTGTCTGTAATGCTGAAAGTTGTAATCAGAGCTGTACAATTGTATGTCATATGTGTTAAGTTATGAAATGGGATTCGGGACTACTGCATAAAGGATTGACACAGCAACTTGTTCAACAAATGACAGAAAGGCTTTATTTACTACAACTATTCACTATTAAATGAACCTAAAGCACAGCAAAGTCCAATATATTTATCTGTAAAAGTGGTAGTATCTCACCAATACAGGCAAAGGGGCAGTCTCAGTCTTGTCACCTTCTCAAGGCATGGTTCTGTTCACCAGAAAATCAGCTGGGCGCAGTAACAGTTCTTGTCAGAATGATTTCTCATTCTTAAAGCATGCATTGTTAGCTACTTCATTCCTCTTTTATACCCTTCAGCTCAGCATCTTCAAAGCGTTCTTGTAGTTGTGTAAATCAAGTGAGAAACCCAAGCAGTAATTAATAAGAAAATCGTGGTAATCAAACTGTTCATTATTGATTATCAGAAAGTCCCAATTTTGATTGAATTATCTTCCTCAGTAACAGGAGAGTATCACTTTTACTGAGTTGGAACATATCAAGGAATTGATTAACAACCAGGAAAATCATAACGTTTTCAAGAAGCCATCCTTGGAAGGTAAAGGAAACTGCTGAGGCAAAACAAAAGTAGATCAGGAGGAGACCCCTATTAAAACCCATATGGAGAATGCTTCTTCCTGCACATAAACATGAGTTAATTGCAAAGAAATATTTACTCCAATAATTCATTAATTATATAAATTCCACACGTCACATATGAGCCTGCTTAAAATCATCATATGTATAGTAAAATAATCTGGAAGTGATGCCTCGTTATCTTTTTTGGATGGTTCAGCCACAAACTTACATCTTCTTGCACTATGCAGTTGTCATCAGTATTTTGTACTTTAACTTTTATGAGAAGGCCCAGCTCAGCTTAAACTTCACAGTCATCAGTTTGTCCTATACTGGTATAAAAACCAGCTGTACATTCTTTTTTGGTTCTCATGATAAGCGGGGATCTGGGTTTTCTGTTTCCCATGGAAAAATGCGGATTTTCCCTTTTGAAGGAGAAAAACACCAATTTTTCTCTTTGAAATGGGAAAGCCACTGTTTTCCCCTTTTGCAAACAGCTCTTTGCAGGCTGGCAGAGTTCCAGCCTGCAAGAGCTGCTTGCAAAAGAGTGAGCATCCCTAAGCCAGGGGTACGCAATTATTTTGGGCGGAGGGCCGCTTACACAGTTTTGGCAAGCTGTCAAGGGCTGCATGGGTAGCCCCGCCCCTTAACAGGTGCCCCATCCCCTGGTCACCATCTTGGGACTAATGTCCCAATGTCTTGGGACCAATGTCTCAGGGCCAGCACCAGTGGGGCCCAGAATGGGGTGTGGGCTGGTAGGGGTCTGTGGAGCTGAGCTGGGCTGGGCTGGGCTGCACCAGCAGGGAAAGTGGGGAGCTGGACTCCATAGAGCCCCTGCCAGCCAGGACCCTGTACTCCTGCTACCCTGCTCTGGGCCCTGCAGGCGCTGGCCCCGGGACGCCAGTGTGGGCCCCACACTCCCACTCACTCCCAGTGCCCCCCAGCCCCACAGTACAGGTAGGGGACAGTGCACAGCCCTGACCCTCTGCTTGCCAGCATGGAACAAGCTGGTATGGAGCGTGGGGAAAAATGACCCCTCACCTGCCCAGTGGCTGGCACTCCCTGCTGTAGGTGGGTGTGAGTGACACTGCGAGGGTTGGTGGGGGGGTCTGCAAGGAGAGTTGGCAGGGAAGGGGTGTGTGGGTGGGGGCTGGAGCAGCATGAAAGGTTCTGCAGGCAATCTCAGGCCAGCATGGGGGAACCCAGGCAGCATCCCCACAATGGGACCCAGCCCTGCTGTGCCCTGCCAGGGGTAGTGTTGGGCAGGCAGGTTCTCTTTCTTGCATGGAGGAAGGTAACGGCAGTGGCCATGGTGCTGCAGCTTGAGGGACACCGAGGCATGCAGAGCACTACTACTACTGGTGATCACCCTGTTCCGTGCTGCAGGCTGGGGTGGCTGTGGGTGCAGACTGCCTTGTCCAAGGCCATGCAGCCTCATCCCACCATGGCTCAGGCTGGAGCTGGGGGCAGTCCCTAGCCAAGGCAGCAGTGGCTCAGTGTGGAAACATGTGCTGAGCCCTCAATGATTGAGGCTCTGATAGGCTTTCCAACTGTAAATTTATCAATAAAACATTGTGTTCAGCTGATACCTGTATATATAGTGGTGTTTCATTTTAATCATGGAAAAATGTGGATTTTGTGTCTTTTAATCAGAGAATTTGGGATTTTTAAACAGAGAAAGCCAGAGTCCCTGATGATAAGGCATGTTTTTTGGTTGTTAAAGGTTCAGAGGTTTATCCCCACTGATTTTCAAGAGGTAATAGCATGCAGCTGCAACTGCCACAGATTGATAAAATATGTTGTGTGTTCTCCCTGCCTTTTTCTCACAAAATGAATTCACAATGCCATGTTTTCTCTTATCTGTCATTGTTTAGCATTTTTACAGCAGTAGCATATTCTCTAATCTGATTGTATTTGCAATACTAATATGGTTCACATTAGAGACTGTTTCATAGAGGCATAAGCTTTCATACACAACATCAGATACCAACTAAGTGTACTGTATACTTTTTCCATTGGTCCTTGACTGACTGTCCTCCTCCCTTTGCTCAGTAATCCCTACCATAACCCACTATCAGGTTGCCTGGAATGATTTTTTTCTTCCTTTGGCAGTGCTTCTCATTGTCACAAATTAAAGTCAGCATATAAAATTGGACACAGTTGGGCTCAATGGGTAGTGATCATTGGCTTAAGGTTTAGTTGGCAGCTGGTATCAAGTGGAATGCCCCGGGGGTTGGTCCTGGGGCCAGTTTTGTTCAATATCTTCATTAATGATCTGGAAGATGGGATAGATTGTACCCTCAGCAAGTTCATGGATGACACCAAGCTGGGAGGAGTAGTAGATTTGCTGGAGGGTGGGGCTAGGATTCAGAGTGACCTAGACAAATTGGAGGATTGGGCCAAAAGAAATATCATGAGGTTCAACAAGGACAAGTGCAAAGTCCTGCACTTAGGACAGAACAATCCGATGCACTGCTACAGGTTTGGGACCAACTGGTTAAGCAGCAGCTCTGCAGAAAAGGACCTGAGGGTTACGGTGGACAATACTCTGGATACGAGTCAGCAGTGTGTCCTTGTTGCCAAGAAGGCTAGCAGCATACTATGCTATGTTAGTAGGAGTGTTTCCTGCAAATTGAGGGAAGTAATTATTCCTCTCTACTCTGCACTGGTGAGGCCACATCTGGAGTACTGTATCTAGTTTTGGGCCCCCCACTGTAGAAAAGATGTGGACGAGTTGGAGAGAGTCCAGTGGAGGGCAGCAAAAATGGTGAGTGGGCTGGGATATGTGACTTCTGAAGAGAGGCTGAGGGAACTGGACTTATTTAGTCTGCAGAAGAGGAGACTGAGGGTGGATTTGATAACAGCCTTTAACTACCTGAAGGGTTACAAAGAGGATGGAGCTAAACAGTTCTCAGTGGTGACAGATAACAGAAAAAATATATGGGGTAGAAGAGGGCCTGGGCCATAAAAAGAGGCAGGTATAAAGATGTAGTTGGCAATGGAGGAAGAATATCTCACATTCCCCAAGGCTCTACAGTTAAAATCAGTCTTTTACCCATTTCACTTGTCCCTTAAAACAGAGTTGTCCCAAATGCCCTCTAATAATGATTTGGGATCCAGTCTGTGTTGTTATTAGATTACTGAATCATTATGGCTCTTTGGAGGCTCCGCATTCCAGGGTGCAAAGGACTCAAGCTTCTGGTACCCCGTATGTCTTTGCACAGTCACTAGTGTGCACAGAATTGGCTGTGACCCTCTCTGTTGTTATGATAAAGTAGAAAAGGTTGGTGGCTTTAAAGGAGTGGAGAGAGGTAGTGAGTCATATTAGTCTGAAGTCAGGCAGAAGGCAGGGTAGATCTGCATCTTATAGACTAACTACATCAGAGAGACAGCATAAGCCTGAACTGTGCAACTGACAGTGCAACTTAAATTTGCAGCCCGTATTTGCCACTCCCTCCCACCCATTGCTCTGGCTTCAGAAGCAGCTAGGGTCTCTGCACTCCCTTTCCCTCTGGATTTTCCCTTCTGTGCTCCAAGGGAGAGGGCAGTGCAACATGGCACAACCCATGGTGCTGGGGGAGCTCACAGCCGAGGAGCTAAAGGTGAGGTGGGGAGCCCAGATGTGCAGTGCAGTGAAGGAGGGCACTCTGGTGTGTGGTGCAGCAGGGGATGCACAGTGCAGTGGGGCTGGGGGAGGGAGAGGGGACCACCAGCACATATGGTGCAGCAGCAGGGGGTCACCAGGCACTGGGCCCTTGGCCTTTAGTGCTGTGGTTCTCACTAGTGCAGCTTGCAGCCCCCAGCCATTCAGAATTTGCACAGCCTTGGTATAAACTCTTATACACTGTCTCTTCACACTATCTGATGAAGTAAGCTGGCTGCTTATGAAAGCTTATGCTATACTTCTCTGATTTAGTCCATAACGTGCAAATCTATCCTGCCTTCTGTAAAGGAACTGGAAGTTACTGGCTATGTTCTGTCTGATAAAGTGGATACAAGGAGTTCACTGGCTTATAGAAGTCAGTTGTTGGAGTTTGTCTTTGTAACCCAACCTTACTGAGCTAGCTAGATGTGATGATAACCATGATTTATTTGTATAGACCAGATCAACTAATGTGTAGTTCTTTAATCATGATTAATTGACAGTGCTGAATGTAATTTGCCCTTGTCACAGCTGACTGGTTTGTTACTGATTGCTGTTGTCAGTCATAGCCAGCATCATGTCAGTTTGTAATTTGGGCTAGGACACAATAACATTTAGTGTATGGACAAGCACAAGTTCTAAGGCTGGTAATTTTTGGGCAATGTGTCTGGTTGTTTTTAGAAGCTCTTTTCTAGAAGTGGTCAGAACTCAAAATTTACTTTCTGCAAGATATTCTGACATTTTAAAATGTCCTTTAATCCAAAATGAGAGTGAAAAAAAATTCCCACAAAATGAAATCTTGGAAATTATTTCATTTT
Organism: Alligator mississippiensis; assembly: GCF_030867095.1. Taxonomy (NCBI): domain Eukaryota; kingdom Metazoa; phylum Chordata; order Crocodylia; family Alligatoridae; genus Alligator; species Alligator mississippiensis. The sequence continues at coordinate 206,899,550 of NC_081824.1, forward strand.
AGAAAAAAAACAACTTTGAGTGCTTCGACTCGTGTTATATAATAACATATGGTATATCATAACCACAGGATTGAGAAACTCAAAGCAAATGCTTAAATATTTTGTCAAAAATATCAATGAAAATGCATGGTGGTAACATAAAAAAAAATTATTGATGACTTTTGATGGAAAGTTCTTTTATGGTACTTAAGACACAATCTAAGTAGCTCAGAGTGACTCTGGTAAGACTCTGAGACATTTCTAAGTAAGGAATTTATATATGGTAGGTCTCTATTTTTGTCTCTAATTGAAAGTAGAGATTCAGAAGATCTATGCTACTGATATGAAGTCATTCTTACCATTTTAGGAAGTCTTTGACTAAAACGCAGTTCTGGGTGATGAAGATGTATGTTCCCATATGAAGTTATTTATTGTAAATTCAAAGCAAGAGGAAAGTAATTGACCTTCAGCATTCTACATACAAGTAGTACTTTTAACATATGAAAACTGTTCCTTTGCTGCTTTTAAATATATGTGTGCACATGCACATGCACGCGCACACACACACACACACACACGTTTATATATAATTGTTTGTGTGTGCATGGGTGTATATTTTATATATATAGTTGTATGAAATCTAATATATAATCTGAACAGCATCAGTACAGGTATTTAAATATTTTCTGTAAATTGATAAATAGCACTACTTTGGTCTAGAGATATGTAATGTGTAACTAAACATTTATTAACTAAATATTTATTGACATTAACCTTACTAAATTGCAGTATAGTGTTTTTGTTTTAGGCTTCTTTCCTTTTTGATATTTTCTTCCATATTTCCAAAATAATGAATGGTAGAAGAGTGATGCCATGTCATCTGGTAGTGCCTGTGGGGTCTTGGTGTCCCTGGGTGGGTGGGAATCTGTTTGCAAGAGTGTGGGTGGGTGCCCAGGGGATCAGGTCCTGGCACATGGCTCTCCCTCTCACTCCAGCTGGGTGTGCTCCCTGCTCCAGTGATCACAACTCCACTGGCAAGGCCCTGTCTCCCCATAATCCCAAACTTTCTAGGGGCTTCTACTTGATGACCTCAAGATGTCTGGCTATACCCATCAACCAAATCCCAAACTTTTCTGGGACATCCACCTGTCTGCCCCAGCTCAGATGGTCATGCCTCCCCACCGGCCATGACACCATGACTGCCCTAGGGACATCTACCTGCCAGCAGAGAACTCCCCGTCTTCACTCCCCTACCCCAAGATAATATTGCCCAGGTACCTGCTGGCCTGCAGAGCCCCATTATCCAAATCCTGATTCCACCCCAAATCTGAATTGATTCAGACTGGCCCTGCAAGCAGGGCCTGGAACATGCATCATATGTGGTGCCTGTTTGGGCCATTCTGGGAACTGGTTGCATGCAGTACCCCAGGCACTCCAGGACATGCACTGCACATAACACTTGCTCCTGCTGGTCCAGGACCAGTGCTACAAATGGTGCCTACAGGCACTGTATGTAGTATGGTTCACAGATCGGCTGGAGCAGGCACCACATGTGGCACAGTTCCAGACCAGCTGTTGGGGGTGCCACAGCGCAGATCCCAGACATGTGGTATGGTCTGACTAGGTGCCATGTGTAGCACAGCACCCATTCTGGCAGCTCTGGGATCTTCACTGCACATGGTACCCACCCCAGCCACTCTGGGATGCATGTCATATGCAGCACAGATCCCATAATAGCAGGAGCAGGTCCTATGGGCTCTGGATCCGGCATGTGGTGGGGTGGTCTGGGGTCTATGGGGCCATTGGCCTGATGCAATCTATGGACCAGCTCTGCATCACTCATCCAACTCACAGTGCCAGATGAGTTTGACACCCCTCCCCTATGCCTGAGCTTAGAAGTGGTCTAGATTCCAGTCCAAATTTACAAGTTGGGCAGAAAGGATTAAACTGGAACATGAAATCCACTGGCTGCCTTGAAGAAGTTTGGTTTCCAAGTCTAAACTTCCTGGCTGAGTTCCATCTCAGTTCCAACCTCAAGTGTTGCTTTAAAATGTTTAGGAGCTACTATGCAAAATCAGGAACATTTCTGTTGAGGCCGGAAACAGCTATTTTCAGTCTCTTAAACTGCTTGAATGGCTAGAAGGAAAAGATTCTTTTGGAGTTCGATATTGCCACAACAGAAATTGCGGAGGTAGTAAGAGTTTACCATCTGGCAAAGCCCCCAGACCAGATGGATTCACTAATGACTTTTTACAAAGTATTTACTCAGCCCCTACTGGAACGCATGACTGGCATATTTAATTATTCTAAATTAACAGGGTTCCTAGTCTGGGTACTAAAATCATGAGAAAAAGGCCTGTTCCCAGAAACCTGTGAAAAAAGCCTCTTCTCAGAAACCTGTGATTCATTATAGACCTTTTTCATTAATGAACTGTAATGCTAGAATCTTGGCCAAGACCTTGCCTGTTCATCTTAAGTGAATTATTTGTGCAATTGTTCATGCAGATTAAATCAGTTTTATCAGTGGTATTTCCTGCAAATACATCTAACTGTCTAAGGATTGTTAGCCTCATATGCTGTGTTCTTTCTCTTTTTATATGAGAAGAAAGCTTTTGCTGTTATAGATTGGGGGCTAGGCTTGTACAGGGAACACAGGAAATGTCTGCATTATTTTTATGAAAAATATGCATGCCTTGGTTTCTTCACTTGCTTTTGTATTAAGTAAAGGGATTATAGGGATCAAGTTCATTGGGAAAAGAAACTGGGTAAGATTCATGCAGTCAGTAGGCATCTTGACTAGTATAAACGAACTGTCAAAGGCTATCAACATATGGATGGTGTTACCTTAGAGAAGCAAGGGAAGACCAATGCCCATAAATGAGCTTTTAATGACTGGAAGCCAAAGGAAGCAGATGTTAACACTTTGTGACAGGAGTCTTAAATAAACATATACGGTGGCAGGACAGTGTGATAAGAACACACTTCTCAGTGTAATGGGAGAGATGAAATCCTATATAAGGGTGGAGAGTGAGGGAAATAATGCTACCAATTTGGATGTATAAGTAAATTTGCTTTTCTATCCTAAACTAAGAACCCTATCCAGGGGTCGACAATCTGAAAGCCATAGGTTAGAACTGGCCCACAGAGCCATTGGATCCGGCCCATGGAGCTGGGAGACTTTGGCAAAATTTGGTGGTGTGAGTGCTTCACCGGTGCCATGCCACAGCTAGGCAGCAGGGCGACATAGGCAGCAGGGTGGACAGGCCCTAGTGGCAGCCTGCTTCTGAAAAAGATTGCCAACTACTTCTGTATGCTGCATTTGTTAACTAGCTTGCTGACTGTGTTGCTGAAAACCCAAGTTGAGTGAATGGCTCCCAGAAGGATAAGTCCCCCAACAGGATGCTGTGCTCAGGGAGGAGCCACAGTAATATACAAAGCATAAAATAAGATGCTCAGTTTCAATTTAACAGAGCTGTGGAGCTCTAGATTTGCAAGAAAGTGGATATATGTACATCTAAAGGGGTATATTTCCAGAAGTGCTGTATAGCGTACCCTGTGAAATTGTGATAGTTTGAAATGTTAGAAGTTTGATGTAGTTGCATTGTTGCATTTATATAATAATTTTTACCTATGGACCACCTAGAGACATTGAGCTTAAGACCTGCAGAGAGATGCTGATTACCTGGTGATAAAAGTCTTTCTTATTTCTAGATGTTGTTGTGTCTACTGAAAGAGAATGATAGCCTTTTTTCATTATGCTGTTCTGTGTTGTAAATCGCTGTAATTGGTGCAGATAATCTATTCTATTCAAACTCTTATACCAGGCTTGGTACCATGGTATCTAAATGATTTCCTGTGGTGCATTCATTAATGTGGTTAGTACCTCTCAACTCTGGCTATTTAATTTATAGTTGTTATTTTTATATATGTACAGTAAGGTGTTTTCTCGGTTTTAATGAAGGGAAGGTTGAGCTGCACCAACACCTGCAAGGGAGAGGTGTGAGGTTTGTAGATGCTGTGGAAGGGACTTAGTGAGTGCCATACTGGGCATGTCTGTGCGAGATGCTTACTCCACATTGGCCTAATAACACTGTGCCATAGTGTGTCATGGCAAAAACCATGCTAATAGCATACTGCTCAGTGCTATTGGGCTAATGTGCAGTAAGCGTCACTAAATAACCATGTGCCAGTGCTACTGCACGGTAATATAGGTACTGCCCATTTAGTTAGTACTTTATTAAAGAAATACTAAACTAAATGTGCAGTACCTAAGGCACATTAATGACCATGTAGACATGCCCAATAAGTGGGAAGGCAAGTACACATGGGACAGTCCATTTGTTCAGTTGAGGTGCATCCTACATGGTATGGTATGAGGGACTTTCCCTCTTTTTATACTATTTTCAGCTGTTTTTACTGAAACAAAAAGTATTTTATTTTGAAAGTCTTATTGAAATATGTGCAATTTTTCACATTCGTAAACTAGCATTATACATGCCTGTGATTTTAAATCAGTGCTGAGCTGCCCTTAGCCTTCTGTTGAATGCCAATTTATTTATAGAAAATGCTGTCTTTATTCCATATGTAGTATGCATATTCCTGCATATTTCTAAATTGTTTCTTCAGTAACATTGCAAGGCAAACTTTATACTAGTTAACTCAGTTAAGGTTCTGGTTTCTAAAATGGAGTGCTTTAAGTTATGGGGAAGATATCGTGACAGTGGTTAGGGATTAGTATAAAGCGAAGTTTCTGGAAGTGTGCTACTGCTGATAGAACGCATTGCTGTTTTGCAAAAACTGGAATTAAGTTAGCTAGAAGGTGAGGGTTTTTTTGGTTTCATTTCTGTAATGATAAAAAGCTGTTAATGTGTGATAAGGCATATTTATGTCCATAAGCCATACTTAACATTTTTTTTAAAGCACTGCTGAGTAGTTCTGTAAAATATTTGAAGCCTGACAAAAATGCTTCCAACACGTTGAAATGGAAGTGAAGATTAGTGTTTAAACATGGAGAGGAAAGGATATGGTAGGCAAATCAGAGGATGCTTATCCTGGTCTGTTTTGTAGTGCTGCGGGAGGGGGAAAGCTGTTTTAGGAATTCTTTGGATTACTGGAAACAAAGCTTGAAATGTGAAACGTGAACATTTTTACTTGACTGCGGTGTGGTAAAGATGGAGGGACTGAGAATATCCTTTTAGGAAATAGATACATAGTCAAGAAATCTTTGAATCTACAGGGGGTAGCACAGCAAGCAGGCTGAGCATTAGAGAGTACGAGAAAGCAGCAGACGGGGCAGTGAAAAGTGGGCATTTGGAAGCCTGAAAAATTTGCCACTGTTGAGGCGGGGGGCAGGATTACCTTTTGGGAACCCTTGCAAAGGTACAGTATTGTACTTTATACCAGACAACCCAACTGATACCTGCTGATCATTCTCATGGCTGCTAGTGCAATAGGTGTCCTGACTCATTCAGCGCCCCATATACTTTCTGCATAGAATTAAGTCCTTTTTAGGAATTATGTTATGTGTTTAAAGCATTTATAAATCAGAACATGACTTTCTCACAGGGTAACCTGTCCGGGTGTCTGTGGCCATAGACTGGAAGGCAAGTGACTATGGGGTTTTTCTATTGCAGTGGTTTTCAACCTGTGGTCCATGGACCCCTGGGTAGCTGCAGACCAAGTCCAAGGGGTCCGCAAAAGATGACTATGAACAATCAGAAATAATTCTGATTACTTACAATTCAAAAGGATTTGTGCCTCCATTCAAAATGATTTAGGGGTGTGCAAATAAAAAAAGGTTGAAAACCACTGTTCTGTTGCATTCCACTATTGCTAGGTAGGGAAAACTTCCCATTCAAAGAGAATAGTCTAGGAATTTAAGATAACATAAGAGCAGGGGTGAGCAAAATGCAGCCCAGGAGCCAGATGTGGCCCGCCAGGCCATTCTATCCAGCCTGTGGAGCCCCTAAAAAATTTAGAAAATTAAGATTAATTTGCCCTGGGCTGCCTGTCATGCGGCCCTCGATGGCTTGCCAAAACTCAGTAAGTGGCCCTCTGCCCAAAATAATTGCCCGGTCCTGCATAAGAGCTTCATAGAACAAGTAAAAATGAGAGGTTTGCGTGAGCTGGATTTAGTGCTAACATACATCCTTTTTGGTATATTTTAGCAGAGCAACAAAATGATGGCAGGTAAAGAAATTGTTCTACATGATATATACATATCACATGCTTCAGTACTCCTTTATTCCTCAAAAGTATTTTCTTTAACGGACAACACAAATAATTTGGATAACATTTCCAAACAATTTGCCCAGTTACAAAGCAGCTGAAAAGAATTTGTTCTAATTAACATCCCATGTGTCCCTAGGTAGCCAATTAACCATAGAATCCGCTTTCTTGCCACAGAATGATAGAGCAGAACCTGAGACTATATTGGTGTCCCCTAAAGCAGCATTTATCAACCCGTGGGTCATCGCCCAAAAGTGGGTCACAAGAGTATATGAAGGGATTGTGAACAAACTTTAAAAACGGATTCTCCTTTAAAGAAAAACGTGGGAAACTGTGGCTTTTTCCTTGCAGGCTGGCAGAGCTCCAACCTGCAAGGGGCTGCTTGGGCCCATCCCTGCCCCACACACCCACCCCCTGTCACACACACTGAGGGGCTGGGGTAGGGGACAGTGGGTAGAGAGTGAGGGGCACTGAGTCAGGACTGGCCATTGATGTTTACAAATGGGTCCTAGTACAAAAAAAGGTGAGACCCACTGCCCTAAAGCAGCAATCTGAAGCTTACTATAATGCTGCAAGCAGGTTGCCTCCTGAACCAGATGCAGTTTAGCTGTATCCACATGGCGCTGTGAACAAACTAATGACCATTGCAGAAAGCTAATAGGGATTGTCATGCACCAGTGCTAATTAGCTGACTGAAATACCAAATAGGCATGGCTACACTGCTTCTAGTTGAGGAGGCAGCTCTCCTGGATTAGCAGAGCAGGCTTGGGGGAACACTGCTCGAGTGCTGGTTGATATACTCTGCTTTCTGCATGTCCATCCACAGAAACTGATGAAGTGAGTTGCAGTCCATGAAAGCTTGTGCTCTTTCTCTAGATGTATCTTATTTAATTAGTCTATAAAGGTCCATATCTACCCTGTTTTATGACTGCTTCAGACGGTCACAGCTAACAGCTCTGTTACCACTTAGACACAGTGGGCATGTCTACATGTGTACATTTACTGTGCAGTAACTAAAATTACTGCACAGTATGGGCAGTAATGCCCATACTGCTCAGTAAATATGGTGATTTACACTGACTTGAACATAAATTTGATAGCTGCATCTTGCAGGTATCAAATTTATACTCAATTAGTCACTGCACTGTAACACAAGTGTAGACACCTTACTGCTCAGTAAAGCTTTGTGTATGGACTGACTTGGGACTAACTGTAGTCCCAAGTCAGTCCACTCACAGTGTTAATGCGCTTTAACACCTACATGTGTAGATGCCGGCCTATTCCCACTTACTGTGCAGTAACTTACTGCACAATAAATTTAGGCCATTGTAAATGCGCATGTAGACACACCCAGTCTAAGTTTTTCTTTTCCAGGTTAAAATACCATATATACCTGAATCCAAGATGACTTTGAATTTAAGATGAGCGCCCCTCCTCCCCCATTATATTCTATACATGGTAAATTATCCAACATCTGGTTCCCTCTTGTTTAATGTAAGTATGTATTGCCATGACACAACCTGCGAATTTAAGACTGTTGTTAATTGCACTAAATAATGAATAATGTAAAGAAAAATGGGGGCCACGATACTGACTGTTGTATTCTCCTCTTTAAATTGAAAGTGTTGGGTTTTTTTAAATTAATTTAGAGTTGCCTCTGAATTTCCAGAGAATACCAGGGACTTCTGCTGTAGCATGTAGGTAGATGTATGCTGCATGGTATTCCATTTAACAGGTTTGTTTTGGAGAGAGTTATGGGATCAGCATTCAGAGCCAATTGCTCTGTTACTAAAGTCGTCCAGCATAGTGCTTATAAGACATTGATATATATAGTCATGTTTTGAGATGTAATTATTTATATCCAAAAAGGAAGTAACACACCTGCTGTTGTAGTATTTGTTGTGGAAAGCAAGAGTGTTTTTATTATCTATCTGGAAACATAAAGTAAAATATGTAGATATAGTAAATTTCAGCTCTCCTGAGGCTAACTAAATACCTAAAAATAGATCTGTAAGCACACACAGTTCTTAACATCAGACACAGAAGCAGCAGCATAACTCTCCATCCCTCTGAGGCTCAGTCCTTAAAAATTAATGATTAGGGCCCTCCTGATCATAGTTTAATTAATCGTGAAAATATATACTTTACTCAGCTGCTGGCCTATTTTTTTTTTCAAACTATTTAGGTTGATGTGCCAAAGATGAATAATTTTTAGACATTAGTATTTATATTTTCTGAATTCATGTTAACCAACTACTTCCCTGTCATTGCAGTAGCAAGGCATTGGGAGAGCCCTCATCATTCCTACCTTTATCTGTGGCATGTTTTAAGGTGTTCTTGGTGTTTTGGGTATTGTTCTTTGGAGTGAAACGTGCGGGCTTGAAGCTGTGATTCTTTGAGTTAGTGCTTGCCTGTGAATGGGGGGACTGGTCTTGATGGCCCAGGAGCCCCCTTTCAGTTCTGTGTTTCTATGTAATAGCATAACCAGTCAGGGTAAGCAGGGCACCAGCCCTGGGTGCTGACTGAGAGGGAGTGCCAGTGTGGTCCCCTGCTCCATCAGGGGTCTTTACAAGGGTAGGTACAGCTCTGTGCTGTCTGGTCATTAGGAGCTAGGCAGGCATAGCCCCATGCCCAATAGTGTATCTGTACTCTCAGACCCAATAGCATATCAATAGTGAAATGTCCCTCCCCCAAGAGGCTTTACTATGAGGGGCACAGCCCTGCCCTCAGGTTGTGGGGAGGGGATGAGTAGTGCATTAGGAGTGCCATCCCCCTGGAAGCCCATGCTACTGCCTGTTCCTCAGCTGCACCTGCTGCCTGAGGAAAGCCCTGTTAGGTAAGACTCCATCCCCCAGCTCTCCAGTGGTCAGTATAATTCCTGCCCATGCCCCAGGAGCCAAAAGAGCTTGCTACGCCTCTGTTCTTAGCCACAGTCATGGAAAGATGAAAGAGATCCATGGGAGACTGGCCAGTCACATAAACAAAATGTCTAAACGACTATTATGTTTATTTTTTCCTGACAATACTCTCATTAAAATTTTAATATAGGCAAAATTGGACCCTATTGATCATCTTTACCTGTCCTAGTTGAACATGCTCTTTAAAGGTAAAAGTAATTAACACTGGGAACAATTTGAAAGCTTTTTCTCTAGAGAGTCTTGCTATGGTCATTCCAATTTGTTAAAGGAATTGCATTTCCTTAAAACAGAGAGAGATGTAATTCAATCGATATTTATTGTCCTCTTTCACTACTTCATAATATTTTTCAGACTTGGAAACCAAAGTGTGGTTTTAAATTATATTTTCTTCCAGCCTTGCAATACATCCAGATAAAACTCTGGTAGCTACAGGACAGGTTGGGAAGGACCCATACATTTGCATCTGGGATTCCTACAGCATACAGACTGTTTCTGTTCTCAAGGATGCACATACACATGGAGTCGCCTGCTTGGCTTTTGATTCAGATGGCCAGGTTAGTATTTGTTCATTTACTATATTTCTTATGTTTAAATGTCATTCTCTGACAGTACAGACAGGTTAAACATTGAAGTATTTTCTATAGATGTAATTAGCATATATAATTATAGCTTTTCATTGGGAGTTATGCTGCAGGTTAAAATATTAATATAAGTATCATATATAAAATACTAGAAATATGTATTTTTTCAATGTAGCATCCAAACTAGGTAGCTGGGTTGGGCAGCTGACAGATGCCAAAAGCAAAAATAGCCCTTCATGGAAATATAGTTTTGTCCCTTGAACAGCTTTAACCTCTGTTTTGGCCAGTGCCCATTTGCATCTGCTGTTCAGGAATCTTATCCAGCAAGGGTTCCCAAACTGTGGTATGCAAGACATCTCAGGGGGGAGTGTACGTGGGAGAAATTGTGCAATGGCAGATTTAATCTTCATTATAATAATAACTGGCATTTAAGGGGATAAAATATAAAACGTATGCTATGTGGACTATGTGGCAGCTGGCAAATCTGAAAGGGGGTATGCAATAAGGAAAAGTTTGGGAACCTCTGTTCTACAGAATGCTGCTGTGAGCTGTCCTACCCCTCCCTGGGTAGCAGAACTCCCTTACTCGCTGCTAAGGGATTTGCAGCACCTGTGAAGCCCAGGATGTTTAATTTAGTGAAGAGTTAAAAGTATACAAATTTGGAACTTAGAGTAGGAATCCTGCCAAAAAAAAATCAACCACTCACAAAAATCTTTAACAGTCCCAGTGTTCAGACTAATAGCTGCTATAAAATTAATGGGGGAACTTGAATTGGGAATTAGTAGCTGATTCAGTCTTGCAAGCTGTTGTACATAGAAGTCAATGAGCCCCAAAGAAGTGATGAGATCAGAGAACAGCTGCAGATTCAAGCTCATATTTTTGTATATTAAAAGTATTCCAGATTATTTCAAATATTTGAATTTTAAGTAAATCCCTTACACAGGGATTTCTCTGATGATGGCTGCAAGCGCAGAGGGGAAAACTTGGGTCCCCTCATTCTTCATTTTCAGTTGCATGGGGGAAAATCCTTTGCAAAGGTGTGCCTGCAATTGTGGAGGGGAGGACCTGAGTTATTCCTGCTTGTAGACATGCTCACTTTGGGACACAGCAGCCAGGGAGGTCTGTAGACTTCCCTGGAGCACAATCAGCTGTGTCATGACAGATCGTGGCACAGCTGATTGTGCTCCACACAAGATGACTGTCTTCAGGGTTTGGTAAAACCACAAACCTCAAAAATACCATATAGATATCTCCATGTTTTTCTCAGAAAAGGGGAGAACATGAAAGAGGAAAGCAAGAGTGGGAATTGATAAAAGTTCCCTGCAAAAGGTTTATATTACTTTTTTTTTTCTTCTGGCCCCTACATACAAATCTTCGTGCAGTTTTTTTTCTAGGAAAGGGAGAATGTTCAAGGACAAGAACAAAAATTGGCCTTTCCTTAAGATTAAGAAAATACTTCGCTTTTTTACTGAAATTTGTTTTTTGTTTCTTCCTTTTGTTTTTATTTCTTTTCCTAGGTCCACAATTTTCTTCTTGTAGACCTGTTGATGAAACACAGATGCTATAAGTTAAATACAAATTCTTAGTGTGTGTGTGTGTGTGTTTGTGTGTGTGTATATATACACTTGAGATATAGATATATATATCTATATATATAGATATATATATATACATCTCAAGTACCTGCCTCCTAGAATAATGACAAATCCTTCCACAAGAGGAGAATAATCCAACTGGTCTTTGATTTGATAGATTAACCTTTCTAGATATAATAACCTTTTTCATACCTGGGGGTCTTAAAAAGTGTCTGACCAGCCTTTAGTATAGTGTCAATTAACAAGGCTCTAAAATTGTCTGTTTTTCTTTCATTCAAATAAATATGTCGGGCACATACACATATGCATTGTAACATCAATTGGTAAATTCAAAAATTCATTTTTTCTGTAACTCCTACATATTTATTTGAAGAGTCTCAACATTTTCATTAGTTTAAATTGTGCATTGTCTAAAAATATTATTTAAGTGTTTAAAGATGATATGATGGGTCTTATCTTTAATTTTAAATATCCTTACTCTTGTCAGTCTGTGCCACAATTGTATGCAAGTAGCTAGAGTGTTCCTACTCTATTGCTAAGAAAATGCCATATTTACCCAAATCTAAGACGACTTTGAATTAGATGACCCCCCCACAATAATTAGATTTTATACATGGAAAATTGTTTGTTATAGCTTCCTATGTATAGAATCAACTTATTGGAGGGCTGTTTTAAATTCATCACCTACACCTGCCACGGCAGGGAAAGCAGTGGTGGGGGGAAAAGGCAGAAAGGCAACTTCCCTCTCCCCTACCACCCAGTGCCCTCTCTTTCCCCTCCCCCCTCCACAGCTGTTTATCTTATGCAGCAACTTCATCTCCAGGTCTGGCAGGGAAAGAGAGCACATGGGGTGGGAGCCAGAGCTGCAGCAGCTACCCTGCCACTGTGCAGTCTTCTCATGCTCCCTGCAGCCTGTACCACATGATCTCCCTGCTTTTCCTCCCACCACACCATGTGGATACCCCCAAATTGGGGCCAGAGTTGAGGCTAGAGTCAGAGTTGGAGCTGGAGCCTCAGCAGCTGCCTGCCCCAACTGTACTCAACAAAGTTTCTGTTTCCCCATGTTGAATAGGTAAAAAAAACCTCATTTGGAATCAAGTAAATACAGCATATGGTCCAAACTCCTTTCAGGGATTGACTTTACTGTAGTTTCAGTTACCAGCACTAACGTAATCCTCAGCCAGTACTAACCAGCACGAACATAACCTTCAGCCACAATCCTCATCCCCAGTTTCCCTGCTCTTACGTTCTTAAATTTTGCTGCAGAACCTCTTTATCCCAGAGGTTATTTTTACTTTAGTAGGGGTTGAAGGCATCCATCTGTTACAAAGTCTATCATCATCCAATATTCTTATTGTCTCCATATGCAGACACTCATACAAGAAAAATGATGGTATACTCAGATTCAGTTATATGTAGGTTCATTGCTCTGCACAAACTAGGAAGAATATAGATGTATTTGGCAGCCAGCGGAGGAATGTTTACCAGAATACATTTCATGGTTTGTTGCAGGCTATTGCTGTGGGCACATACTATTCCCTAGGTAGAATTCAACACGGTATTTTGATATTAAGAGATGACAAATGTGTCGCATCCCAAGCAGCCAAAGGTAATAGAGATGCGTTTATGTGCTGCTGAATAAAGGAACTATGACTATAGAGGAGCTTAGGTGTAGGAATTTATTTTTCATTTTCTGGGATATGTAGCTGGCCAGAACACAGAACAGCAGGGTTTCAGACACATGCAGAGTCTTCCAAAAAGCAGGTGAGAAATAAAGCATTACTTTATATTAGTGTAGGTGCATCTATACAAGATGTTTACTGCTCAGTAGACTAATTAGCCATGCAGTAAACATATCGGCATCTACACATGTGCCCCTATTGGGTTAGATTTACTATGCAGCTTGATAGTGCTAGTAAATACTACCTTGTAAATACAAGTACTATCCTGCTGCAGAGTAAAAAACTCCACAGCAGCACATTGTGACTGTAGATGCTGTCCCAGCTGCCTAGGGCACACGGATGCTTTAGTGTGGGGTCTGCCTGCCAGCTAGCCCAGCAGTAAAGCACCTTCATGCCCCAGCTAGTCCATCCACAGCATCCTGAACCCAGAGGAGCAACCATAGGCTGGCAGGCTTGACCCCCTGGACCTCTTTCCAGGCTGGGCTGCTTTGCCTAGGCTCAACATGCTGCACTCCTGGGCACATGTTCAAATGGCAATAAACTCTGGAGTTTATTGCTCTAGAATTTATTGTTCCCAGGCACACATTCAAACGGTACACCTGGGAGCAATAAACTCCGGAGCAATAAACTCCAAAGTTTATTGCTTCACATTAATTGCATATGTAGATACACCCTGTGAAACTGTATTAACTTTTTGTTATTCTCTTATACAATACGTATCACGCCAGAGTTTATTTCTCCCAGGTGCTACGTTTACCCATGCGCCCAGGACCGCAGCAGATTGAACTGGGTAGGAACAGCCCTGGCTGGCAGGGTGTCCAGGGGGTCAGCCTGCCAACTCAGGGTTGCTACAACCCAGCTCAGTGGGCTTTGGAGGGGCTGGCTGGGGCATGAGGGTGCTCCAGTGTGGAGTTAGCCGGCAGACAGCTGCTAACTGAAGCACCCTTCTGCCCCAGCCATCTAGGTTAGCATCTACACATGTGCTGCTGGAGAATAAAAAACTCCGCAGCAAGATAGTACTTGTATATACAAATACTCCCTACTGTGGAGTTTATTAGTTTACTCCAGCCTAATAGTCCTGCACATGTAGACTCTGAAGCTTTTACTGCAGAGCTAATTAGTCTACTCCATGGTAAACATCTCATGTAGACACACCCACATGGCCTTATCTTCCTGCAGGTTCCCAATATTTGAGGACTGAATTCTGTCCATTCTGAAGGGGAGAAAATTACATCCATTGACAGAGCTATCCATGACTTGGGTGAGGTGACTTTCAAGTGAACCTTCAAGAAACCTTTTACTCTAGAGTCCTTAGTACAGGATGAAGTGCAAGGGAAAGGAGAATTATTAACACATTTAAAACTCTTGCAAATGATTTAGATCAAAGATTAGTTTTCTAAATGTCAGTGTATTTGTTATTTTAAAGTTTAATATCTCTGGACTGTACGTATTTTTTAATGAGTGAGCTCACTAAAAATAGGAAATCTCCACTTTTGCAAAGGAGGTGAAATTTCTGGGTTGGAGTTTCTGCTGGAATAAATTAGTGTAGTTCCATTGATAGCAACAAAGTTAGGCTGATTTATGAATCTGTCTCCCATTTCTAATACCAATGAGGTTACAATATATTTCTGGAGGGAATTTGGTAGGGAAAGGATAAAACTTTTTAGAGACAGCTGTGATAGAACATGGTTAGGCGTGGCAGGATTCAATTTATTTTTTTTTAAATTCTGACTGCAACATTGGAATTTTCAGGATTGTGCAAAATGGGGGGGGGAGTGGGGAGGGAGTTCTATTTTTATGAATTCAGTGCATACGCATGCACACATGCATGGCAGCCACTGCAGGAGCTGGGGACATGCTGGTAAGGCTGTGCTGGGAGGGGGAGTTGGAGGTGCAGGGCTGATAGCATCTGGAAGTCCAGTGCTATCAGCTGCTCACTCAGCCCAAGTCCCAGCCAGGACAGAGGCCAAACTCTTGGAGAGCCCAGCCCAGCCTCCGCTGGAGTTTGGCCCCTACCCCAACCATGCAGGGGCCATATTCCCAAGGAGTCCGGCCCAGCCCAGCCCCTGCTTGATAAGGGCAGGGGCCAAACTCCCATGGACCCCAGCTCAACCACACCAGGCCCCCATGTGATTGGGGCAGGGGCCAAATTCCCGCAGAGCCCAGTGTGGCCTCCGTAGGAGTTTGCTCACTGCCCCAGCTGGGATCTGGGTAGAGTGAGTGACTGACGGCACTGGGCTCCCTGCTACTACTAGCCCTGCCCCTCCAACTCCACCTCCCAGCACAGCCTTACAAGCATGGCCCCCAGCACCTGTAGTGGCCATTGCGTGGGTGCATTCATGTGTATGTGTATGTGTGCGCGCCAGATTTCTTTACCTCCATCCTGGATTTTTAGTTAGTTAGTTAGTTATTTTACATTTCCTTTATTTAAATTTCAGTAGTTACCGACAGAAATATTTTTCCATTAGTTTGTTAGTGTGAGGTGAAATCAATGTTTATCAATGTCTATTGATTTTAAAAAATCAAATCTTGCCAAGCCTAAATATGGTAGTGTTTTATTAATACTTCTATGAAAATGGTGCATGCCTCACTTTCCCCAGCTAGATTGAATGCTGTTATTCATCAGTAAAGAATGGGTTAATTTGGCCTGGACTAGACCTGGAAGTAGATGTGATTTTTCTGCACATAGCTAGCCTAACTAGTAGAGAATTAGCCATCAAATATTCAGTGGAACACTTTTCATGCTGAGGCAGGCTGAATTCAGGTCCCATCTGCTATCTCTGGTGCTCAAGTCACCCATCAAAGGATGCTCCTTTGGGGGAGGAGTTTGAAAAGAGACACAGAAGTACAAAGGGGAAGATGGGATGCAGAGGCTCAGGACAATCAGCATGGCTGTCTGACTGAGTGATACTCTGCTTAAGGTTCAGTCTGGACATCCTGTCAAAAGGAATTTGCCTGTTATACTGGAGTTATCCAATAAATGCTGCCCTGTTTAAGCAAGTCTGCCTGCTTTGCTGTATGTGATTTCTGGATGAATTTCCCTAAAGGACAAATGTATTTTTGGGGTGAAAGAAATGTTGCTTCAAGGGGGTCCTGAATATTGTTATTAATAGGAATGTGTCTTTAACCGTTTACAGTCCAACTGTGACTGGTAATGATGATCTTGGACTTGCCATGCTACCCTTCCTACCCAAACAGAAAAAAAATGTAACTACATTTACATGGTGCTAGGAGCAGGCAAATGGGCTCTGTCACTCAGCACCACTAATTTGTCCATCCCTGGCAAAAACTATGCCAAGGACTTGGCTATGCTGCTTCTGTTCAGGATGGAAGGAAATAGTGTGTAAGCAATCAGTGCAGAACATTTGAGGGCTCTGGTACCAGACATGGTAAGTTTTGGAGTTCAGACATGGCTGCGGGGAACTGCATGTCTTGTAAAATGGAAGCAGTTTTGCATCTAGGTTCTGCTCTGTCAATGCTTCCCCACCCCAACAAAAATTCTGCATATCTTGCAATGTTTGCTACACTTGAAAGGCTTACACCTATCTATTTGCTGGCTTAGAGTCCACTGAGCTGCAACATTGGCCAGGCATCCTCCTCCAGGTATATCATGTTCTATAGAAAAGAATGTTTCTCAGAAGTCTCATAACAATGTAACCACCAATTCAAGAACCAGGTCTACTATTGGATTTTATCCTTGCCCTGATTTATGGGGTTCCCATTGTGCCTATGGCTTCCTCTTTCTCTTCTCTGCTTTTCAAAGAAAAACAGCAATACCATTGCCCAGGAGAGTTTCAGAACTGCAGCTTTTCATGGCGGAGCTTCCTCCCATTGTATTCTCGAAGAAGAAGTTCTCTTTGAGGCTATGTGCAAGGTCACTTCAAACTTTCACTTTAACCAGACAGTTCATCTACTAATTGTCATTAAGGTCCACTCTGACAAAGATGAGGCAAGGTGTCATTTGTAGGACATTCATTCTTAAACAGACAGAATAAGACAATTGAGACCCTCATTTAGATTATTTCCTAGGAAAAAAGAATGAAAGGACAGACTATCTGTACAACAAATATATAGCTGGATTTAATCTAGCTAACAAACCATTCCCCATGCAAGTAATTATCCATTCTCCCACAGAAAAGCCACTTAAGCAACTTTCTTGAACAGTGTTCTTATGACAGGCATTTGCAAAGGTGCTGCGTGGTCTTTATAATGTACTTTTGCAAGATGTTTTGCTGTACGTTAGGTTTCCAGATTCAATACAGGCTTTAGCAAACCAGTCCTATGGTTTCTGTTTAGATAGACTGTGAAGTGCCATCATCTGCAATGAGAACTGCCTGTGAGGCACCTACAGTAGAACACATATGTGCACAGTCACTCAAAGGAGAAACAAATGTTTTTTTAACACTATAGTAGCTGTTCTTCAAGATTTGCTCTACACATGTATATACCAACCCACCCTCCTCTTTCTTCAGTTCTTTGGAGTAGCCATCATTAAAATTCTGATGTGAAGGAACTGAGAAGGAGCGAAGACTGCCATGATGTTTTATGCCCTATTTGCTTCTTTTTACCCTTCGTTTCTGCACAAAGGGTTGTTTTGTTTTGGAGGGTAAGAAGGACATCTACTTTTATTAAGCTTTAAAATTAATTAGTTACAAATTCCTCAAAAATTAAGTAATAAATCATATTATATAAAATAATATTTTGAAAGTATACCCACAGAAACAATCACTGTAGACATAATTGGGTGCGTGTTCGGGGGTTGTGGAGGCAGGAGTTTTATCGCCTCTTCCCTTTCACTCACAGGTCAGTAAGATCAAAATGCCAGTTGCTGTGCACTTAAAAGTAACTGCCTCAATCTTCTGATGAATAGGATCTGTATCTAGGATATCTAAGAGTCGAGTTATTAATTTGAAACTCCTAGAAAAGTCTGTGTCCTAATGGTAGACAGATATTTAACATAGATGTCTCTAGCAATTTATTTTTATTGTAGGTCCTTTTGCACAGAAATGTTGCATATATGATATGAACTGAACTGATGAACTGATTTGGAACTGATCTTTGATTAACTATATTATTGCTCTTTTTTCTCAGCGTTTAGCTTCAGTGGGACTGGATGCCAAAAATACAGTCTGTATTTGGGATTGGAAGAAAGGAAAACTGCTGGCAACAGCTACAGGCCATTCAGATAGGGTAACTGTATAAAGGGATTATCTGAATATTGTCTTAAGCATTTCCAAACTATTTTGATAAACTTTAAAAAAATATATTTTTATTTTTCCATGAGTCTAATACATAGAGAATTTTGTCATTTTAATTAGATTTGAAAATATGGAATATGCATGTTTTCTTACATTGCCGCAGTGCAAAGCACACATTAGTGAATGAGGCACATGATGGATGTTTGGGTAGTCAGTCAAGCACACTGAAGAAGTACTCTGTACTTCACTGATTAGACTGATTTTCAACTCTTTATATAGGATGTGAAATGCTGTCTCCACAGGTAGGGTTAATGTTAACGCATGACACAAAGATGTTTATCCTGAAAAAGCAAAGCATGTTTGTCTTTTGCTTTCATCTGAGAAAGTTATTAGCAGCAAAGTGATAATTAGGGAAACATTTTCTTCTTGGATCCACTGACATCAAGCAATTCTGGGCAGCAGGCAAAATATGGGAACGGAAGTTCTCTGAGTGAATCTGAGGGGAGAATATTGCCCAAGTTTATGAAATGTTTACACAAATATAGCAAAATTAAGACAAGAAAATGAAGAAACCCTAACCTAGCACTCAACAAGCAAATATCTACTTATATACATTAAGATAAATTACAGATACACTTTGGTTGCTATCTTTTCATTTTGCATTTTACAAGATTTAAATTTATGTACTAGCTGTATAATAGGTTGATACACTATGCATAAATAATAGCAGTAGATTAAAACTGCATGATGCACTGTGTGTCTACATAGCCTATATGTGCCACGCTTGTGAGCTGGGTAGAATCAATGTTTCACTGCACTATGTTTATAATATACTGGGATTGAATTTGTATTCATTTTTTAAAACTGCCCTTTCAGGGCCTAAACTAACACCCTCTCCCCCCCCCTCTCCCCCCCCCCCCCCAAGTCAGTGCCATATGATTAGGCTTGGCAGGATTCAATTTTTATTTGTTTTTCTGACCACAAAAATCAATCCTTATTTTTAAACGTTTATATCTTTTTTTTTTAATTGGAATTTTCAGGAATGTGCAAAATTAGGGGGCTTTTTTATTTTATTTTTTTAATTCATTCAGTGCACACACGCACACACATGCATGGCAGTCACTGCAGGAGCTAGGGGTCATGCTGGTAAGGCTGTGCTGGGAGGAGAAGTTGGAGGGGGAGGGCTGATAGTCTGTGGCAGCCCAGTGCCATCGGCTGTTTGCTCAACCCAAGTCCCAGCCAGGACAGAGGCCAAACTCTTGGAGAGCCCAGCCTCTGCTGGAGTTTGGCCCCTACCCCAACCATGCAGGGGCCAAATTCTCAAGAAGTCCAGCCCAACCCAGCTCCTGCTTGATCAGGGCAGGGGCCCATTATGCTACTGAATTCAGTGAGAAACAGATCAGTTTTGAATTATCAGTGGTCTGGTTCTCCAGGCCATGAGTGAACTTGTTAGGGTCCAAGCCCAGCAAGTCCTTCATGTACCAAAGGTAAAAAGTTATTTCTCATGAGGGGACTTAGCAAATCTCACATTTTAAAAGAATTAGCTCTCATGTGGGCATCAGAAATTGTTTTTGCAATCAGACAGTAATTTACATATCTTATATGAATTACCTGACATACATAGGTATATATATGCACATATTATATAGATATATATATATGCAAGCCTCATTTTCAAAAGCAATTTTGGTGATATGGATGCCTCTGTTTCCAGATGGTCAACTTGAGACAGTTTAAATTTGCAAATTTTAGAGGTAAGCTGCCCAAATATTGAGACACTCCTCAAAATGGGGGACTCTTGTGGGTCACTGTATACAGTCTTTAGCTTCAAGTATCATCCAGCATGTCTTCCAAGGTCTAATCCTGAAGTTATAACCTAGGTCAAGCTCTCATTGATAACTATCGGAGTACTCCAGAACACAGCAGGAGTTTGTACTGGGTATGGAATACAGAAACAAATCCTCCCTCTTATTCTCAGTAAGCCATATACAATTTGGTCCTTAATTTTGAAATATGCTTACATTGTGAGATAGACACATTGTCTGTCAAAATGAGGACTTCAGCTCAGCTGTACATAAATCATAGCACTAGATGTTATTATAGAGTAGGCCTGAAAGCATTTTCAGTTGGTATCATCTAATTTAAATTGCTAATACTTTTTATCGTAGATGTGAGAACTGAAAGCACAGTTAGTGGTCTTTAATAGTAACCCATGGGGGACATTATCTTACCTCATAAAACTTCCACTCTCTTTGGTACAATAAATGGTCTCTGTTCAAGCGTATTTTAGTAGTGGAATAGCTGGGTTGTTTCAAGTTCAGAATGAAATTTGGGAGAGTTGTGGGGGAACCCTGCAAGCACATGTTCACAATTCTTCAGTCAAGACACTCATATTTAATATTCATATCAAAGAGCAGTAACTGCATCTATATAAGAGCATAAGAACATAAGAACTGCCATTTACTGGCTCAGGCCATAGATCCATCTGGCGCAGTATCCTGTGTCACACATGGGCAGAAAGTGGATGCTGAAAGGGAGAGGGAAGTGGGTATGACCAGGGGTTTTTCCACAGATCCTCTCTCACTTGCAGCCTCCAGCATTTCAGGTCTAGGAAGTTCTGTGCTCTGAATTTTATCAGATTGTGTGCTCTAGATAGTGTGCTCTGAATTGTTGTCAAATGCAAAGCAGCAACAATTGCCTAAAATGAGCAAAAGAAAAAATCTATAATGTATGAATCTAGTTTACAATTCAAAGTGGTGGCTTTGCCTTTCTTGACAGATTTTTGATATTTCCTGGGATCCGTATCAACCAAACAGAGTGGTTAGCTGTGGAGTGAAACATATAAAGGTAAACTGGATTTGTTGCTTTTATTTTTTGTTAATTTAAAGCATATAAAGCTTATGATGCCTTGAAGGCTCCTTCAATTTTTTTCTTCTAGCAGGTGGTTTTTCCTGCTTCCTAGAGCTTATCAACATTTTATATATGTTTCTATGTCTGAAGCCAATTCAAGATAATTTGTACTTTCTGAAATGCAAAATGACTACAATGCAGGACAACTTAAGCAAAGTGAAGAGAACATTTCATGGAACTTAATATTTACCAGCCTTTATTTCCATTTTGGGGCCTCTGTCCTATCAAAAGTGCCCTCTTAAAGTCTTCAATTATCTTTCCCTGGTTAAGGGTCCAAAAGTATCCCTGGTTAAGGGTCCAAAAGTATCACTGGACATGTCTATATGTGCCCCTGTGGTGCCATTGTCACTATGCCTTCATTTACTACTTCCTTTCAGAAGTATTGAATGAGAGTGCAGCAACAGTCTGTATTGCGCTGTCTGTGTAGCGCATGGTTATTTTTAGCCATTACATCGCCACAGCAATGTGTTATACTGAGGAAGCATGTCACAATGGCGATGTAGCTGTGGCGTCATGGTTTTTGCCCGCCAATGCTACGTCACTGTAGTGCATTCCTATCACGACATAGCATCTCATTTAGACATGCCCACTGTGTAGCAATAGAAAGATCTGTGGAGCCCTGCTATATTCAGTGCAAAGGATAGAAGATTGCCTTGACTGAGACAGGTCCCTTATTTGCCATGCCATGGTTTGTGTGGGACATAAGAGAACAGGAGCATGCTCTGCAGGGTTCTGAACACAGGTGCCGTGCTCTGCCTGGCTCTCCACTCAGTTGTTTGACTCGGCTCCCTGTTTTTTTGCATATTTGATCTTATGGACCTGATGAGAGAATGTGAGTACCCTGCAGTCTCACTATTTGCTTCCTTTATATGTTTGTCACCAGTGCAAATGTGCATGACCTTAAATATGTGAAGCAGGGATTTCTTAGGGTGATATAGTAGCATAAGCGAGCATCTTCTGTTTAAGTTGATCCCTTTTGGAGTAGGTTAGGTGAAGAAGATGGTTTCTCAGTTTTTCCAAAGTTTTTCTGCATAGTTGCATTGCAGATATAGAAATATACATGTTAGCCAGAGGGTTGCAGATGACAAGTCCCCTTGGAATAACATTATGTTTCTTGCACAGGCTTAAGAAGAAGATGTGGGTGTGTAGTCTGACTTCCTTTTTTATTTAGGTTATGGATTTTCCATTG
Source organism: Alligator mississippiensis (assembly GCF_030867095.1). Taxonomy (NCBI): domain Eukaryota; kingdom Metazoa; phylum Chordata; order Crocodylia; family Alligatoridae; genus Alligator; species Alligator mississippiensis. Next base: position 206,921,830 of record NC_081824.1, read on the forward strand.
TAAACTGCAGAATTCAATGCTTTCTGTAATATGGTAGCATAAGAGAGATGTTGTAGCCTTGATGGTCCAGAAATTATGCAAGAGGCAAGAGGTTCTTAACACCCGAATAAATCCTTGCCTCTGGACCATCATGGCTACAAAATAGTTCTTCATGAATCTTAAATGCAAATTTTGCCAATCATCTTCCTGCTGTTCTTTGCCTGTCTAGTATTAAAAATAAAATACAACCAAAAATTAATATTGAAATCAAGTGAAAAATCCCCAGTGACTACACATCTTGTATAAAATCTTCTTTGGGCTTTTGCAAAGCTTAGAGGGAAATCCCTGTTTGCCATAATTTCCCACAGGTTTGTAGTCTCCCCTGTCTTCATGAGCCAAGCCTCTAACAGATGGCAATTATTTCACGTGATTATGGATAGGAAAAGCTTTGAATTGACATTTAAGGAAACCTGTTAATCTTGCTTGTTCTCGTTACTGAGAAGCTTTAAGCCCCTCACACTGACACTGTTTTCAAAACAGTAGGAAGGTTTGGCAGAATTAATGCCATCTGCTGTATTCTGTAGGCTGCTTCTCAAAACTTATCTTTGTTTGTCACCTGTGTTCACTAAAATCATCATAATTAACTAAAGAATCCATAATACTAGTCACATAGATGTGGATAAAGGCATATGAGGAAAATGGTGTTTAGGATGTTTGAGGATGAAATGTTAAGATTCTCAGCAAGAAATGTTCCCAACAAGAAATGTTCAAATAGCAACCTTACTATTTTGGTACCTTTAAGGTTAAAGAGATGGCATTATTTCTCTAACTTAAAAGTGAGTAAAAGTATCTACAGGTCTATACTGTAAGCTATAATACACTGTTTTAGAGAATCCAAATTAATATTTGGGGAGAGCAAACTCAGAAGAATTAAGTCTTTTTCTCCATCACATACCTGGGATGCTAAAGGAAGTCCAAAAGACAATCCAAAATATTCCTGAAGCATCCTGCATCTGAACAGAGCTTGTAGGCACACACACACAACACTGCATTAATGTGACTGCACTCTTTCCAGTTCCAGATGTGGCACATGATGGGCGCATCTACACAAGATGTTTCCTGTGGAGCTGCCTAATTAGCTCCACAGTAAAGTCTCAGTGTCTACACATGTGGCTGATTAGGCTGCAAGAAACTAATTAACTCCACTGTAGGTTAGTACTTGTAAACATAAGTATTGTCCTACGGTGGCATTAGTGTGCAGCAATGCACATGTAGCTGATGGGGCTGGCTGGGGCACAAGGTTGCTTCAGTGCAAGGACTGCCTACAAGCTAACCTTGCCCCGGAGCAACCTCATGCTGCAGTCAGCCCCTCTGCAGCACATTGAGCTGGATCAGAGCAGTCCTGGCCTGGCAGGCTGAGCCTCTGGACCTCCTTCCAGCCAGGGCTGCTCCAACGTGGCACAATGTGCTGCAGTCCCAGGCACACTTATAAGCACAGTGCCCGGGAGCAATAAACTCTGTCACGATCTGCGCCAGAGTTTACTGCATCACATTAACTGCACGTGTAGATGTGCTCAGGGAGCGGGTATGGCATGTTTCAGTATGGTACTGCCTTGCTCTACTTAGACCCCCCCAAACAGTATGGTATTTGAGAAATTCCATCTCTTCTCAGTCTATTGACTCTTGCGAATCCCATTCTGAAGTACCTGTGTCTTCCTGTGTATTACATAGGGAGCATCGGCATCTAATTCAGGGTTGCAGATTCTGTTACAGGAGCCAGGGGCCTATGTCACTTCTTGTCCATTACCTCTTATTTCATATATTCCATTATTATTTATTCTGCACCAGAGTTGTGCATGGAGCTTTTTTAGACTAAAAGAACCCCAGGTTCTTATCTTAAAGCTTCCATTCTATTAGATATCACACTGCAACATGGGATAAAGAGATGGTAGAGTTATAGGAAGTACAAGAGTGGATTTTGCTTCAGTTTCATACTCAACTTTCTAGCTCAGTGTCTCTGTGTATGTGTGTCTAATCTTTATATCTACTGTGGTATTTTTTTTAATTCTTTGTAAAGTATTTATAGCATGATAGAGCAGTCTGGTAAGCATACAAGAGAAATTTTGGTGCATAGTTCAGTAACTGAATAATATGGAAGCATGCCTGTAAGACTGATCAAACCAAAACTGCTGCAGTAACTTCTGTTCATGTCTCATTTACATTTCATAGTTCTGGACATTGTGTGGAAATGCATTGACAGCAAAAAGAGGAATATTTGGCAAGACAGGGGATCTCCAAACTATCCTTTGCTTAGCATGTGCAAAAGAAGATGTCACATACTCTGGTGCTTTAAATGGAGACATATATGTTTGGAAAGGGCTGAACTTAGTTCGCACAATTCAAGGAGCGCACAGCGTAAGTTGTGTTTTTAATGCTAACTTACAAAAACTTAACCTTGTTTATGGAACAGAAGGATCTTAATAGAGGTGGTCATTTAAAAGGTTCTACTCTGTCACCTTAGAAAAAAGTTTGCACAAGTGCACACTAAATTATGAGTTTAAGTACTGTTGACTTCATATACTAGTTATGCTTTGTGTGTAAATATTAGCTATAGTATATTGTGCTACAGATAGAATTGCCTCTGGTATGACAGTGAATTCTCTAAGTAGTCTAAAAATATAAGGTATCATCTTGACAGATTTTAAATTAATTTGAGTTCTGAATAAACCACTTTTATAAATATGCATTATAATTAGCCAAAGGTATTTAAAATGGGATTTCCTCATAGGATTTCTCAATATTTTGTATCAAGTTTTTAATTAATATTGGGGATCTTAAGCATAATAATGGAGCTTTTTTAGCCTGATTTCCACCCCACCCCCCAGTAGCCCACACAAATCTGTTTTACAACTGAGATTCACTTTGACGATCTTAGAAACTATGAACAAGATCTAAAAAAAAATCTCATTAGTTAAATATGTAGTTACTTAAAAATATAATTCAAAACATTTCATTTCCCAAAGGTAGGGACATGCTTTACCACCATAAACATTTATTACTAGCAGATGTAGCTCACAGTGTTATTGTATGTTTTCTCTTACCAATCCAGACAGGGATTTTTTCTAGAGAGCAGCCTTATAAAACCCAAATGGCAGTCTGTATAGCCTTCTTCTAGAACCTTGCTAGAAACAACAGTTTCAATTTACAGTTGTTGCTAGCAGTTTCAACAGGGGTGTTTTGAACAGCCTAAGAAAAGACCATGTCTATTTGCTATACATCAGAAGTCATAGCAATATTGAAAAATAGAAAAACATATTAACATCCTAGTCTCAAAATTCTTACTCGTAAGTAATCCTTACTTTTGTAAGTAGTCAAGCTTAAGTTAGCGGTGCCTCTGACGTAACCATATTGCAATCGTGCCCAAATTAGGGAAAGGAAAAATGTAAAAATGACATCTGCTTATTTAACAGACCTGCTTTCTGTCCATAAAGTTGTCTATTATATTTGTTTTCTGAATAAATAAAGTTTTTACACTGCTTTTTTATCTCTAGGATCCCCTCAGAACTTATGCAGGTATGGGGGGAAGGAGCAGAATTTAATTCTGGCTCTCACATTCTGGACAGAATTGCTAATTAAGCTCTGATTGTACAATTTTTATTGCTTGCTGATGATGCAGAAACTAGAGCTAAACTAGAGATTTCATATGCCACACTGAATACGGAAAGTTCATCCTCTTATTTTAAAATTGAGCAAATACAATGTGGAAATCTCTGAAACACAAAACCCCAAAGTAATTTGTTCAGAATTGTTTTACAGTGCTTCTAGTCATGGAATGCAAACTGTTATTTCTTTCTATATAATGTGTTACATATTTCACCCAAGAGGCTGAGACTTTCTGCATGTTACTTAGCTTTCCCTCCCTTTCCACCACTACCCCAGTCCTTATCTCCATTTAGTTACTGATGAAGAAGTCAGACACTGACAGCCTCAAAACAAATTAGTTTGCCTCTGCATTAGTTTTTCAACAGCTTAGGAAACCCATCTCTTACCTTATTAGGTCTCCAGCACAGCAGTGTATTGTCTGAGGCATTTGGACAGACTGGAAGAAATACTTTAATGCAAAAAAATTGCTATCCTTTATGTTAGCTTGGCCCTTTCAAAAGTGAAAAGCAGTTCAAACTGTAATAGATGCTTTTGTGTTGACAAGGAGAATAAAATTCACACTTCTTCAGTTTGAGTCAGATTCCAAATGATGTCTGAACTGAATTCATGAAACAATGTCTCAGTCATCTCTGCACTTCTAAGAAAATATGTATGGCTTGTTTGTTTTTGTTTATCTGGGTAGCAGTTTATTTGAAGTGTTCTGTCACTTAATACTCCTTGTTAATTTGGGAGTTACAGGTGTAAGCCATGTCTCTGGTATTTGTACAGAGCTTCCATTATAATTCACTCTAAGTAGACTGGTAAGAGAGCACTTGAAATAAATCATTCCCAATATTTATTGGTTTGTTTTCTGGGTGGAGAAAATTGTGTCTTTTAAAAAGTACTACCTAACAGCTCTTAACAGCTTGTAGCCTTTAACATGAGGCTACTCAAATTCATTTTATTTGTTCTTATGTGTAACCAAACTGTAAGCAACTTTAAAAACTATTATACTATTGATTAACAGGCTGGAATTTTTAGTATGTATGCTTGTGAGGAAGGTTTTGCCACTGGTGGGAGAGATGGTTGTATTCGGTTATGGGACACCGATTTCAAACCAATTACTAAAATTGATCTCAGGGAGACTGAACAAGGATACAAAGGTAATAAATATTCTTTATTAATGGATTTTGCTACGTTTGGATAATGGATTTTTTTGTACATTTGAAGATTATACAGCTTATTAATGCTTCTGCATACAGCTGAATGTTACATTCAATTTAATAACCTGCATTCTTTTTTTCTTTTCTTTTTGATAATGATATTTCCTAATTTCTCTAATTTTTTTTTCATATTCCATAGTATACATAGAAGTATGCTTTGTAGTTATTTTTTAATGTTCTAGAAGTGTCACAATGACACACGTAAAATTTTACTCACCATAAAAATGTATAACAGTGATCTTGCTTGTGCCTTCAAAACATGAATGTAGAGGGGGAAAATAAGTCAGTATGATCAGGACATTTAACTTTCTAAAAGGGAAGTTATACAGCTGGGGTTGTAGCCAGGGTTTTCCAGTTCTATTGCTTGTGGTTGGAAGCTGGTGCAGGAGAGAGGACACTGCATTTTCACCCCCCTCTCGCTTCTCCCCCAATATCTGAACCCACATTTTCAAAAGTAGACTTTAATTTTGGGTTCCCAACCTAAGATCTCTGTATACAGAAATGCTGAGCATCTGAAAATACTATTGGCTTCATATGGAGTTGCAGGTTCTCACCATGGTGAATAGACTCACACAGCTTGATTGTCTCCAGATTAGAGATTGCTCTTGAAAATTTTGACCACAGTATTTTGTATAACTAGACATACTTTCCACCGTTCCACTGGGTACATTCTGCCTCTTGTAGGCAAGCTGCCTTCATTCATTACATTATAGCTCTAGAAACCAGCCATCCAACCAGGCCTTTTAACATTTTTACCCCAATCATTTAATTGAAACAGAACAAAAAACAAAGTGGGAAAATAGTCCAGCACATCTTTGTTTGCAGTCTGTATTTAGACCAGCTTCATTCTTAAATTCAGTCATCAACTAACTCCAATTGCAAGTGTTTCCATAGGACAGTGTGCACTTTAGAAGGTTATAGGGTGCTTGTACACATAATGAAAATTGCTCGTTTTATGGTTTAATTGCATCACACTTTACACGTAAGGGTTTTTTTGCAATTTAAATGAGTTTATTATGTTGCAAACTAAACCACACCCCCATGTAGTTTAGCTTGCAACATTGGTACTTCTAACATTGCAGCCTTTAATCTGACAATTTGCCCCCTAGCCATGGGAGAGGTGTGCTGACGGTAGAAGCGGCAAGAGGCCCAATCCTTTTTTTTACTCCCGTTGAGCCTGTCTGCCTCTCCCATGGCCGGGAGGGGGAGCGTGGGCGGGTGAGCTGCTGACAGGCTAAGCGGCCCCTCAGCTTTGGAGGTCCTGGTCCTTCCCTCCACAGTGGCAGTGCCCCCTGGGGCCACCCAGGCAGGCTGTTAACAGGCTGGGGGCTGCCTCAGCTCAGAGGCACCCTATCCAATGCTTTCCCAAGCCCACCCAGGCTTCCAGTGCGCTGTCCCCGCCGCCTTCTCCAGCCACAACCACCCTCCTGCCACCTTTCTCTGCTGCCCCAGGGGTGAGCCAACCCATTCCCAGGTGGTCCCAGGCAGCAGGAAGGCAGCAGGGACAGTGCATGGGGCACTGCTCCCTAGGTGATCTCAAGGAAGAGTTGGAGCTGGCAGGTACTGCCCACAGGCTGAGCAGCTCCTGAGCTATGGGGAGCCCCGGGCCTTTCCTCTGTGGTGGCGGTGCCCTTCGGGGCTACCTGGGTGGGCTTCTAGCAGACTAGATGTTGCCCCAGCTCAGAGGCAGCACCCGCATGATCTAAATCTTCCCCGAGCCCACCCAGGGAGCAGCATCGTGTTCATTGCCCCCACCACCTTCCCACCACCTGGGATCACCCAGGAATGGGCTGACTTGCCCCTGGGGCAGTGCGGGAAGGTGGCAGGAAGGTCGCCAGGTATGCTGGCAGCTGGAGAAGGACCAAGGATGGTGTACAGCATGCTGGAAGCCCGGGTGGGCTTGGGGAAGCATTGGATCAGGTGCCTCCGAGCTGGGGTAACCTCCGGCCTACTGGCAGCCCGCGTGGGTGGCTCCAGGGCCACTGCTGCCATAGAGGGAAGTACTGGGCCCCTGCAGCTCAGGGTCTGCTTGGCCCATGGGCAGCTTGCCCCTTTGCCATGGAAGAAGTAGGCTGGCCTTGCTGAACAACAACAAAAAAAAGGATCAGGCCCCTCACCGTAACAGGGATGAAAGCCCCTAAATTGAAACAGCAGGTTTTTAACAATCACAATTAAAAACCCACCATTTAAATTTAGGGAACTAAAACCCCATTGTGTGTACAAGCACCCTTAGATTTTAAAGTTGTATTAACAGTCTCATCACAATTCTTAGCGCTCTATCTGCCACACTTCTTTTAAGATTTTTAAATTTTAGATGTGTGGCCTGATTTTCTGAGATGCGGAGTGTTCCTAGTAACTGGAGAATGTAGTGGGAACCGGAGTATTTCAGCATCTTTGAGGATTAAACATTTCATATTCTGGGTTCTACGGTTCAATTTTGGTTGATGTTGCACATTGGGATGAGCAGCTCTCATATCTCCTCTAATTCACATTTTCAGAATCACCTGCTATATTAACATTACATTTGAGAGCATCAAGAAGTCAATAAAGGATCAACAGTTTTCTTTCCTACAAATTATAAAAGCACTAGTACTATTTAGTTCTCTTCTGCTTCTTGAACTCTTCTCTAATGACAGTTTGTTACTATATTTATTAACTCTTAATTTTATTTCAATGAGATATGTCATTCTGAGGCATACCTATCTATTTTTGTGCCCTGGGCACAGCATGGGGGGGAATCAGAGAAAAGAGGGGTTCTTATGAGCACGTGTTCTGCTGAGCGTGGGGGTGAGAGGCAGCATGCAGAGTCTTACCAGCTGTGGCCTGGGCTCAGTCTAGTGCTGGAGGCTTCTACCACGGGGAGTGGAGACAGAGTATATTCATCAACCCCTCCAGGAGATGCTCCTGCTGCAGCAGCTACCAGGTTAACCATCTCACAGCAGCCACTGAGCTATATGTAACTGTAAAAGCCCTAATTCTTCTATACCTGTGAGAAGGGGGGGGGAGTGAGGCTGACAAAAGGATTCCTGCTTCTGGACTACAGGACTGGAGCTAACGGTTCCTTGGTGAGCTCTTCCCAAATACAGCCCCATGCTGCTACTCTGATGCCTCCGGTCCCCATTCTAGGCTTACCCCCCATAGTCAGCACCAGAGGCTCATGTCCCGTTTGCCATTCCTAGTTACACTGCTGTGCAGTCACTCCAGCAGCTCCCCTGGATGTGGTTCTGGTTTTCAAAATCAGTATTTAGCCTGGTATGTTTGCTTTCAGTTTTTAAAAACTGTTAAATGGACTGTGTCAACAGAGTGTATTGCTGGCACAATTTTTGGCAACTGAAATGACTAATAATTTGTATAGAAGTAAGCTATAGAAATTCCTATTAGTGGTTATGTTAGTGTGATCAAATTCTGAAGCACTCAAATTCTTAGAAAATGTTTCTTGGTACTGTGAAGAAAAGATGTGGGCTGTAAGTAAATCCTAATTCTCTTTCTTAAACCTGGCCCTAAAAATTTAGCTGCTTGCAGATCTTAAAAAAACAAAACAAAAAACTGTGCTTTAGCAGAAGAAGCAGTGCATTACTTCAACCTGGCTCTGCAACGTTTGTATAGATTGGGGACTTCACTGGGGCTTTTTGGCACATTTAGCTGAAGCTGATTCAATTGGCTATTAGACAAAAGCGCCAAAAAAGCCACACACACAAAAAAAAACCCCACACTCTAAAAAAAAGCCACACTCTAAAAGTGCCCAATCTATACAGATAATGGGAAAGCCAAGTGTAATAACAATGCCTCTTCTGGGCATACATTGGGCTTGACATGGGAGCATGTGGAGTTTAAAGTGAGCCGGTTTGTTTGTTTTCTTCTTTAACGTCTGCAAGCAGCCTTCAACAGGCCAATTCCAGCACACACAAAAAAGAATGGCTGCCCACTGCAAACGTTGTAGTAGCAAATGCCTGTTTTTGGCTAACATAGTCTGTTCTTAACAAGAAAACTGTATGTGAGGGGCAGTACATGGTGGCTATTGCTGGTTCATAGAATATACAATCAGAAACATCTAACTTTTGGTTCACTTTGAAGAGGGTTTAGCTAGGTACATAATTTTGAGTGGCAGGAATGAAACTAATTGCCGTCTCTTCTGTGGTGTTCTTGCTGCCTATAAACTTTCTGGCATATGTTCCTATGTGCACAAACAAAACTGATCTTGGATGTGTGAATTTATTGAATTAATGAAATGCTCTACAAAAAAATATTGCTTCAAAATAATAAGCAACATTAGGAAGCCATAATTTATTTATAAAGGCCATCAGTTCCTAATGCGCTTCCTGTGGAGATTGACTATTCTTCTGCAGGAGGTCTTAGGAACAGATTTTGATACAGAAGGAAGTTAAATCAAGTAGTTTCCTTTGCTAAAAGGAGGAAAACTGTTTTTAAAGTAGCTATTAAGTAGTGTTAATTTAGTGCCATTACCTCTACCATCTGTTAAATGTTAAAAACGACAGAACTCTAAAAAGGAGAACAACTAAGTTCAGAAAAAAATTGCATAGCAACAGCTATAGACTGCCCATGCTAATTCTGTGTTGTTACAAGACACGGCTAATTAGTACAAAATTCCATTTGCAGAACAAATGATGAACTCAATTTCCACTTAAACAAATGTGATTATTAACATAGCTTTTATTAGCAAATAAATTAAGTAACTTCTAAGTTGCAGAGAGCTGAAGTTAGAAGCATTTAACCTATCATTTGCCACCTGAAAATTTGAGGTTCAAATAAAATAACATTTAAGCCACTTTCTTTTAAATTTGATTTTCCAAATCTAAAACAGGCTTTGTCCTTCTCTTCTTAGATGGTTATGACAGACTATAAATCTGACTTCAAAACATCAGTATGTACTGAATGATATTATAGCTCCTATACTGGCAGGAAGCACTCCTGTATTCATAAATTAAAGAGGATCTGCCCAGGAGCATAATCATTTTGACCAAGGAAGAAGAAACACCAGAGTTTATCTGTGAAACCTGCTTGCTAATAACACAGTGAACTACAAAAATAAAAATATATAGGGTCTAGGGAGAATTGCATTAATAAAATACAGGCAACCTGATCATCTTATTTCAGTACCTACTTTTTTGTTGTGTCTTTCCATGCTTTTTTTCTGCTTTTCCCCTTTACTTTATCCTTTCAGTGTGCTCCATCTCTTACCTGCCTGTCTACTTTAAAATAAGTTATGCCTCTTTCTGTGGTTCTTGTATTATGACCCACCGCAGATCTGTTCCATGTTACTGCACTAACAGCAGATGCTGTGGACGTTCTGTGACAGCTTCAGTTATATTCTCCAAAGCCCTGACTCTCTGAAGCACATGCTTAACTGTGAGCATGTGTGAGTAGTCCCAATTTCTCTTTTTCTTTCCTATCAATTCTCTCTGAAGCAGTTTGCAGAGGCAACCTGCTGCCAATTGTGTTAGGGTTCTTCACAGCTTGAAACACTAAAACTTTTACAGAATACCAAAACCTCACAATCTGATCATGAATAGAGCCTTTGCACTTATATATAAATCTATCACTGTTCTAATAAAATGTTTGATAAAGAATAGGTTTCTTTCACCTTCAGCACAGAAGACATGGCCCCCTGGAAATTAAAAATGTGTATGTGGCATAAGCTTTTTTGTACCTGTGCTTTAATACTGCAGTGCTGTCCCAATGCTAACTGTGTTGCCTTTCAAGAGGAAGTTGCTGTCAGAAGTACTTGGACCATTTCCTAGAATGCCCTGGTCTAAACCAATCTCTGATTTTTTTTGAAGTTGGAAAGACCAAATGAACAAATGTTCTTTTATCCCTCTCAGAGGACAACACAACATGCTTACAACACTTTTTATTTATATTGGTAATTTTATTAACTAGCAGTTTTCAATCCATATTCAACCTTGTAATATTGTAAATAATGTAGGTAGAATTAACCATGTAATTGATTATAACATGACAGTTTGATTTTTTCATTTATTCTTTGATTTAATCTCACAGTGCCTTGTCCAACTACTGAAGTTAATGATTTTTTGTTGATTTGCTAAAGCAAAAGGTTAAAAGGACTGCAAGCAGCCAAACAAGAAAATGCTCTCAAACAAGAAAATGTTATTGTTTCATGGCAAGTCAACTTCAACTAGAACAGCTAAAGAGACAAATCAAAAGAGCATCTAAAGGGTTTGATCACTTGTAGATTCCTTTCTAAATATTGCCAGCAAACTTTTCTTTTTTCTTTTGAAGGAGATATTGAGATAGGTAGCCCTAATTATCCAATTGAGACACTCAGTTCTATATTGATGCTTAAAATAAACATGTTCTTTGCTGGCTATTTGAAAGTCTTAATATGATAGGTCAGCCATTTAACTGGAAGGGCAACAATTTGTATGCTAAAATAAATACCTTGACATTATGTTCAACATATGGTCTGGTTTTGATTTCTGGGAGCTTATATCAGGCAACACGAGAAGAATCTAAAGTGAAAATTTAATAAATGTAGCTGTATTAAGTAGGACCAAAATGTAATGGCTGATAGTACTAGCATTCTGGAGTCATTGAGTGTGGTTTTCTAAAGTACCTAGCTCTAAGGAAACTAGATTCCAAATTTCCCCCAGACACTTTGTAGTGTTAGGGCTCATGTACACGCCACGATTTTTGCCCTTTCATGCGCTGCACCTATATCTGTTTGCACGAGCGGAATTTCCCAATGCTTTAAGTCTCTCTTGTGCATTAAACTAAAGCTCCTAGGACGTAGTTTAGTTTGGCTCTCTGGGAATTAAAGTGTCACATCCATGGATTCATTGCATGCAAACACAAAGGCACTCAAAGACCTGTGATGAGCCTCTTTGTCCACCAGATGCTGCTGCAATTTTTTGGTAGTTCACCCTTTCAAATTGCTTTCACTTTCAAATTGCTTCTGCTTTTTGTTTTTTTCCACCCCACTTGTGTAGTTTGCCAGCTCCCTGCTTCCACAGCTGCATGGCAGGGCATGGGCACAGGGTGGGTGGAGGGCCTCAGGCTGGGGGGCCAGTGCTGGACCATCCCACTCTCCTGCAGTGCTGGCCAGGGACCCAGCTTAATTAGTTTGAAAACCTAGTGCGTGTAAACACAGATGTGATGCTCCAAAATAAACAAGTTTAAATTTTATAAACCTATTTAATTTAATGAGGATTAAAACCTGTGGTGTGTACAGGCACCCTTAAGTTTCAATGAAAATCAATGGAACTTAGTTCTGAATTTTGGGCATTTCTGAAAATTTTGCCCATAATTCAGTAAGTCATTTCATGAACCATGAGTTGTTGAATAAAAACCATGAGTTGTTGAATATGTACAGCTTTTGCTTTCACTAAAAAAGAAAAAATAACCTTATAAGTCAGGTGTGCAAAAGTGTTGGCATAATGAACTTACAAATTAATGGTGAACTGAATCTTCTGAAACTTAAACCTAGGCCCATTGAAGTAGTGATTCATTTCTTTGTACAGTCTTCAGTAACAGTGTTTATGCTGATATTTTGATCTTACAAATGAAAGTGGTTTCATATCTCTGGGCTGTGGCACATCTCGTTTTACAGTAGTCAGGAATCTGTTGTGATAAAACAGATGCCAATCCTGCCTGCAATAATAATTAACCATTTGCAACATTCTTTCATATGTACTTTGTTAGTACACTCAATGTTAGTATCCTAGAGATAAAAATAGTTATTAGACATTTGCTATAGCAAATAACTCCCATCACTTACAGTTCTTAAAAAAGAAGTAACTGTGTATAAATTAATCTGTGGTTCCAGCTCAGGTAAAAAGTAAACAGAATATTGAAAATATATGTAGGCAGTTCCACAAATTAACAAAAAAATAGTTCACGTTAAAAAATAAAATCAGCACAAAATTGGATTGTGAGGCTGGGGGTGACAACAAAACAAAACGACAACAAATACCCCCTAAATAATCACCAGGCTGAATCTAGAAAATTGACTAACCTGAAAATGTGCATGCCCATCTCTTGATCTCTCAGTATGCAAATATGGCCTGATTATCCCTTCCCTTATGCCAGCCTTAAAGCAGTGTAACTTAACTGATTTCAGTGAAATTCTAAATTTACAGTGGCACAAATTGAGAATCAGGGCCAATAGTAGAGATTATGTAAAAATCAAATTGTGTAGAACTAATTAGTTAATTTTAATGACATTTTCTATTGCAGTGGTGGGCAGGTTGGCCCATGGGCAGGATCCAGCCCACCAACTGGTTGGATCTGTCCCATGGCCTGGTACCCACCAATTGACTGTATCCTTTTCATGGCTGCCCCTGTGGCTCTCCATATGGGGCTGAGCGCTGCCAACTGCCACCTGTGGTGGCCTGTGTTGTGCTCCCACCTGCACCTACTGATGGCCTCAGGCAGCTCTCACAGCTTCCCAGCAGGGCTACTCCCAGTACGACTGTAGTTTCATGGCTACTGCTCAGCTTTATCTTCCGCTAGTGGCTCCTTGTCCTCCTCCTGCTCCAGGCAGCAAGTATTGCAGGGAAGTGACAGGGTCGGTGGGCATATGTGCCAGGCACCACATGCCCAGCCAGGTGAAGGGAAAGCTGCAGCTGGGTGGATCGTGTGCCAGTGTGTGGGGCTTCAGCTCCCAGCCAACTTCCACCCACTCAGCAGCCTGCAAGTGGCTGTTCATTGTGCCAGGCAGGTGGAGTGGGTGGAAGGCAGCAGAAAGCTGGAGCTGGAAACCCATGTGCTGGGGCAGGAGCCATCCAGCTGCAGCTTCCCCCCGCCACCACTTGGCTGGGCATCTGCTGCCTGCCATCCACCCCCATGGTTTCCCCACATTACCTGCTACCTGGAGTGGTACAGGAAGAGGAGGAGCCACTGGAGGCAGGGAGGGCGGGGGGGGTCAAGTGGTATCTGGGCAGCAACCTATGGGAAGCTGTGCGTCCTGGCCTGGGCTGGGAGCAGTGCTGTCTGGTGAACACAGGATGGATATGGGTGGAAGCACAGTGCAGGCTACCCTATGAGGGAGTGTGCAGGGCTCAGTCCCATGCAGAAGGTTGTAGGGGCAGTCATGAGCCACATTGGTGGGGGCAGACTGCACCTGCTCTGCAGCAGTCGGGAAGGCTCTTCTGCATGTGCCCCTTGTCCTGCTTCTTGCCCCCCCCACCCCACCCCCAGCCAACTTCTAGGACCTAGCACACAGACATGCATACACCTCCCACATGGTCATAATATACAAGAGTAAGACTTTATTTTGAGCTGTTATGTAATAATCACCTATATATACAGTACTCAACATAAATCAGGACACAATTTTTTAAAATAAAATTAAAATATTTTATAGTATATGTTTGATTTTTTTAGTATATGATTTGTTTTTTATCTATAATTTGATATCTTCTGAAAGATTGCATGTGCAGCCCTCGACAGCTCACCAAAACTCATTAAATAGCTCTCCAGCCGAAATAATTGCCCACTTCTGTTCTGTTGTCTTATTCATGATTCCTAAGTATGGGTGAATAAGAAATACTAATAAAATAATGAGCAATAAAAGTAAAATCTCAGCATGACCTTCAAATAAACATTTGAACTTAACATGTGAGCGGTCCCTTGAAATGAAGGACAGAGCACCAATATGGTCCATGTATACCTTTTACCTCATAAAATGGGCAGGAGGGATGATAACTTATAGGGCAAGGATAGTTTTGTGATTAAAGCACAGAACTGGTTAATCGAAAGCCTGCATTTCAATTCCATCCCGCCACAGCTCTCCCGTATGCTCTAAAATAAGTCACTTAAGTCATGTCTCTGTTGGTGAATTTACTGATAAAAACTGGTTAAAAACCATTGAGTTCTTTAGTATATTTAAAATTGCAGCAGCAGTAATCATTTTTTGTAATTGTTTTATTTAAATTTACAAATAAAGCAAAACTTATGAAGCGAGCAGCAAAAAAAGTTCAGGTTGCAAAAGTTGAAGTTCCCATAAACTTTTTACATGACGTTAAATCAAGTTTGATTTAACAAAGCTTCAGAGTCTGAAGCACTTGGCAGGACTGAATCCTTCATCTCCCAGAGTCTGATGTAGCAGTACCATACTCAAGAGTGCCCTGCTACTTTAGGTGGGTGCCTCCTAAACTGGAAGCAATGTAACAATATCTACATGTTGTTGCTGTGGGGAGGGAGGGTTAATTACCATGGGGACAAGCTAATGGATGTGGTCATTTAGCAGTGGTAGTTAGCCCACTCACAACACAGGATGCGCCTATGCTGTTCCTGGTTTAGAAGACATCATATGCAGAACAATGCAACAACCTTAAGCACACAGCTGCCAAGTACAATAAATTTACTGCGGAGACATGGGCTTGGTGTCCTTTAATGTAAAATGGAAATAGTTATATTTGCTTACCTAATAAACATTTTCATACTAAGCAAGCGATACATTGTTTATAGATTGAAGGTGCTATGTAAATTAAAAATATTGGGGTGGTTATAAATGAATTTTCAAAAAATCTTATTGTTCTCTATTAATGGTGGATGCCACTTTGTCTCATCATTGCTGTTAATCTGAGATTATTCTGTTCTTTGCCAGGTTTGTCCATCCGAAGCGTTTGTTGGAAAGCAGACAGACTTTTAGCAGGGACACAGGACAGTGAAATATTTGAAGTGATAGTAAGAGAGAGAGATAAACCAATGCTGATAATGCAGGGTCATTGTGAAGGGGAGCTCTGGGCTTTGGCAGTCCATCCAAAGAAGCCTTTAGCTGTCACAGGCAGTGATGATCGATCCGTACGGTAAGGCTGAAACTCATTTGCTTATTTATATTCAGTCATGTAGAAAACCAATATTCTTTTGAAACATTTGTCATTCATTTAAAAATAATATTAATGGTAAGTGAGAAGTTGCAACATTGTCACAAGAAATATTAAAATCTTTAGCTAAACTTTAATTATGATAATGTTTTCTTCCACTTAAATCCTGGCAGCTCTACTTTTGACTTTGCCCTGGTGTTCACATACCATAAATCACATGAAAATCATCAGAAATTACCTATAAAACTGTTTTAAAAATACTAAAATTCATTTCAGCTACAGTAGGAATTGGAAGGTGTCCATGGGTGATTCTAGTGTACCCACAACAGCATCCCTGCATGGGACAGCCACCACTCTTAGTTGCCCTCTTCTAATCCTCACCTGCCATGACTTCACGTGATGTTCTTAAAACTATGAGGCTACCTCTTGGTCTTTCTTGCGTGGCTATGACTCACTCTCTTCTGTGGGCTGCTGGTGACATCTGTCGGCAGGGCTCCTTCCTTCCCCTACACCCTGCTCCCTTACATCTGGTGAACAAAATGGAGCTTGTGCCTCTCTTTCCCACTTTTCTGTTTTCTTTTAGTTTAACTTCTGTCTTCAGGGGCCACAAATGTATCTGTTTCCCTTTAAGTGAACAAAATGCATTAGGGTCTTACCATCTGGTTTCCCTCTAGCCCTTGGACCCCAAGAGTGAGGGCTCCTTGGCTTCAGGGTTCAGCTTGCCTGTCTCTGCTCTCAATCTCGTCCCCTCTCTTCGGTCTGGCAAGGTCCTTTCCTATGGACTCCAGGAGGAAGAAACTCTTGTCCCTCAGCTTCCTCACCTTCTCTCTCTCTCTCTTCCCCCTCACTTCTGTGTTCAGCAGTCCTCTTATTTCCCTGTCCTTGTTTGTTGCCAAGGCAACCCCTCCTAGCAGCTGAAGCTGGCTATGCAAACTTAGGCACACCTGGGGAACTGCCAGGGTGTTCGCTGTTGTTGTTTTTTTCCTTTGAACCTGGAGTGCTTTGTCTCCATCAGCAGCAGCATCCCCTCCTTGCTCCTTAGACACCCTCCCTCACAGGTAAGTCCCTGCCATTCCACAATCCCGATCACAGAAGGCATTAGCTAAACATTTCATCACTGACAGGCCTCCTCCACATGCTACATTTCTGCTGTGATTAAAGAGTTAATTGTAGCATAAATGGCAAGGTTTCTACCCATGCACTCAATTTAAGTATCTATTAAATGGTAAATGAGCCATAAATATGTTCCACATATAACGTAGAGAATTTTTATGGCTGGTTTGTGTGGCACCTTAAATGTAATGTTTGGCCAGGGCTGACAATTGGCTTATAGTCAGCTCTGACCCAAGGCTGAATACAGGAGGGGCTCTAAACACTATGCTTGGCAGCTCTAGGTGAGCTATTGGCCATGGGGGAACAGAGGCTCCCAGCAGGGCTTAAAATCCCCAGTGAGGAAAACCCTCTGGCTTCTGCTGGGAGACTTTGATCTCTCAGACCTGGCAGACCAGCCAAAGCTTCTAGGGTGAGGGGTTTTGACAATCAGGTGATTGTCAACCCTGGTCCAGGCACCCCAAGCCTCAAACAGGACTGGGAGGTCTCTAAACCAGAGCTGACAATCAGCTGATTGTCAGCTTAAGACCTGGGACTGCAGTGGGGACTTGAACCAGCCCTGATGCAATCTGGGGCCAGGGCCAACGCATAGCTAATTGTCAGCCCCGGTCCCAGAAGGCATGAAGGCCAATTAAAGTCTCCAGTGTGATCCTCGGGCCACAGCTGACAACCAGCTGATTGTCAGCTCTGGCCAGGCCTACAGCACTCTGCTTTCAACTTGTCATTGTCAGGCAAGCCTGGAATTACATTCCCAGGTTCCCTCTGTGCTGGCAAGTAGAAATGGCACAATTGGCCTGATCCCAAAATTGTGTCTCCTGTCATGTATTCGTTGCATGGCAGGAGGAACAATTGTTGGGATCAGAGATCCTATCATGTCATGATGTGGCCAGGGCCACATTTTCGTGTTTTTCTCATGTACTTCTGAGCATACTACGTGACTTGGAATCCTTCCGCAAATGTGTCAAAATAATTTTTGAGGTCCAGTTTCTCTTTAGTGTGCATCAAAATTAGAACCTATTCATTACCCTTCAGAGTGACCGTATTCAAATATGAATACATTATTCATGTATTCAGAACATGAATATATTCAGTCCATGAATACATTAATACCTGCATTTTATTTTATTCAAAACATGTCACACTTCTCAAACTACTGTATAAAAAGTAATGAATTATTGGGAAAATATAAAGTAAATGGAGCCAAAGGTGCTATGGTTTGAGATTTATTTCTGAAATTCAGCATCTGGTAAAATCACATTTATAATCTAGCATAAAAAACCATGATAGAAGAAGGTATAAAATAAAGAAGCTAAGATCTATATAAATATACCCTGTGAATAGGTAAGTAGTGTAGAAGTTATGACATTTTTAGTTAAGGATACCTGACTCTTTCCATTATAATATACTTGCTTTTGAGTGGCATATAGCTTAAACAAATGAGGCTAAAATTTTCCATATCAGGTAGCTAAGCAGAAAATTAAATTGAAGAAAAAAGCAGTGTTTTGCCATGTTAAGAAGTCTCTAGAGCTGTTTAATTGAGAAGTGCTTATGCCTTAATGTTTGGGACAGAGACATTAAACATCCCCATAGTGACAAGGATGTCTCTTTTGCTATCCCTCACCTGTGCACTCTACCACCACTCTCTCAGAGTGCTCCTCCCTCTGCTGGAGCTGGGAGAGGTGCTAAGGGGGTGTAACAGAGAGCCAGAGGCTAAACTATAGAGACTATAAAGTCCACAAGCAGGAGCAGGAGCAGGCAATTGAACCTGGCCTAGTTGCAGCAGAATAGGCAGCTAGGGAGCTAAACAGCTGCAAATAATAGGGCTGTGTGAAGCTTTCGTCACTAATTTGATTCGGCACAGATTCGGCCCAATTCAGCGGCTGAATCTCCAAATCTGAATCGAATCAGGAGACCCTTTAATCTCTCTGAATCGAATCAGAACACTCCAAATCAGTTCAGAGAGATACAATGATTCGGCCATAAACACAACTTCTAATGTTTTTTCTATATACCTCAAGGTATCAGGTGGCTCATGAATGCTGAGATGCTGGCGTGGATGGAGTGTCCTGTGGGAGCGTGGTGGGGTCTCCAGCATGCTCAGTGGCAGACCTGGAAGTGCACCAGAAGTATTTCCGGTCCACTACCGAGTACATGGGGTGGCCCCCCACGGTCCTATGGGATGCTCCATCCACCCCAGCATCTCAGTGTTCATGAGCCACCTGGTACCTCGGGGTATGTAGAAAAAACATTTAAAACTGTGTCTATGGCTGAATCACTGATTCTCCAAATCAGCGTCGAATCTTTGCAAAGAAAGAGATGTATAGGCAGTGAAAGCAGGGGGCAGCCACTAAGGAGGCATGCACCACCCTAGCACACTATTGCAGGGAGTCAGTTAGGCAGGCATTCTCAGCCTGGGAGGAGGTGGGCAGTGGTGTTCCGCAGGGTTTGATCCAGTGTTATTTAATATCTTCATCAGCAATTTGGACTAGGGTGTGGTGAGCACCCTGTCCAAGTTTGCAGATGATACCAAATTATGGGGCAAAGTAAATACACCAGAGGGCAGGGAGCAGTTACAGGCTGACCTGGACAAGTTAGGACAATGGGCGGAATGAAATAGGATGCAATTCAACAAAGATAAATGTAAGGTACTCCATCTAGGAAGGAGGAATCCCCAGCACACCTGTAGGTTGGGGGATAGCCTCCTCAGCAGCTGAGAGGCTGAGAGAGATCTTGGAGTCTAGTTGACTCCAAGATGAACATAAGCCGGCAGTGTAACGAGGCCATCAACAAAGCCAATCGCACCTTGTCATGTATTAGCAGATGCATGACCAACAGATCAAGGAAGGTGATACTCCCCCTTTATGCGGTGTTGGTCAGGCAGCAGTTGGAGTACTGTGTCCAGTTTTGGGCGCTGCACTTCAAGAGGGACATGGAGGATCTGGAGAGGGTTTGGAGAAGGGCCACTCACATGATTAGTGGCCTCCGTGAAAGACCCTACAAAGAGAGGTTGAAAGATCTGGATCTCTTCAACCTATACAAAAGATGGCTGAGGGGTGACCTTGTAGCCACCTATAAATTTATCAGGGGAGGACAGCAGGGAATTGAGGATGCACTGTTTACCAGAGCGCCCCAGGGAGTAACTAGGAATAATGGGTGCAAACTAGTGGAGAGTAGATTTAGGTTAGACATTAGGAAGAAATTTTTTACAATAAGCATGGCCAGAATCTAGAATGGGCTTCCAAGAGAGGTGGTCCTATCACCTAACTTGGAGGTCTTCAAGAGAAGGCTTGACAATCACCTGACTGGGGCCTTCTGACCTCGGTCCTCTTTCCTGCCAGGGGCAGCGGGTCGGACACGATGATCCATTGGGTCCCTTCCGACTCTATAATCTATGAATCTTCAGATTTGGATTTGCCCCAGTCATATTGAGACAGTGATCCAAATCAACAAATCGAATCACTGTCCCCTGAATCGGGCCGAATTCAAATCCGAATTGAAAATGGCCTGCTTGACACACCCGTAGCACATAACTACCTGGGAGCTGGCTGCAGAGCAATAGGCCATAGGACAGAGATCCATGTAGGTAGCAGGGAAACAATTCAGCAGTAATCTGCTCAGTAGGCCTTGGGAGCACACATATGGTTGGTCATGGGAACACCTGACTGGAAGACAAAGAGCTCAGCAAATATAAACCTGGGTGCCTGGGGTGGAGAGACCAATATGTTGCCCTGAACTTGACAGTAAAGAGCTCCTGCCAGCCTAGGCTGTCAGCAAGTGAAGTTTGCAAGCCTGCAGGTAGCCCACGGGCTAGTAGAGAGACAGTGAGAGGGGAGGGGGATTCTGCAGCAGTATGATGATTCAGAAGGGCTTTGAGTGTTTAATTTGAAGCAGATTGCTGGCATTTTTGGTTTCAGTTTCCCAGAGGAGTGGGTTGTGGCTGTGACTGTAGAGGTGGATTTAAGGCCACATATCAGGGTGCCTGGGGGCACTCTGTTTCAAGTCCTGCAAAGGGACAGGAGGATCGAGGTGGGTTAAGGCTGAGAGAGCCAAGGCCTGGGCCTGACCAGAGGGGCAGAAGCCTGAGAGGAGTTCCAGCCAAGATAGGGCCTGGAACCCAGACAAATAAATAGGGTCTTGCTACAACTAGGGATCAGGCAAGCTGGTGAACAAGTTGAGAATAAGACCTGCGATGCCTGGACATGGCTATGGGGGAGGCTGGAGGGCATTATTAAGGCCAGCTAGTGTCCAAGAGCATAGGTAAGGCCAATAGGACTCGATCAGTACATAAGACATGGGTGCTGGTAGACACATAGTGGTAGCGGGTTTTGAATCCATTGCCGTAAGTGAGACAGACATGACAAGCAAGGGACACCAGACCAAGCAGGGACCCTGTGGGCACACTCAGGTACTCTAAGGAACTGCATCTCAAATAAAATAGAATTTACATCAAGGTCTGGCAGGTGGGAGAATCAGGAGGTGGAGCTGAGAAGACAGGTAGTCTGGCCAGTAGGGAACTTTACGGCCAGCCTTGGTGGTTAATCATGTCACAGCTGGGTACAGGGACTCCAGTCTCTGAATTCTGGTGGGGGCCATCCTGGACAGTAGAGACAAAGCACACAGGAGAGTGTCCTGTCCCTTTGGATAAATTACCTTTGTTTCTTCCTGATCTTAGTCTATTTCAGTTTCTCTGATAACTTTGGGTGCTGCCCATGGGCAATTGGTGCTGCCTTAGTCAGGAGGGGGGCACATGCCCCCCCTGCAACCAGTCTTGCTGCCAGGGGGACTCCCCTGCAGCCGATCTCACTGCCTGTGATGGGGAGGTCCCCCCGCAGCTGATCAGTGCCCAGAGGGAGTTCCCTCGCGGCCAATTGCTGAGGCCGATTGCTTCAGCTGCTTCTGGGAGCAGCTGCTGCAATTGGCCAGCACTTGCAGCAGGGGCACCGGCACTCCCGCCTGCCCCCCCCCTGCCCATTGCCTAGGCGGTGAGCGCGGCTCCTTGGGGTGGACTGCCGCTCTCAGGGGTGCACATGCACCCCCATGCACCTGCTACGCATTGCCACTGGTGCTGCCCTTGGATCACTTGATACACAGGGGCTTCCAAGAATCAAGGCAGTCTTGCATGGTCTTCCACAATACCTATGCCTGTGCCCTAGGTATTTTCTGTGATCTCATTAACCTCTTCCTTGACTCTCTCACTATCTTTTCTTTCTACTTCATATCAAACAGAAGTTGCTTGCCTTTAACTTATAAGGCCCGTTATATCTTATGCATCTTAGTTTAAGTAATAACGTTGTGATATCAAACCTTGCCTTCACTCAACAGATGTTTCTGTTTTTACCATCAATTGACTTCTCATATAAACACAACTGTGCTTTCTACTGCAGAAAGCCACAGAACTTGTGAATAGAATCAACTACCTGATATAATCCTACCTGACAGCTTCTAGTATGGATTTATATCTGTTTTCACCCTTAGCCATCTTCAAATCCTTTCTTGAGGTCACCTTTGTCTTAAAGCCTGGTGATCAGACAGGCACATGAAAAGTTGTGATGCTCCCTCTTCTCCTTACTTTATGCGCAGACAGAAGTGACAGCAGTTTATGCCTGATCTAGCCCCTGAAACTGTGGCACCAATTGCCCATGGGCAGCACCCAAAGTTATCAGAGAAACTGAAATAGACTAAGATCTAGCCCCTGAAAGTGCTCTACACCCATGACCAAATGGAAGTGCATAGCTGCAGAGCACTTTAAAGGGGCCTGATTCTGTGAAAATCTGACCCCTCATTGTATGCAACCCCTGCTCCCCCATTCCCCCCCTACCCCCCATCTTTGGCTGGCTCCTGGGACCTAGTATGAGGGCAGCCCTGCACACACATGCACTCCATAAGTAATAATGTTGTGATATCAAACCTTGCCTTCACTCAACAGATGTTTCTGTTTTTACCATCAATTGACTTCTCGTATAAACACAACTGTGCTTTCTTCTGCAGAAAGCCACAGAACTTGTGAATAGGATAAACTATCTGATATAATCCTACCTGACAGCTTCTAGTATGGATTGTATGAGGGGTCAGATGAAGACACTTCAAAGTGGAGTGCCTTCGGTAACTTTTGTCTACGCCACCTCTCAGCCCTGTCACCATTTTCAGAATGGGAGGGAGGAAAGGGAGTGGAGGGAATTTGGTCTGTGTTTTTTTCAGCTAGCGCTGGAGGGTGGGGTGGGTGGATTGGAGCCCCCTGAGGTGGGTTGTAGGTGGGGGGCTCCAATCCACCCACCTCACCCTCCAGGCTGGGAACCTCTAGGAGCTCCCTCTGCTCCCTCCCCCCTCCCATTCTGAAAGCAGTGTGGAGGCTGGGAGGTAGGAGGGGTGTTGCTAAGGGAAACTGGCTGCAGGCTTGCAGCCAGCAGCTGGATTCCCCAACCCCTGAGACTCAACAGCATACTTCTGTTGGGTCCAGGGGATCATTGTAACTCATGCAAAGTGGCATGAGTTACAACAGGGAGCTGCACTTCTGTTTGCACCTTTTATTACTATCTTCCCTCTGCCTACCATTCCCCATCCTACATAATTTATTAAAAAGCAAATTTCATTACTAACAAAGCTGTGACAATTGTTTACTGTAGTCCTCTACTTGAGTACTTTCATTTTTTTTTAAATCTGTTTATATCTTTTAGATTATGAGCCTTTTGTGACTAGTATTGCCCCTTTTCTACAAACATAATTGGATCCATATCCTGATTTAGTGCTTTCAGGCACTACATAATATAAATACTTACTACTAATAATACTTAAATTACTCTGCCCTCCAACATACAGGGAGTGTCTACACATGCATTTACTGCACTGTATGTTACTGCGCAGTAAGCAGCTATTAAACTAATGTCTATACATGTAGGCAATTACTTCGGTGTAAAGTTATTCCAAAGTCAGAGAACACGCACAGCATTACTGTGCAGTAAGGTGTCTACTTGTGACTTACTGGGCAGTAGCTACTGGGGAGTAAATTTACTAGGCTAGCCATCATGCAAGTAGCAAATTTACTCTTGAGTAGCATAAATAGCCATAGTTACTGTGCAGTAATGGTGCGCATGTAAACATGCCCACTATCATTCAACCTGCCCACAAGGCTAAGACTTGAAAATTCTTGGGGTTCGGATGAGACTGTAAGCTCTTTCGCATGTCACTAGTTCTTACTCTTGGGAGTAATTCCAGACTTGGGTGTTTTGAGTGAGAATGAAAGAATTACAAGAGGAATGCCACTCAAGTTTTCTTCACTGCTAAAATACTGGATTAATGGCTCTGGAATGCAAATGAATAACATTATCAAAAGAACTTGTCACAATGAATGGAATTAGAATCTACATGCAGTTCCTGATATGGGGGAAAAAAATATCACAGCATACCACTTTTGTTTCTAACGTGTGGGGTTTGTTTACCTCATCCATAGCATGAAAGAGGAGCTCAGCTGAGCACTGCAGTCTGATCACCTAGAAATAGTATAGCTACATCTTTGATGTGAAGCATGAATTTGTTGTTTTAATATATCATAACAATAACATTTGCAGGCAAAGCTACAGCTGCTGTTTTTACAAAATGCAAATCAGAATTTACACATGGTAGGGCAGATTCTGTTCTTTTATAACGGTCCAAATTAGGAAGAATTCCTTTGATTTAAGTGGAATTACCATGGATGTACATCAGTGTAACTGGAGAATATTCAAATTCATATACAACATCCAGGAAATCTTTTACCTCCTCCCTCAAAGGGCCCCTGCCACCACTGAGGGGAGCTCCAGGCTCCCCATGGGTGCTAGCCTAGGGGCTAGCAGGGAGCATTGAGCCAGGAGACAGCCCTGGGGGCTGCTTGATGCTGGGGTGGGGACAATGTCCCCCTGTCTCGGTAGCAGGGAGCTCCTGGCCATGGCTTTCCAATCAAGGGCATGGGGCTTGGAAAGAGCTGTAGAGGAGGGGTAGGTTCCAGCCCCCTGCCCTGATCCATTAGTGGAGCAGCTAGCAGATCTCACTGCTAGCTGCCCCACTGGTGGATTGGGGTGGGGGGCTTGGACCTACCCCATCCCTGCAGCACTTTCCAAGCCCCATGCCTCAATCACGTGATTGGGGCATGGGGCTCGGACCTGCCCCTGACTGGGACAATTCCCAGCCATCCCCAGGTTGTGCAGGAAGGTCTGCATATGCAGCCCAGAACTGACTGGGGACAGCCCAAAAGAGGACAGTCCACGGCCACCTTGAGGCTGTACGTGCCAGCTCTAGGCTGGGCTGGGAACTGTGCCCATGCAAGGAGCTCCCAGTCCCTGCTCTGCAATCACAATTGCAATTGTGGAGTGATGGCTGGGGAGCTTGTTCCCAGCTCCCGCTCCACGATTGCAGAGCTGGGGCTGGGATCAACAAGATTGTGATCAGACAACAGGGGCTGCTGCCAAGGCAGGGGGACATTGTCCCCATCCAGGCATGCAGGGCAGGGTCTAGGGAGCTTGTTTCCCACCCAGCTGCATAAGCACAGAGCTGGTGGGGGGAAACAGGCTGGGGAGCATGTTCCCCCCACCAGCTTCACGCTGCAGAGTTGAGCAGGGAACAGGCTCCCCAGCCCCTGCCAGGAGGGAACTCCCAGCACCGGCTCCATGACCATGGGGCCACTGCTGGGAAATGCTTATCTCCCAGCCTGAGCTCTGCAGGTGGATGCTCAGGCTGGGAGGCCCTTATCTCCCAGCAGCAGTCCCATAGTCAGGGAGGCACTGCTGGGAAATAAGGGTCTCCCAGCTCAAGCCCTATGACCACGGAGCTCAGGCTGGGAGATAAGGGTCTCCCAGCCCCACTCCCTGGTCACAGTCTCAGAGCAGGGGGACATAGTCCCCACCAGGGCTCCTGTGGCAGAGCCTGCCATGGCAGCAGGCAGCTCCCGGGGGCAGGGAGCAATTTTCTGCCCTCTGGTGGACACCTGACTGGGAGCAGATTTTGCACCTGGTCTGGCATCTACACAAGCACTATGGCATCATTACTAATGCTGACTAAATTTGCACCCAGTGTTTCTTTATTTCTGCATTTACAAGAACATTGATATAAAACCATATGTTATACTTAAATTGGTTTGAATATTTTTTCATGTGTGTGATATTTTTGCAAAATTTTTCTTCCATTAAATGCTCTGAATTAGTATCAAAACTGCTTTTATCAAAGCTATTCCTTTTTGTGCTGGGAGCGGTTGCTAAGTAAGCCTTTGGAATGCATCAAACAGTATGTGCTCCAATAAATAAATAAATATGTCAGATGTACTATAGAAGAGAGAAGAATATTACCAAGCAAATAGCATGTGCTTGAACCTTTCAAGGCTCATCAAAGTCAGTAGTTTAAACAAATTAATAGAAACATTTCTAAAGAAAGGGGAAAATGACTTTGGCAATACATAGGCTTCTTGTGCAATAGTAGCCAGTCCAAGCTACAAACTTCAATTCTACACTTATAAAAGAACATGCCCAAAAATATGAATTTTTTATATGCAAGCAGAAAAATAAGTGCTTATGTCCTCATAAGCACGAGCAAACACTTACAGTGCACACAACGGGCCTGTGTACTTTTTAAACTTCAGAATCAAAGACCACAGCTAAATATTTGGCTGTATGAAATTATTCTCTCCTTCACTCCAAAATTTGTATTTTGGAAAACGGATCTACTCTGCTTGCAAGTCTATGTGCAGTAGCCAGGCCTTTAGAACAGGGGTTTCAAACATGCCCTGTGGGCCAGATCCAGTGTGTGGAGCCCCAGCATCAAGCCACCAGTGCTGCCCCTGGGTCAGCCCCAATAGGCAGGGCCCAGGATGCCCGCCACATGCAATGCCCATCCCAACTGCTTGGGGACTGTGCCACATGGGCAAACGTGTGAGGATTGGAACCTGGCAGGACTGGAACTGGCACTACATGTGGCACAGTCTGTCTGGGGGCATGTAGCATGGAGCCCAGACCAGCCAGAGCAGGTACCATGCTAGGCACAGTACCTGCCCTAGCCAGACTGTGCTACACACAGCACCTGTGCCAGCATCTGGGACCTGCACCACATGCAATGTGGGACTGGCCGGAGCAGGTATATGTGCAGTGCAGTTTGGTCAGGGCAGACGCTATGCGCAGCATGATGCCTACTCTGGCTGGTCTGGGACCTGTGTGACAGCCCTCAGCCAGACTGCACCACACGTGGCACTCATTCTGACTGCTCTGAACTCCATACCACACACACAACACAGGACCCAGACTGGCTGGAGCAGGCACTGGGTCCGGTATGCTGGGGGAAGGAGGGGATTTGTGGGCCTGATCAGCCCTGTGCCACTTCTCCAGTTCATGGGGCTGAATGAGTTTTGACACCCCTGTTTCAGAACATAGGGCAGCGCAACCCATGTGGAGGATACTGCCTTAAATGCAAGATTTGTCCTTTGTACTTAATTATGAAATTACTTTAGAAAAACTGAAACAAGAGCTAAATTCTACTACAGGGGAGTCCCAACAATGGACCCCCTGCAGTAGATATAAACTCTGATGTTGCTCAGGTCATACTATGAATCTTATGGTGAAATAGATCTCCAAGTCATCTACGTGCATTAGCCACATGAGTCAAATTAGACAGTCCTGTATCTGTATACAGAGTATACAACTATTGGAATTTGGAATATTCTGACAATTTGGAATATGGAATCATCCCATGAAAACTCACTGATATAATTCAGCTATTATAGATAGTTTATGTAAGCAGTGAAGTATACTATAGATATAAAGTATATATGTATCATATTATAACAGGGGGGCATCCCAGGGCAGTCAGTCATTAGCCTGCCCGCCTGTCTCTGAGCTAACTGCCCACCTTCCTTGCCTTCCAAGTCTTGATGATAATAATTAAGATGTCAATCAAGTGGGAGGCTGCCTATTTACTTGCCATGATGCCAAGGGCATTACACATGGCTCCAACTTTCCCTTACCACGTCCCATGCCTCACAGATGGCATCCTGTAGGCAGCCAAGCTCTCCTGTACTCTTCTCCCTCTCAGCAGTGCCCCCCACCCCCCAGAACCTTTGGCCACACAGACCCTGGCCCCATCTTCACAGGCCAGTCGGACCCCATGCCCCTGGCTTTGGGTGTCTCTCACGGTGGGCCCCTGGCCCTTTTGATCCCCCCCACTCCCCACCCAGGTCCTGGCCCCAGCATTGACCAGTCAAGGGTCCATCCAGTCAGGATTCTGCTGTCTTGCCTTCTCCCCCTCACAACTCTGCCACCCCTTCGCTGAAGTTCTCTGTCCCTTGAGCCTCAGCCCTCTCAATATTCACTCTGCTCTGGGTTCCCTGCCTGTACCAGCTCACCCCAGGGCTTCCTGCCCATCAATTCCACTCCGCGATCTCTCAACCCATAACTGTGGAGGCTGGGGTTATAAGGTGCCCCTTACTTGCCTTTCACTGGGGAAGTGACTGGCCTGGCATTTCTTGGGAATGTCCCGCCACGAGTAGCCCCACCAAACCAGCCCGGCCCAGCACAGTGCAGTTTTTGGTCATGCCCAGGACCTGGAGCCTCCTCCTTCCCCATAGCTCCTGCCCATATACCTCCAAGCATGTCCCATGATGTTGTGAGCAGTAGCTCCAGCCAGGAGGTGTTCTGTCCAGGGTTGCAGCGGCAAACTGCTGCCTCAGCCCTGAGGGCCAGGATCTAAAATGGAGGCTGCTCAGTCCCCTCCTCCAATCCCAGGGCCCTCCTGCGGTTGTGTGACTGCCTCATCAGGGCTGGCCCACATCTGCCGGATGCCCTGCTGCCTGCTCTCTGCCCTTAAAGTTTCGGGCACCAAAGGTGCTCTGCCACAACTATGTTATGGGGGGGGGTGTGGATATGTAATATATATGGACACATTATACCATAGTGCATATATATTTACTTTTTCATGTAAGTATATTATAGATAGTGGAATTAGGCATGTCTTTTCTTAGCTGACAATCTGGAAAAATCCTGAATCATAAATAATTTACTTCAGTTTCAACTTTTCTTTGTGCAGGTTATGGAGCCTTGCTGATCATGCCTTGATTGCTCGCTGTAATATGGAGGAAGCTGTACGCAGTGTATCTTTTAGTCCTGATGGATCCCAACTAGCTCTTGGGATGAAAGATGGCTCCTTTATCGTTCTCAGAGTAAGGTAAGAGGAGGAAAATTGAATTTCAGGGCTGGTAGTTCTTTCTCTAGTAACTTAAGGCCAAATCCTGAAGGCCTTATTTGAGACTTTTTAAAAATCAATGGGTATGTTATCTAAAAAAAAAAAGAAAAGATTGAATTGAACTGAGCACAGACCACAATTTCTCCAGTGTGTGTAAAGACATGAATGTTTGACTTGCAAATAGTGTAAACTCATGTTTCAACTAAACTCACGCTTCAATCTATAAGAGTGGTTTTCTACCTCATTAGACTCAAGGCACCCCTCATTAGATTTTCAGGCTGATCTATAACTTTGATTTAGGTTTAAATTAAAATCAAATACCTCTTTTACCATCACTAATATTGCCTACAATCAAGTATTTTAGAACTAGCATGGTCTCTGTGAAGACCTCTGCCTTGTGTCTTACTGCGATTCAAATGAAATACATTTTTGCAGAACAGAAATTATGTTTTTGATATACTCATAGATGTTATAGGTTTGAGATGGACATTCTCATTACATATGTCAAGAAAATTTGCAAGCACATGCACATTAGGTGCTGCTTTCACTTCCCATGTCATAAAACAGTCCCTTTAAACTTTCTTGAATGGCAGTAATACCATATCAAAAGTCATAGTACTGGATATTTTTTATTTGGAATAATGGAAGCACATACATTTGAAAATGTGGTTTATTAACTTTTTCCTTGCAGCTTATATACAGTTGTGGATTGCTACATCACATGGGTGTAATATACTTCAGTTATTTTTAGATCGTGTTTTATACTTTCTTTGCAGAGCTGCAAAGGCTACAGAAGTACTCAAGGGTACTACTGTACTCAGGAATAAGGATCTCTATTTTTCTTCTTCATGTTCTGAAAATATTAAAAAATACAAGTGCTAATTTCCCATCAATTTCTCTTGTTTTCAAGGGTAGTATAAAATGTTATTATTATTTAACACTCTTTGCTTTGGGAAAATGACCACTTATTTTATTTAAGAGGATTTGGTTTAAGGCCATAAGAAAGCATTTACTATGAAGATTGTGGGAAGACAGATTACAAAATGACTACATAATGAAAGTAAAATGTGTGATTTTTTGTTTGTTTTGTCAGACTTTTTAATAGGAAGAAGGAAATATGTCTTTGCATGCCTTGTGGGCTATATATCCAGACAAAATAAGTACAAGGGCATTCCTCGTCCTGTGGAGATTTGCATATGTGCACACTTGGGCACTGTAAACAATCTGGTGGTTGGGAAAGCAAATGTGGTTAAAAACACCCAGGAAGAGTTGTCAGCATTTTTTGTCTTAGAGAATAATTTTTAAATGCCTCAGCTGATTCAATTCTGTAACATTTTAATGTGTTTGCTGAAATATATTAAAACTACAGTCACATAATAGTACTAGCATAGACTTAAATATCCTTAAATAATATTCATATTTTAAAACCTTCTTAAAAGATCATTTTCTTTCTTTTCTGGCTACTAAGCTTTTCTGTGTCTGACAATCATCTTGTTCATAATCTGGCTGGCATCTAACATTATTTATGATTCCAATGCATTTCAATCTGGTAAGAATAAGTCATGAGCCTGGTATTCTATCTTTAAAAGTATGGCAACCTGTTTTCATAAAGCCCTTAATATAACTGTTTCTCTGTCTTTTCCATGATTTTGCTTTCTTTTAGATTAGCAGTTCCACACACCTTGAATGTTGGAAACTCTGGCCTCTGGCATTATATTTTTCTCTTGACTCAAATGGGTTTGGTCACTTGGGACTTTCAAAATATATTAACTTCAAGCCATGATAGGGAAATCCAAAATATGGGCCATCCTTCTCAGTAACAGCATTTATTCTTGTGCAGTACAGTCCCCTCCCTGTATTAGTATTAAAGCAAGGTTGGTCAAAACACAAAATTTCATGAAAATATTTCTGTTTTAATTGGCAGCTTTTTGTTACTAGTTGAAAGGTCTGTAAAAAACTTCTTTAAATGATGAGGTTAGCAATTTAAAAAATCAAATTTACATTTTTTTGTGGAAGATGAGGAAAAAAAATATTTCCTGGTTAGCTTCAACTGTATTCTCTCTGCATTCCAGAGTCTCTTTCTACCATCTATTGTTGCTGTTGACCCATAAGCGTGTTACCCACCACATACACCTCTGGTGCATAAGAATTATTCAAGACTGAATGAAGTGTATTTATAGTTATATGCCAGGAAACTATGGCACAGTAAAGAAATAAAATTTAAGTTACACACATGCATGCCTATATGAGTGTAATTTATTTCTTTATTAGATTTATATACATAAATATATAAAGTGTGTGTGTGTATACACACACACACATACATATGTGTGTATGTATATGTGTGTGTGTATAATGTATACATATACACCTTTATGTGTGTACACACACACACACACACACACACACACACACACACACACAAAGGTGTATATGTATATATTGGATACATGCATCTACATATGTGCAGATGGTGTCTGCAAGTCAGAAAACAAGTTCTATTTGATTTTGAGTTTTCTTGGGATATTTGATAGTGGAAAGTTTTCTTTCCTTGTTTTCCCCCCTTCCCCTCCACCTTAATTATTATTATTTAATTTTACCCGTCCTTCGGATAGGCAAGGCATCCAGATCTGCCTAATAAATCTTTTTGAAAATATATTCTAAGAGCTCGGTCTTCATCTACCAGAATTGCTGTTTTTAATTCTTTGACCGAAAACCACTCTGGGGAAGACTTTTTTGGGGGGAAAGCAGCATAAAAATCAAATAAATTAAGTATAAAATATTATTTAGGCGGAGGAGAAGGAATTATTTATATCTTTCTTGATCCATCAAAAGGCAGACAAGATCGGAGGAAGAAACAACTAGTTCTTATAACGGAATTTGCCACACTCATTTATTCAGTTTTTGTTTTCAGGCCAATTCACTGAAATTTGGATTACATAGTCATAAATTAATAATTTATATTCTCACTCTTCATTCTTGTAGAGATATGACAGAGGTAGTTCATATCAAAGACCGAAAGGAAGTAATTCATGAAATGAAATTTTCGCCAGATGGCTCTTACCTTGCTGTGGGTTCTAATGACGGCCCTGTGGATGTCTATGCAGTTGCTCAACGGTATAAGAAAATTGGAGAATGTAATAAGTCATCTAGTTTTATTACTCATATTGACTGGTCTGTGGATAGTAAATTCTTGCAAACCAATGATGGTGCAGGAGAGCGACTGTTCTACAGGATGCCATGTAAGTTTACCAATAATTTTGTTCTATGGACAGATCGATGGCTTATAAGGGGGAAACAGAATAAGTCTAATTCAAATTTTACTTCTCAGTTATTTGTTTATCTCTATACTTTCTTCATAGATTTTTAGATTCATAGATATTGGGGTCGGAAGGGATCTCAGCAGATCAGTGAGTCTGACCCCCTGCCTGGGTAGGAAAGAGCACTGGGGTCTTCCTAATGGAAGACATATTTACAGTTCATATTAAACTTTAGCTTTTGGAAAAAGAAATATCTTTTCTTAACTTCATTTATCATATTGTACATTGTTCCCATATTAGGCATAGTATAGATCAACTCACTAAAGAAGGAACTCATTTTCATCATGAATGGCTTAAAAATAGCTTCTGCTGTGTGTTCCTTTCCTACCATCTGATGCATAATTATTAAGAATTTGATTTCTAGAGGATAGGAGAAGTTGTCTGGGTAAATTTCAAGCCTATTCTTTAGGCTTGAAGAATAAAAGACACCGTGGGCCTGGTGATCCAACCCATAGATCCGTAGATCCATAGATCTGGCCTGCAGGGTCAGATGAGTTTGATAACCCCAGACTAGATAATCTCCTGAGGTCCCTTATAACCACACTTTTCTAGGATTCTGTAGTTCTTTAAGATTTTTTTTATAATACTCTAAGTAGCACATAAGAAACACCTCAGTAATTTGTGATATGTTACAAGCTAAATTGATCCTCTTCAGCACATATTTGAAGTGATAGTGCTTCCAAAGTACTGATAGATTTACATTTTGATTAAAATGATTGGAAATATTCTGCTAAACATAAAATCTAGTAGACTTGGTATCCCAAATCATCCCATGGTTGATAGCCCAGAGGTTGCAAGTTCAAGGCCACAGCAGAGGTATGACCATGTCAGTTTCCAACAAATCTGTGCATTCTGCTAAATACCTTTTCAGAAGGACACAAAAAAGGAAAGGAAGAATGAAAGCTAAAGATTCACACTGGGTACATATACACAAACTATTAATGTGCAGCAATAAACTCCGAAGCAGCTCAAGCTGGAATCAACTGCTCCCAGGTGCAGCACCTACATGAGCACCCAGGACTGCAGCAAATTGAGCCAGGGTAGAGAAGCTCTGGGCTGGCTGGGGGTCACCCCCAGGCTCCAGGTGTTTGCGTCAGGTGGCGGAGGGGCTGGCAGGAGCAATTTGCGCCTGGTGGTCACCATTTACATGTGTGTTTGATCACATTTAATGACTCCTTGGAAGATAATCCTGTCCCCGACATGTGCTTTAATATTGGCACATGTGTAGATGGTGATGCTTTACTGTGAAGCTAATTAGTCAACAGTTTTGAAAAACAAAGGAAATATATAATTAAGTGGTTATAGATTGTTTGCACAAATATTCCTAAGCCTGGCATACAAATGAGCTTGAATTAAAATGCTGGATCTAATGGCCAAAGACATTCAGGCCAGCTGGTATTTAGTTGGGTTTATTCTCATTTTAAAACTTTATTTTTAATTGACCTTTGTTCATAGGTTTACAATGCAGGTAATGTATAATGGTATGCATTCTATGTACAAGAAGGTTCACTATGTTTCCCCTATTGTCGTGGTGCACGTTCTCCAGCCTGCAGAGACATGTCCTCTGGCTCAAAGGGCTCCCCATAGGTTTGGAAATTTGGTGGTAGGGGAGCAGTGGCAATTAACACTCCCAGTGCTCCCTCACCGCCAAATTTTCAAGACCTGTGAGCTAGATGATGTGGACCTGAGCATGGGGCCAGGGCTGCAGATATAAACAGATTTAGGGCCCATCTAGCATGTGGGGCTGGGACCAGATGTAATCCAGCATGGGGGGCCAAAGTCTGATCCAGCTAGGGCCTGATACAAAGCATGGGGCCAGGGTCAGGGCCTGATCCACCATGTAGGGCTGTGGGCACAGTCTCGTCTGTGGGGGCAAAGCTAGGGCCTGGTCCAGTGCGTGGGGCCAGGGCTGCAGGCACGATATGATGTGTGAGACCAGGGTCAGGGTCTGATCCAGTGACCCCCACACAATAGATTGGGCCCAGAGACTAGATCTGCCTGCAGACTGAACCCACACCACTCATCCAGCCCACAGGGCTGAAAGATTGGACACCACTGCCGCACAGCATATTCTCTGTATGACTAGCTCAAAGATCTTCACAATTCTTCATAGAATTCTTAAATTGTGTGTGGTTTCAGATATTATAAAACTGATCATCTCTTGCTGTTTGTGTTGTGATTTTAATTCTAGTAGTTACATTACTTCTTTTATGAAACATGAATCAAAATGCATGTGAGCTGATCTTTTTTTCCCCAATTATTTTTATTCTCTTGGTATGTACAAGATATCCAAAAACACTATTTATATAGAACATTGAAGCTTCCTATGAAGTCATGTCGTACCTAATTAATTTAGAGTAAAGCCATTAAGTATAAAACAGTCTCTGCTAATGGCAATAACTACAGCATAATGACAGATTAACTAAATAATCTTATGTTACTGACCTCATATAATCCAATAAAGCAGACTGCTGCACCAAGTTGAAAATCTGAAATGGAAAATGGTCAATTTAGGAGTAAAAAGCTATATTTTTAGAACTATAATTCCTATTTCAAAATTGGAATTAGTGCATATTATTAAGTTTAGAACAGGTATAAATGCAATAGCTACTTATGTGTACATAACTGCCTTTTTTTAGTTGCTTATTTTTTCCAGAATGCTATTCATGATTAACTTTTGAGCTAAATTAATTCTTAGTATTTTAAATGGTGCTGGGTCAGGACCTTTATGACGAGCCATGAAAAAATTCATAACCAAATAGATCATATTTGTGTAAAATAAACTAATGGGTCTTCGAGTCCTTTACAGAAGCAAAAACATGAAGCTCAAGAAGAATACAGAACTGCAATGTAAAAAATGCATATTTATTTTGAACTATATAAACATCATATTAAATTGAATGTTTTCAGCTGGAAAGCATTTAACCAACAAAGAGGAGATCAAAGGAATTCACTGGGCTTCATGGACCTGTGTGATAGGGTCTGAGGTGAATGGAATTTGGCCCAAATATACTAACATCACAGATGTCAACTCTGTAGATGGAAATTACGGTAGCTCAGTGCTTGTGACTGGAGATGATTTTGGATTGGTTAAATTATTCAGATTTCCTTGCCTAAAGAAAGGTAAGAGTTTTTTGTTGTGGAGAATGCAATGATAAACGTCTTTTGAGTGTACATGATATTACAATGATCGTACACTAATATAAGTACTTTGGATTTAATTTTTCTGTGATGTCTATTCTGAAATCCCAGTAATATTCAGAAGTCTTTCTAATGTTAATAACAGTTATATGCATGCTATTGGGAGATTATGTCTCACTGACTCTAAAAGGATCACTCAATATTTGTAATATTTCAGTGGAGTTGTATCTTGCATTCAGTAACACTTGATATAGGCAGATGTCAAATAAGACTGTTCTTATCACTTGTTAACAAGATTTATTTGTACAAACTGAGACAACGTCTGGTATTTTTTCAAGTATCCTTCTGAGTTGTCAAATTATTATGTAAGTGTTCAATTCCATGCAAGTTCTAAGATTTAATTGTATGTGTTCTTGTACCTATTTGACCTTTTTAAAGCTCAGAACCCGTATTTTTATTAAAACTTTGATCTTTGATTTTTACTTAAATATAATTGTATTAAATTCAGGCAGTCTTGTCTGAATATAGCTTTTCTTCTTTGCCTTTACTTTGTAACTTTACTTGGTTGTTCTTTTTCTTTGCCTTGAGTCTATATGATTTAATTCTGTAAAATTCACTTTTTTTAAGTGACAGGCATACACAATTAAGTAGTATTTGTATGCTTTTTATTGTCAAAATAAAAAAAACATATTTTTTTCGGCATCTTTTAAGATAATCTTCCAAATAATTAGAATAGGTAATCTAATGTAGAAGATTCACAGGTTGCAAAAAGGATATGTATTTTTAAAAAGCTTAAACATGTATGTTTCCCTGTGATTTGTATACCCTAGTGCAGTGGTGCTCAACCATTTGGCCCTGCTGTCCAGGTGAGTGGTATGGGGCTGGTCCTCAGGCTGGATTGAGCCCTGTTCTAGGATTGGCGCCAGGGACCCAGCACCACCCCTTGCTTGGCCCATGCACCAGGATTGTGTTGCAGGAACCCAATAGTGCCTCTTTCTGCTGGGATTGGGCCTCAGGGCCCCAACACCACCTCCTCCCACCACTACACACTAGGATTGGGCTTTGGGGGCCTGGCCCTCCTCTCCTCCTGTTGAGATCAGTGCCTGGTTTTGCCCCCCTCCCAGCACCCCACACCAGGATTTGGCCCTGGGGCCTGGCACCACCCCACTAGGCCTGGCAGGCTGGATTGGATGCCCATTTCCCACTACCAAATTTCCAGACCTATGGGGAGCCCTGAAGGCTGGATGACATGGCACCATGAGCCAAGGGTGAGCACTCCTGCCCTGCTGTAATGCAGTGGCATACTCTGCAGCATTTTCTGTGTGTATTTTTTCTAAAATTAGAGGACCTATCCTTTCAGACCTGTTTGGTTGTGAGTAAATTCTCATTCTGTAGTGCAACTGCTCACTGCAACAGCTGGTTGGGCCAGGTAATGTTCCAGTTTCTTTTGACATATTTCTAACACATTTCAGTGGTTTAGCTGCCACCATTTATTTTCCTATTTCACACTACCAGCTATTTTTTTTAAATTGTAAAATACATATTAGAAAAGAAAAATGAGCAGCTAGCTCCCAATTTCAATTTTTAATTAAAAACCTAAATTTAACAGAGGCTTTGTTTTCCCTTCTTTAGAAGACTCATTAGAGATAAATAGGGAAAATATTGCTATGCACGAAGCTCCTTCCAACGTTCAACGCTGATTAAAGAGGGATGGAGATGTATTCCTGCCAGAGTCTGTGATATTATTCTTTAGGCATTTGCCTGTACTAAAAAAATGTATTGGCTTCAGTTGATTTAAAAATAACTAAGTTAAACCAGTACAAAACCCTCTTACCATAGGCAAGAAGTAAGCTGGTTCAGGTGCATCTGTTTTCAAAATGTGCACAGATTGAATTAGATCAATGTTTAAATGATTTGTGTTAAATGCATGCCCTTAGCTTAATAATATAAGGATGGGTGTGCGAGCAGGGCAGAAGCCCTAGGCGCTGCCTAGGAGGTTGGAATGGAGTTAAAGTCATGCCGCACCCTCCCATTTTACCCCTCACCCTGCATCTTTAGAAGCTCTGGCTCCAGCTCTGGGAGCAGGGTGTGCAGAGAAGTGGTGCCAGCACGTGGTTGCTGGGTCAGTGCTGCTGGGGAGACATTGCCTCCTTTATTGCTGCTAAAAATATTCTGTTCTTTTGGGTGCTCAACACACATTAGTGGCTAAAAAGGAAGTGACATCTCCCCCAGCTATAGCAGCAAACCTTTAGCTGCTGAAGCATGTGGTGCTGCCCAGGACATAGACTCTGGTTTAGCAAATATAGGTCAGCCCTAACGTAACTGAGGATAGCATAAGTCAGTCTTCTTAGAATAATGTGGTCTCGAAGAAAAGCTTGTGACATATGGTCTGATGCAATATTAGATTGTGTTTAAACCATAGTTTCTTCCTTTAAGGAAGTCCCCACTTTCAATTCCTCTGGTATATTAGGTAGCAGTGAAACAGAGCTAAATTATATGCTTGAAGATGTCTTGATTACCCCATTTATATCCTTTGCGTATTTTTAATAGTAACTGTAAAAGAGTCCAAAGGAGACTTGAGGATATGCATTGATTACAACAAACAATTCAAAGAGTTCAAGATAGCCACTCACTGACAGAGGTTTGTTTTCTAGGGGTGGCCATGACACCTCCTGATGCCCACAGAGTCCCTGCCCAGCTCCAACTCTTGGGTGCCCTCCACCTCCTTACTGACCCGCCATGCTTTTGATGTTATTGTTTTATTGTGAGTGAGGATACCTAAGGGTCCTAGAGTCAACCTCAATTGTTTCCTGTGTCAGGCCTCTGCCTTCTTTGCCTTCACCCTTTTTCTCTTGTACAGGCCCTCCAGCTCCAGTTCACTGTACTGGACCAAGCTTCCATGTCTTAGTTTCTCATCTTGCCCCCTGAGGCCTTTGCCTCTGCCCCCTCTCGAGTGCTGAGCCTTCCTGGGCTCTCTCTCGGTATGGGCCGCTGGACCTGTCTCTGCCCTGCTTGGGGTGCTGGGCCCTCTGACCCAAAAGCTCTGCTTTGTCTAGAATCATAGAAAATTAGGGTAGGAAGGGACCTCTGGAGGTCATCTAGTCCAACCCCCTGCTCAGAGCAGGACCAGCCCCAACTAGATTATCCTAGCCAAAGCTTTGTCTAGCGAGGTCTTAAAAACCTCCAAGGATGGAGATTCCACAACTTCTCTGGGTAACCTGTTCCAGTTTTTACTACCATTCTAGTGAGAAAATTCTTCCTACTATCTAACCTAAACCTCCCCTGCTGCAACTTGAGACCATTGCTCCTTGTTCTGTCATCTGCCACCACTGAGAACAGTCCAGCTCCTTCTTCTTTCAAACTTCCCTTCAGGTAGTTAAAGGCTACCTCTGACAGAGTCAGTGGTGCCTTTTTGCAGGGGGTGCACTACCACGCTCAGGGTGTGCACATGCACCCCCTACACATCCCCCCTGTACCTTATAGCCCATACATCAGTCCATACATTGATATTATTGTTTTATTGTGGGGAAGGCTACCTAAAAGTCCAGGCTTTCTGGGCCCCAAATCCAAATCCTGCCCTTCTCAGGCTCCAGGCCCTGGGGCCCCCAGGTCTAGCCCTGCTCTAGGATGTGGGCCCTCTGATCCCCAGTTTATGCTTTGAGTCTGCCCTGGACAGGGCTCAAAGTGATTGCATGCCTCTTAGGCACCAATGGGATTGATGCACTGCAGGCACTATGAGATCTCCAAACCACCAGATAGAACTGTAACCAAAACATAAGCCATAATTTAACTTCTAGCCTCCTGGCTGTAACGCAAACTCTCAGCCTACTGGCTGTCTCCTAAACTCTTTCTTCCTTCTGGGTCTCTGTCTCCTGCCAGCCCTCAGCTTCTCACTTGTTGTCCTCAAGCTTAGTGGGGTCCCAGCCAGCCAGCTCACTCACAACAGAGCTCCTTCCCCTTCAGCCTCTGGAGCTAGCCTGCTGGTCCTGTCTCTAGCTCTAGCTTATTTCTCTCCCAGGCCCTACCCCTTTCCCTTCAGGTGACTCCCCAGGGATGCCTGCAAAACCCCTTTAATTAGGCTCATTACCTGGGCTCCATGGCAGTCCAGATGCAGCTGTGCCCTGCCTCTCCTGCAGGGCTCTCCCAGGGCTCTTTCTCCCTTTAAGGGACAGAGAATCCCAGATGCTCTGTTCCACCCCAATAGAAAACATTCTAGTTAAAATACCAGAAACATAGTTTACCTGATCATAAAAAACTGGCACCTAAAAGTAAAAAAAAGTTTTAGTTTTATAGTATCCTACAAATTACTTCTGTGCCACAGAATGCATTTCAGATGTTCTGAATGCACTGGGGACATTTCAGAGTTTAGTAAGTGGTCTGACCCCAGTTTTGAGAATTAAAAACAGGTGACTTGATTTTTTTTTGCCCCCCCCCCCCAACAAAACACAAGAACATCAGGTAACGCTGGAAAGGCTTTGAAGGTTTTATGGGTGAGGATTTAAACTTGAAGGAAACATGCCATTTTGCAATAAATCACTTCACCTTCCTGGGATATATAATCAATAAGAATGTCTCAGACCTCCAGACTGGACATTATAAAAGACCTGGAAGGTTTGGCTTAAATTGGGGCAGGTATCATGGTTTGTAAGCTTGTGAAGATTCTATGTGAGGTATGTACTTAATTTCAGAGCCTGCATGCAGTGATGCCATCCAAGAAAAAGTGACTTTGGA
Source organism: Alligator mississippiensis (assembly GCF_030867095.1). Lineage (NCBI taxonomy): Eukaryota > Metazoa > Chordata > Crocodylia > Alligatoridae > Alligator > Alligator mississippiensis. The sequence continues at coordinate 206,961,973 of NC_081824.1, forward strand.
CATAGTTTGCATCACTTCCAGTGCACCAGATAATCTAGGCCATCCTGACAGAACATGTTGCACATATGCATCTTTTGTTACAGTGCCAGCTGGCACTTAAGTATTCATTTCTTTCCCTATGAGATCATTTTTCAACTCTGGCGGCACAGGCTTCTTTGTGACTTGATGTTCAGGCAGTAAGAATTGGCAAATCCCTGTGCATTTACACACACAGGTGATGCAACCGAGTCTTCTGTCATTGACATCAGGGCAACATTTCCAGCAGTGGAAGAATAGATGACACACAAGTGAGCCAGCTAGGCACAAGGTACCCAGGTAAAGGAAAATTACGTGCTCATAGAGGAAGGAGGGAATGTGTAGCAATGCAGCTGAAAAAAGCAACCGAGGAAAATTTGAAAAAAGGGTGTAGTCTGAATGCTTGAACCTCCAAGAAATAAAATGGAGATAGGGAGAGAGAACCCCAGCTACTCCAATTCTGAAAAGGAAAGTTTATAAGAATATCTACATCAAAGTAATTGATTTTGTAATATTTTGTGTTAAATCAATATTTTAACAGAAAAGATAAAAACCATAGTCATAACCTTGAAACTCTCATAACACCAGAAAATGTAACAGAAATCCAAGTTTTAAGATGTTCTTCAGATGTATGTTTCCAGTTTAAACTGTAATTGACTGGTTATGGTTCCACATCTGTTGCAAACCAGCTGTCAGTTTACAGAGAGATTATTGAAGTTGTTACAGGAATATCTCTGTTCACTCAGCCAGACTGAGCATCAGCTGCTTTCCACTGTGGTAAAGTTGATAAAAATTATTTTTTGTTCAAAGCAACCAGAGCTGTAAATAAGTATAGTTTCTGGGTTGTGCATCATATTAACATATGGCTTTGATTCACAATGGGACAACTGCTGCTCAGGTAGTACAGAATTTTATAGGAATACAAGACTGATGGCTTGAAGCTTACAGGCATTGCAGAAGAACTAATCTAAAGAAATCAAGGGCAAAGATCAAGGTTTTGAATTTGTCCAGATTTTAAATTCATTCTTATCAGCCACACTTTTAAAAAGTAATTCTTTCATGAGTAGTTTTATACTATGACTGAAATCTTCCACTTGTAATTACATGTGATAAGATTCTCTTCCAAACTCTTTGATTTCTTCATTAATTCAATCCTTAATTTCTCTGAGAGTGGGACCTTTTGAAGCCTAACCCAAACCCTGAGTTTTCTATGCCTCTATCAAAGCAGGGCATGCACTCCCTATCCAGGATGAATTATTTAAACATATCCTGTTTTCTGTACAGATTAGATATTTATTGATAATGAGTATATTGTATAAGTGATACACTACTGAAGGGGAAACATATATATGGAAATAGTAGAGATAGTATGTACAAAAAATCATGTCATAACAAAAGATAGCATCGCACTTGGATTTTGCAAGAGTTCTGACAAAATGTTTGGGGAGAATCAAACTTTGCCATACTTACAACTATCTACTCAGAATATCTTGTCTTAATGCGCTTTTTAATGGTGAATGTCTTTCATTCTTGAACTGGAAAATGTGTAATTGAAAACCTGTTGAAAAAGATTGTATATATTGTTCACATCCATATTACATTATTTCAGGTATCCAGGTTGTAGCTGTATTGGTCTAGAAGCAAAAGGAATCAAAACTCGTGGTAGTGGTGACGTCTTTTATTAGACCAACTAGATTTTTGCAAAATTAAAGAAATTAAAGAATTAAAGAATTTTTTTTTTGCAAAAATCTAGTTGGTCTAATAAAAGATATCACCTCTATTACATTATTGGGCTTTTTCTGGTTTGGTTCTTTCTATCATGTATAACAGAATCTGGTCTCATTTTTTGAGGACTAGTGAAGATTAGAAGACTGGGAAGTACTTCAAAGGTCTCCTAAATTTTCATGTATCTGATCTGGGGTATGAGCTCTTTTACAAAGATAGCTCATTTATGACTCATGTTATGCTAGGCACTGAAAGGGTGACCCTAATCTGAGCTATACATTTGTAATGTTTATGGCTTTAAAATAAGAGCACAAAGACAGTATCCATTTCATATAGGGCACTAAGGTATTTTTTTAAATTATAGCTTTCTCCCTTCTCAGTTATGAAAATGCTAAACATGTTTAAGCATTGAAAGTTCTGAAATATTAAAAAAGACAGTTGCTGCATGATTGTACTTGCCAGTTTAACCAAGGAATTTATCATTCAAGTTACTGAGAAGAGTTAAACATGTTTCTCTTTATGTAAATTTTAAACAGTTCCTTAGAAAGAGAAACTAACTGAAAGGATATATTAGTTGCTTATCTCAAGGCTGTCCAACTGGTGGCCCATGCAGTCCCCCAGGGGTTCATAGATTGTTAGGGGCTGGAAGGGACCTCACAAGATCATCAGGTCCAGCCCCCCTGCAGTAGGCAGGAAAGACAGCTGGGGTCAGGTGACCAGCCAGTCTCCTCTTGAAGATTTCCAAGGTAGGTGATTGCACTACCTCTGGAGGGAGCTTATTCCACAGTTTGGATGCCCTGACTGTGAAGAAGTTTTTCCTAATGTTAAGCCTGAAACGGTCTTCCAGAAGTTTCTGGCCATTACTCCTGGTTTTTCCCAATGGTGCCCTGGTGAACAGTTGTTCACCGAGCCCTTGATGTATTCCCATGTTGTAGTGGTAAGCTGCTACCAAGTCCCCTCTCAGCCTTCTCTTTTCAGGCTGAAGAGACCCAAGTCCCTCAGCTTTTCCTTGTATGGCTTGCAAGTCTCTGATCATACAGGTGGCTCTTCTCTGGACTCTCTCAAACTTTTCCATGTCCTTGTTGAAGTGCAGCGCCCAGAACTGGACAAAGTTCACATTAACATGCAGCCCCCAGGCTCCCACCCAGCTACCACTCCCTCTGTTGTTCCAGATGCAGCACCAGCCAGGATCTTGGTTCTCCCTCTTCCTAGTTGTCTGGGGTTTTCCGTATTGTTGCTGTTGTATACATCCAGTGATATCAGTCTCAGGAACTGTGGTGCCAGCAAAGTTGCAGTCCGGAGATCCCAACACTAATCTTGTCTTAAAGAATGACCACCGGCTCCATTTGGTGGTAAAGATCTGGCCAGATTTATTTTCTACCAGCACACCCCTAACATGTTTTGGCCTAACAAGTACACCAGACAAGGAGCTGAGGCATTTGTACTTGTGACAAGGAGTCAGTACAACACCAGGCAGGCTCCCCCAGACTCCCTACGAAGTTTCTCTCCTTTCCAATTAACTTTTTAAACACTGATCAAAACAAATTACGTATTGCACTCCATCTGTATTTTGAACATCTCAAACCGCCCTGTACCAGGGGCTTGTTTCATATTCTGACCTAGGTGTTACCATTTCAGCCTTATTGCCCTGGTACTGGACTACCCTAGATTGTACCATCATCTCTCCCTCCCATCTCTTGGCAGGAGTGCACATCTGGCCCACATGTCAAGTTTGTTTATGTGAGGAGTTCAGGCAGTAAGGCCGACTCTGGCCAATGCTTTAGCAAAGCCTTTGTGTGAGCAGCTGATATTGATCAATGCTCCAGCAAGGCCTACAGCCTTCTGCTTCTTGCTGTTGACTAAGGAGGCAGGGCTGGATGGGACAGCATGGTACACGGTGCTCGCAGAGTCTGTAGCTGGGGCACCAAGTGGAGCCCAAGCTGCAGCACATCAGGGACAGGGAGAAAGGCCCACACAGCATGGTGTAGTGGTGGAGAGGGGACAGTCGTGCAGCACAGTGCAGCAGCTGTTGGGGGAATTACCCATGTCATGTGGCACAAGGCCATGGTCCACTCTGTTGCAGTCCACATTGTGTGCAGACTCCACTGGTGTGCTACCCAGCTGCTTTGAAGTTGGACAGCCTTGACCTGTCTCATACCTGAGAGGACCAGTGTTATAGAGCCAATTAGGAGGCTGGACTGGAAGCTGCAGGCAATGGAACTAGTAATGGCAGTGAAAAGCGGAATATGCCAGGAGGCAGGAAGAAGTAGATCATTTTAGCTGTGTAACCAGGAGAAAAAGTGAAGATTTTCATATTGCATACAGAAGTGCTACATTTTACAGCAGCTATTGGCTTAATTGCAAGCCATTTTTATATTTGAAGAAACACTGAACCAGAAAAGAGAATTGGAAGGCATGTCTGAATTGCAAAAAAAAAAAAAAGTATATGGGAGCTTGAATCAGAATCTCAAATCCAAAATCTGAGTTCACAATATAGTCCCTTCTCTCTTAATTTCCATATATTCTCATCTATAATCCACACCTTTTCTCACAAAACCAACTGGGGAAATACAGGATGTGTATTATATGCTAGAAAAAACAGGTTGCCCTCCCCGGCACCATCTTTCTGGTTTTTCACGCCTTAAGTGGGGCACCCTTGTAGCCTGCTTTGGAATTCTTCAGTCCCGCCCTAATCTTGTCTGCCACGTCTTGATGGAAAATTTTGTTTATGCGAGTGGGAGACTGCCTATTATATTGGGTATGTTGGGGTTGTCTTGGCTGGGAAGAACCGACCAAGGAAAACGCTGGTTAATTAAGCGAACGTCAGGCGGGCTGGTGGATGGAGAGGCGAGACAGCGTATTGGTTGCAAAATAATTTTTACTTATGCCGCTGGTGGCCGTGACGCAGGCTGTATAGGCTGCTTATGTAGTTGCAACGAGTTGCTCCAACTGGCAAGAAACCGAGCCAGTGAGTCCACAGATGAACCAGGCATGCAGGGGAAGGGTACGTCGGGGATAAGCGCTCGGCGACGGGGAGAAAAATCGGTAGTTGATCAGGCTACTGATTCGCTCTGCCACGAGTCAGGAATTCTTTTAAGTCACTCTGCAGCGTGCTCAAAGTTCTCCGACTTGGGCAGAAGTCGCGCGGATTTTTATAAGGCTAGCGAGCCAACAATCGTTAAGTGGGAATAATTTAGAATCAGCCAATAATGGGGTGCGAATTTACATACAAATGGCAGGAACCTCTTTGCACCGGAGTTTCCTCTCTGCAGCAGAAAACTCCACCGTGCAAAGAAGCTCCAGTGTGGCAGGAAAATTCCACTGTGGCAAGGCACCAAAATCATTGGGTTATGACATGCCCCCTTGCCAACGGCACAGCTGGAATTATAAACACATGTACATGTTATAAGTAATTTTCATCTAAGGACTCATCGGCTTTACAAAGCTTAGATAATTTAACAAATACATATAAACAAACAACTCTATAGACTGGTCTTCAACAAACTATAAAATACAATAATGTAAACATATAACAACAATTATTGGTCATCATCTGACTGGAGAACATCTATTTGGGACTCCCCTTTTTTATTAGTTAGTGAAATGTGATTCATAACGAAGTAGTTGCCACGGAGCGTCCGTCTGTTTCCATAGCAGACAATGCCAGCTGAAATACTTACAAATATTAGAAAGAGAGTTCCATCCACTGCACTACTGATGATGGTACCCCAATTGCCTTCCTGCATTGCTGTTAAGGTTAATGTTGACGCTAAACCTGTAATGCTATTAGTTGAAGGATACCATGAAACCATGGGCGGTCATGTGGTAGTAGTGGTAGAAAGATCTAATATGTAAATAGTCTTTTGATCGCTTCTTTGACCAAGGGAATTTGTTACCCTACAAATGTAAGTCCCAGCATACTTGTGGGTTAGTGGGCTATTGAAATGCAGAGTATTGTTTATAGACAATAAGCCTTTAGGCCATTGTCCATCTAATCTGGCCCAGGTAAATTTTATAGGTGGTGGATTAGAATTAGCATTGCACTTAAGCTGTACATTTTTTCATCTAATAAACCAATTTCATCATAGCCAGTTATTGACACTTCAGGAGCGTATTGAATGTCTAGTATGTAAGAATACCTTATCTCCTTGTCCAAAGCTGGGTGACTTACAACACAAGTTATGCATCTTCCGTTTGCAAATCTAGTAGGAATGATTTTATATTGACTTGCAACTGTCACTGTTTCATTTGGAAAGGAAGTTGAACTAAATTCTATTTTACCAAGGTCTCCCTCCCAATCAATATCTGCAGCAGGTTTTCCTGTGGCTGCTATACACATGGCTGCTACTGTCCAATTTTTACCATCTATTAAGGGAGTTGGTCCCTTTGTAAAGCTCACGGTGGGTTCAACAATTACAGTTATAGTTGTTATTGACTCTGCATTTCCTAATGGGAATGTAACTGCTTTGCATACTTTCCTGCATCAGAGAAGCTCACATTGTTTAGGTTGATTGTCATATCACTGAACGAAGAATTTTTAAATGCCACTTTTTCATGGTATTGCCCTTGAACAGAAAACCCATATTCAGGATGGTGTACAACAATAGTTTGTGCACTTTTACCATGCAATTTTTCCCATGAAATTTGTATTATGGTGTCATTTATATTAATTATGCACTTTAATGTGATATTATTTCCCCAAACTGCTGTTACGTGTGGATCAACAACTGATTTGACTAAAGCACCACAGCAGAAATGGGAAAGAAGCAGTGTAAGAACAAGTTCTAACCCAGCGAACATTTGCCGTCTCGGTGCCCCCACGGCGACCATTGCTGCGTCGACTTGAAGGTGCTGCGATTCGGTGCTTGGTAGATCTAGCTATCGAGCAGCTGTAGATCGCCGCTTCGTTACGGTCGGACCTGTAAGGAAACAACAACAAAAAAACAAGAGAAAACCGTAATCGGGTTCACTATAAGGAAACTGGGTGAACATCAGAACGGCGAGTCATCCAGTTGTGGTGAGCGATAACAGAGGGACGATCGGGCTTTTCTTCTAGTAAGACGGAATAGGTGTTAGGATACTTTTCCGACCGTTGAACTATTCCCTTGTAGACCTGTGGATGAGATTGACGAGGGTGTGGTACTGAAACCCACACGAACTCATTTGGTCGGAATTTAGGTTCCCAAGGTAGAGGCCCTTTTGGTATTAGCCTTGTCCCATAGTGGCTTTGAGATGTTTAATGAAATGAGGACATCATGATTATGCTTAGTCCAATTTTTGTATGTCCCTCCTCCCTTGAGACGAAGTTGTTCCTTAAATAAGCCGATGTGTCTCTCCACGACGCCATTAGACTGCGGGTGGTATGGCAGATGAAGATGCCATGTGATGTTATGAAGACAAGCGAATTTGTCCAGAGTGCTAGAGTTGAAAGGGGGTCCTCCATCAGACTGAATTTCATGAGGAGGTTGCCGGGCGGCAAATGCAGCGGTTAAGGCAGAGACAACAGCAGTGGCGTTGCTCTTTCGTAAGGGGATGACCTGTAACTGACGCGTCCCCAGATCAACAATGACTGACCCCTTATTTGGCGGTTTAGACCCCAGGAGGGGCCCAAACAGATCTACTTGCCAGACCTTTCCCACTTGGAACTGCGAAGTGTCGAAAGCCCCAAGTTGATGTTTGGTTCGATGGCATTTCTCCTTGGCACATACCTCACAGGCTTGTGCTACCTTTTCCCAATCACGTCGAACTCCATACGAGGTCATCTCGGTAATGGCTTGGCGCCAGCGTCGATGGCTGGCCCGCGGTCCCGGGTGACTCCAATTTTCATGGAGCCACGCGAGGAATGGGTTTATTCAGGACCGAAGGTAGAGGTGATAGGCAAAACTATGTCGGTCCGGAGTGGGTCTTCTAAGAGTTTATCGATGACCTCATGCACTGGGTCAGTATCCGGACGGTGTGACTTGGTATGCTTAATCAATGGGAGTCGTGTAAATTTAGTTAGAGTTTTCCAGATGTCTTCCCACTCACCTAAATTTTCGCTGGGAAGGGCTGTACCAGTGAGAATCTTATAAATGTACTGTGAGTCAATTGCAATGATTGGAACTGGGAGTGTATCATCGTGGTGTGCTAAACAGTGTTGTAATACTTCAAAGAATCCCAAGAATTCACATTTTTGGACAGAGGTGTCATTCGGGTGGACCCAGGATATTTTCACATCGTGGCAAGCCTTACAATAATACCCATAGCCTCCACCGTGTCGGGAGGTCCCATCTGAAGCCATCCAGGCCGGGGCGGAGGTTCCATATAGCGTTGGGAGCTTTTCCTCATCCTCCAGGCTAGGACTAGGTTTTGTGTCCTCAAATTTCCAGCAGCACCAGTTGTAGTGGTGGGTAAGCACCAACGTGTTCCATGTCTTAGGTTCCCCCTGAAAATGCGGGTCGACTTTCTCTGCATCTAGCAAGGGCAGCAACGTGGCAACGGGAGCTCGAAGTGTCCTGTGCCCCCTTGCTAATGGCTCCACTAGCTGTCCAGCTAGGAGGATTTTTCCTATAGCTCCATACCGATGTTGTGCTGCTTGAAGAGTGTTATGGGCAGTGTATACTAGTTCATCATGAGGGTTGTGCGCAACAGCCCACACGTAGTTCATGGTGAATCCAAGGGTTATGATCAGTGGTTCACCAAGATTGATTGCATGGAGCTGCATACTCTTGACAGCAGCTAACAGGCGAAGTAGATTCTGCTGGTCCCCTTCTGTCCAAGGTGTGGATTTTCGGGACTTGTTACGGATCTGTCGCTGTAATTTAGTAAGGAGTGCTAAATGACTAGGGTTAACATAATGCCGATACCAATTTAAGTGACCTAAGAGCTGCTGAAAATGTCTCTTAGTCACGGGCCGAGATTTCTTTAATGGGTCGATGTCAGGACCATCATGTGAGATTCCATGGCGGATGGAGCCAATGAATCGGGTGCCAAGGAATGTGATGTCATCTACAGGATGTAGGCATGACTTTTCCTCATTAATCGTCCATCCCTCACTCTGAAGGTGGGCGTCCAGTTGGTTGACTATGCTGGTAATGATGGAACTGTCATGAGCCATGATAGCGATGTCGTCAATATAACTCCAGATTCTCAATTCCTCTTCTGGTGGAAGGGTATGTGAGGTGCGAAAGTTCTTCAGGGTATCATTCATGACACCGGTGGCTAGTGACGGGGCATTGCAGTATCCCTGTGGGCAGACCGTCCATCTGTACATGGTGCCCTCGGTGCACATATTCAATACTCCTTCAGGGTCAACTATCGGAATTGAGAAGAACATGTTCTTTAGGTCCAGTGTGACCCCGACCCATTCGTTTCACTGGAATTGAGCCATTTCGAACATACATTGTGGTAGGGTAGAAGGGTTGGGTTGCTGAAGCACTCGACACCTTTTGTTGGCCTCCCTGTAATCAATGACTAGCCAGGCTTCGTTAGGTTTCCCAGGCTTTGCAACTCCCCACCCCGGTGACAGGTAAGTACTGGCAGTTACTGGTTTGATGCAACCTTGTTGTTCCAGTCGTTGCAGGAGATCAATGAGGGATTTTTTGAGGGGGCCCTTGGTTGGAATTGGTCAGTATCGCCAGGTGGAGGTGTTGTAAAGCGTTGGTTGATGCCAGTCCGTCTTCGGGATAGTGATGGGTAGTGCTTGTAACACTTGTTCCTTGAGGTTAAGCGCTTTGATTCCCGGAATTCCCAGAATATTGATGCCCCCTAACACTGCCCCTAGAGCGCGTTGATAGCCTTGGACAGTAAATTTGACTTTTGTTGTAACTGCAACAGCGTTAAGTCCCTGTACCCTAATTGTTTTTGTGGTTCTCTGGTGGGGTATCGTTGAAGTAATTACATTAACTTGAGCTCCAGTGTTGAGGAGGAAGAATACTTGTTGTTGATTACCTGGATCGGTGGGATCGTAGACAGTAAGCTCGGCGTAGGGACAGAGATAAGTGGGGTCAGGTTTGAGTTGGAGAAGGCCGCCGGCAGAGCCGACGGCCTTTATTCATTTTTTGGCTTGTCCCCGAATTTTAATCCCAGTGCGCCAGCTAATTGACGTTGGCCCTCATTCCCAAGGATACGCAACTGCTGCTTTGTAAGTCCAGAGTGGCTGAGGAGGCATCCGAACATAACTCTTTCCTCCGCTGATCTTTGGGGTGACCACCATGGCTCTCGCCGTAAGTCAAATTCCTGACGCCTCGGTCTTGGTGCTCCAACCGGATGCACCAAAGGTCGGTCTTTTGCATCAATAGGAGTCCCCTCGCTTTGTTTCATGAGCCCCTGTAATTGTGGGAGATGACCCAAGAGGTTTCCCACTGGTTGACCTGCCACTGAATTAAGAAAGAGTCGGTGTGACAGCGTCCGTCCCTCCGTACACCTCTACACAGGCGTCTATAGCTTCCAGAGGTGTTGGAATTGCTCCGGGGTTTGGTAAGTGGCGATGAGCCCATTTTTCCCTACGCTGGGCAGCTGTTAGTCCCAGTGGATGTATTCTTGGGTTCCACGTAAGATATGACACTCCAATTATGGCCAAGAGAAGTTGTTCCGCGCTGGTCTTTTGTGGGTGGCGCTCATGCCAGGTGTGGGATTTATGGGCTACCTGTCCCACCACGAGCGCCGGGAGAGGAATGGGCCAATGTGTGTTTTCCGAGACCACGTCCAGATCAGTGGCGCGTCTTCCACTCCATGCCACTTGTTGGGTCAAGGCACTTGCCTCTTCTAGGTGTAGTATGTCGGATGCAAATTCCACAATCAGTCGTCCCAGCCATATGGCCAGAGTTTCCTCAGGTTTCATTTTTGAATCCCTACAAAGTTCTTGTATCTCTGGTCGGGTATGCGTGCGAGGTGTAATGATAGTACGTGTGGTACCTTCCTCATCTGCGACATGCTTTATTAATGCTACTGGGTGAACTGCAGCCAAGAAAGGGTTAAATTCATCAGGCGGGAGCACCGGATACATCTTCCCTCCCATTGCCCCCTCCCCATGGCAAGGAAGCGGGGCCGTTGGGAATGACGTCACTTCCGGGGGCGGGCTTGCTGGGCGGATCTCCGCCTGTTTTTCTGAAGCCCCGCCCCACTTTTCCGGGTTGTGTTTCCCTCAGCGCCATTTTCTGGCGGTGAAGCCAGGCGACCGGCACTATTTCTGAGCGCCGGTTTGGAGTCCTCTACCATCCACTCCAGTGAATCCTTGCCCGCTGTATATAGCTGAGCCTCTAGGTTTGCATTCTCCCATAGTAGACCTGCTACTGAACAGAATAACACATTTATTATTTTTCCCTTTTTCCACTTTATTATCCCCCATCTTGCCACGTGGCGACCCTCGGTCTCCAAGTCTTCTTGGAGTTGAACAAGGAGTTCGTGACCACGTGACCCAGGCACTAAAGCCGGACAGTTAAACCAGTCTGTTGGGGTGGGTTCCCCTCCTTCCCTCAGGTATCGGGTGCATTGGGCAAACTCCTGAGCGGGGGTCAGCTTTTCCGCCTTCCTCACCTTCACCCCCGCTAGGGGTAGGGTCGGTGTTTCCTCTGGAGGTCGATAGTAAACCTGCTCACTGCTCATTATACACCTGAACTCCCCGAGAGACAACTTTGTTCTCAACTCCTTTATGACTGCTCCTTCCCTTTTTACTGAGAAGTAGCCGTCAATGTTTCTTCTATCCCCTCCTTCCGCCTGGTGGTAGGCGATATGCGCCCAGAGCTCATTTGCGCTTTCCACGCGGCGGATCCCGGTGCGCCAGGGGCAGCACTCAATTAGATTCATCTCCTCCACCATGCCCTTAGATCCTGTTCGTGACGCCATGTCTCGGCCGGGAAGAACCGACCGAGGGAAACGCTGGTTAATTAAGCGAACGTCAGGCGGGCTGGTGGATGGAGAGGCGAGACAGCGTATTGGTTGCAAAATAATTTTTACTTACACCGCTGGTGGCCGTGACGCAGGCTGTATAGGCTGCTTATGTAGCTGCAACGAGTTGCTCCAACTGGCAAGAAACCGAGCCAGTGAGTCCACAGATGAACCAGGCATGCAGGGGAAGGGTGGGTAGGGGATAAGCACACAGCGACGGGGAGAAAAATCGGTAGTTGATCAGGCTACTGATTCGCTCTGCCACGAGTCAGGAATTCTTTTAAGTCACTCTGCAGCGTGCTCAAAGTTCTCCGACTTGGGCAGAAGTCGCGCGGATTTTTATAAGGCTAGCGAGCCAATTACTAGTCGTTAAGTGGGAATAATTTAGAATCAGCCAATAATGGGGTGCAAATTTACATACAAATGGCGGGAACCTCTTTGCACTGGAGTTTCCTCTCTGCAGCAGAAAACTCCACTGTGCAAAGAAGCTCCAATGTGGCAGGAAAATTCCACTGTGCCGAGGCACCAAAATCATTGGGTTATGACAGGGGTCTCTCCTGTTATGGCCAGACCCCTGTTTTCTCTGACTAGGCCTCCCTGTCCAAACCCACTAAACAGGGTTTGACTCTGAGGCTCTAGCCTTTTTTTTCCTTCCAGTGCATGGAGGCTCGTGGCCCCCTTTCCTGCTCCCTTTTGGAGCCCGGCACTCCCTGGCCCAGAGGCATGGGAAGCAGACCTCCCCCAACTGAAGGGCTGCGGGTTCAAAACCAGGGCACAACCCCAAGCCCACCCCTGTCAGTCCAAACAAGAAAAAAAAACAAAGCACAACTGCACTCCGGTGCACCGGGTTTCCATGGCCTTTTTAAGATCATCCTTCAAGTATCGGGATTTGTGTCCCCCAAAAGCCACGCCCTCACTGGCGCCAGGGTTCCCACTCCATAGTGGGTCCCCAAAATGAGCTGTGCCCTTGCTGGCGCTGGGGTCTGTGCCCCCCAAAACTGTGCCGTCACTGGTGCCGGGGTTCCCACTCTGTAGTGGGTCCCCAAAATGAGGCCTCCATCCCCTAATAGCCTCACCCAAGCCACCGGTTGTCCTAGCAACCTTCACCTGGGCATTTATCTCTGCTATACAAGTAGCAGGCGCCTTAGTGCCCTGCTACATACCCCATAGCTCCAAAAATTTGGTGGAGGGAGGGGAAATGGAGCAGTGGCAGGTTAATCACTGCAGCTCTGAGAGCCGTAGCAATTAACACTGCCACCACTCTCTCCTGGCCCCCATGACCCAATTTCTCACTCATGGGGCTGGTCCTTAGCCAGAGTGCCAGGTCCAACCCCATGTGTTGGCTCCAGAGGCATGTGGTGGGGTCGACCTAGCACAATGCATGTGGAACCACTGGTTCTGGGGCATGTAGTCCTGGACATAAGCAGGGTCCAGACTGGCTGTATTTCAGAGCCAGCATGGGGCCTCATGGTCCCAGCATCAGCATGCTGGGGCTACACAGTGAGTCTAGGACTTTGCTCTGGCTCTAAAGCCAGAGGCCAGGTCCAACACAACTCAGAACCCCAGAGCCAGAGCACAGTTTCAGACTTGGCATGTCTGGATCCAGAATGTGGGTCTGGAGCCTAGACAGGGTACTGGACTCACCACATGGCCCCCGCGCCAGCATGCTGGATCATATTCTGCCTTGCGGTTCCAGTGCTGGCATTCAGGATTGGGTCCCCAGCCCCAGCTTGCTCTCCTAGCCCCAGAAACCCCAGACCTTAGTCACTCACTTGTAGGTATGTGTTTTTTCTTTTTGTCATTGTGGGGCCTTCCAAAAATAGCGTGCATACTATAAAAGGGGACATGCTATATGCAAAAAATACAGTAGTTAAAAGTGGTACAAAGTTTGAAAAGTTTAGGTTCAGATCTGTATTTTAAAATTTCATGTTCGAGAACATTCTGATTGAGGGTTATGTTTCTAGTCATCACATAGATGGAAAACTCAGAGCTGCACTGTTAGTTTGGGTCTGTTTCTAAAAGAAATATTCTGGAAGTAGAAAGGCAACAGAAAACAACCTACTGTTAAAAACAACCTGCCAACATCAATGGGTGTTTTTGTTTTGTTATTAATTTTAGTAGAGCCAGGATTTCATCCCATCTGTTTACCACTTAATTGCCTTGGTCTTTATCATAGTCCATCCATTATTTTCTCTGCTCAGCATGGGAAATATTGTTATAAAATTAACAAATGTGGATGACAGATACCGAGTTTTTATTGACATCTACTGCAGCAGGGTAAAAAAGAAGACAATGATGCTGAATATAAAGTTGAGCCCAGTGAGGCCCCAGTAAGTCCAAGAAAGGTGACAATCACTGATAGAAATAGAAGGAAAATACTGAAAAAGACTTAATGACACTTCCACAGAATTAAGGAAAGTCAAAATAGCAGCATGAATGACAGAACTATTCAAGCAGTGTGAATACCCATTAGCTGTCAATGGCATCTGTGAACAGCATACCAAAAAGCCATCCATCAGGAGCAGCGTAGAATATATTGTGTCATGATTTACATGATATATTGTACAATATTCATAGACTTTCCTGAAAGATTTATTTGACTCATAGAATATGGACACTTAAAGCTGCTGGTGTAAAGTATAATTTAGGGGAATAGTTATTGAGATATTAAAGAGAAGGGAGATAAAGAAAAATGAATGTAGCTAGTGGTGTATATATAGAGGGAGAGGAAAAGCAAGAACTTGAATCTTAGTTGTTGATACTAGTCAGCATATATTTACATAGTATAGGGATGTACAATATAATTGTTAACAATCCCTTTAGGATCAAGTTATTAAATATACTTTGATTTCTTTTCCAAAACATACTTTGATTTCTTTGAAAAAGTGTTGTATAGTAAACTCTAATTAATTCTCCATTTCCAAGGGAAAGCAAATAGTGGCAAATTATCCCATGGTAACCAATTATCCAGAACTGGATGATTAGGGAAAACAGAGGAATTAGAACAACAGTGAATGATATCATAGTTTGTATTATCTGTCAATACTTCATTTTTATTACATTTCTATTTTGTTAAGTTGTACAAGATTACAGTTACTAAATTATTAACTTTATTTAATGAGTCAAATGAATTTACACGTATAGAGTGTTTCTCCTGACTGCTTTTGAGATTTCGATCTTCAGAATCCCAGAGAGCAGCCACTGGGGATGCCCCTGGAATGGTTTCACTGCTGCATTTTCTAGGTTTGGTGCTTGGAAAGGGGAACAAATTCAAGCAGAGGTGGGAGAAGGCATGCCAAGATATACTGACAACGTGATGTAGACATACCTTTTATATGTATTTTGTCCAGAGTAAGGTATAGACTCCTATAACACTCATAAATTTCTTGCCACTAATCAGTATCACAAAAACTCAACCACTAACATGCCACCAGATAATCCATTTTTCAGCATATCCTTCTCTCATTGTCATCAATTCTACAACTTTGTCCAATGACTCTTTATCTTGGAGTTCCCCAGCAAATAGAAATAACTACAAATGTTGTAATTGCACTTACAGTAGGTTAACTGCTCACTGAATATTATATTAACCAGAACCATGCAACTTGATGCAGGACATAGTAAATAATAGAACATTTGCCAGAGTATGAGAATGTTGACTATCATCTGCCAATATCTATTTTGATAATGTCCAAAAAAATGTTTTTTATCAATTCCCTTTCAATAATTTTAGATATGAGATTTTAAAGAGTTAAAATCAGCTTCTGGGTGTTATCTACTGTTGTATTTATCACTTGCCCCAGCCACTTCTTAGTTTACAATCATGGCTTAATCCCTTCCCTTCCAGCAGACCAACAGCACACCACTCAAGCCTGCCTGTGGCCATTACCCCTTCCTACGCCTTATTTTACAAGCAAAGTTATTGTTTGTCCTGACTAGGACCAATAACTCCATTTTAAATTGCACATAATCTTCAGCTTCATATGCCCCAGCCCAGGCTACAGTGCACAACTCAGAGTTAGTGGAAGTAGACCACCTGATAAAAAGAAAAATGAACATCTCAATAGAATTTAAAAGATTGAGTAGGTACAGCAGTATTTGGGAGTCTACCAGAGCTATCATGTCTTGGCGGGGGGAACTGAATTGAACAGATTGTGAATTGATATGTATGGTACAGGAAATTAAGACTGAAGAATACTGGAGAGGCTGTGTGAGAAGAATGATGAGGAGCAAGGGGCAAAAAAGGTCTAGTGGAGACAATATAGTGATAACATTACTTCATCTGAACCTCTTGAATTTGGTTTGCTGGAAACACCTTCTTTTCTGTAGCAGAGCTCACACCAGGTCTATACTGGGGTATATGGATGGACAGGGTTTTTTTGTGGGAAGCTCATTCTGCACCTATTTTATAGATAAAAGACACCAGTATCCTGGGGTGTAAATTTGGCCTCCTGATTAATAATATATTCAGTGTAAGGTAGCAAATGTATATCTGATCCTAAGCAAAAGATAAGTTCAAGTCAGGTCTTATCTGATATAGTTACTTTCTATATCTCTACACCAGTTGTTGCATTCTCTCCATCTGGAAAGCAGGTCATTATTGCCCTTATTTTGTAGAAACAACTTTTTGGTTTAGGGTGTTTTTAGAAATTTATAGATGAGACTGAGGTTGCAGGAAAGGAGATTCTCCTCTTTAGAAAGGAATATTCTTCCTCGTTATAAAGAGAGGAGAATGGTTAAATAGTTGCAATGATACATGGTTGCTGAGCAGAGCATATAGATGTACTGTGGCTATGTGACCTAAGACCAGGCAGAAATATGGTGCCTTCCTCAGCACACTGAAAACTCAGACTGCAGGGTTTGTCAATGAAAGTCATCTGGGGCTTGGTGTAAAGTAGACCGTGCTCTGTGAAACTGCCTGTGTTGCACATTCCTAAAACCAGCTCTGCATCTGGTACTTCAGCATGTATCCAGTGCTGCATACAGCATTTATTCAGTCCAGTAAGCAACATTCAGTAAAACAATTTCTTTACTATATAACCTCACATCTTATCAATTTGTTTACCTGATCTTTTTACTAGTGAGCAAAAGTGTCTGTGTATAACCCATTAGTATTAATGGATGATGAAGATGAGAAATATGATTCTGCAATTTCCAGTCAAGAAATATGCCTTTAAATAAAAATGAATATTAATGTCTAGTTTAGATGAGTTTATACTGACATTTAGTTCTGTGCTAAATTTAAATAGAAATGAAAGGTACATCCACAGTTCCAAATGCAAGTTTTCTAATTTTGTATTAGATTATTGTCTACAGTTTTCATAAGAAATCTTGGCTAATGTATACAGTAAAATCCAGCCTTATTCTGAGGCCATCCACGTACCTGAAATCAGACATATAAAGCTAATTTAAATATGGTTAGCTTTATTTTAGCCCAGAATCTAAATTTCTGTGGAAGGAAACTACCATAAAATGCCATCAGAAACATTGTTTTATAAGAGTGGACTCATTGAAAAATATTTTGGAAATACAGCTGTTGAAAGAGCTAGCTACTTTATCATATGAAAGTCCACAGATATGTTACAAGAGAAGCTTTAGCCTGCTGGCAATGTGGATATGTAATACTGCCAAAAAGTTCTGCAATCACAAGCCAGACTGCAAAAAAATCATGGGGCTCACCCCAAACTTTTATTTTAAAAGATTCTATCATATTTTCGGATTGCCTTCACATTTTAAACTCTCACCCACCCTGGGGTGTTTGCTGACAACTATAATAACGCTAACTTCTAAAAATGGTTAATGAATAACACAAGTTTGGTTTCCCCTGGAGGAATTTTTGCTTGAAGACCCATGTCATGGAGATCAAATTGTGTAAATGCTGCCTTATGGTAATCCCAGGAGTTAAGGATTTAGGTCTGGATAGGATCTTCACCATCTTCCTCCCTATCCTATGGTGGTGTAGTGCTAATTCTCTCCTTCCCAAACACGGTGTTGTAGGATCACAGGAAGGAGGGGGCAGGCCCTGTCTACCTCCTGCAGCTGCCCCAATTGGCCGTTTTTCCTCAGGAAGTGGGGAATTGGCAGAAGGCAGCCAATCAGAACTTTTTAATAAGGCTGAAAAGCATGTCAGGGCTACAGTTTCTTAGATTGTCATTTGTCCAAGCTAAAATCCAATTATTTGTGATTTTGTGTGAGTCCACAACACTGCACCACTCTGCGGTTTTCTCTGCCCTGCAGAGACCAGTGGCTCAGCCAACTAAGAGGTTAGCGTAATAGTGGCTCTGCTGAATTCCCAGCCATGTCTCAGGGACTGCAGCTCTTCATCTCCACGTCTTGTGGCATTTGCAGCAGCTATTGCTCACATGCACTTCAGAAAGGTTAAGGAAAGCTAGGAGGTAAAAAGAACTGTCCACCTTCCCTACTTTATCACCTCTTTAAGTGTCTCCCTGGGAAGTTTGTTTGGCTTTTTGGGCAGAATGCAATTTTTCCTCGGCCCATTTCTTAGCCATCCCTTACCCTGGGCAGGAAAGCAATTAGGCAGGATTGGAAAAACTGGCTCTAAAAAAGGGGTGTAGCTCCCCCAGCTCCACCACCTCCAGGAGGGGAAAAGTGCCAGAAGAGCAGTACAGCAGGGGGAAAGTTTCAGCTAAGCCCTAAAGCCTGCACCAACAACTGGGTGAAAGATTTCTACCAGAAAGAGTGGCCTTCTCACAATAGTGGCTTCTCACAGGAAATTGTCAGCTTTATTTACCTTGAGTAGTTACTATTCAATCTGATAAATGATCCTGTCGTGGGATTACCATAGTATTAATTAAGAAGGAGGGAAATTTAAGGATTTAAGGAAGAAGAAAATTCATGTTCATCTCTTGTCATAAAATACACAGAGAAAAAGCTGAAACAAATGCACAGTTTCTGGTGCATTTTGGATGTATGATAAACATAAACATACATTTCCAGGTAATTAATCATTGATCTGAGCTGAGGACATATACTGTCAGTTATCAGGGCTCAGTTCAGAAGCATGTTAGCAAAAGATAAAGGTGGTGATAAAGGAAAACAAGCACATCACAAAAACAAAAAACATGTCTTACTGGTAATGCTGATTGTGTACACAGACATGCTTTATGAAGTAAAGTTCATAATTAATATGTCTGGCGCAGTTTTTATAAATGAGAGAGAGAGAGAACAATCAGCCAGGGTGAGGAAAAAAACAACTCCTGCACATATTTGTTAGTGCCTTGTCCACCTAAGAGGCGTTAAATATTTGCGTGGCAGAGGAATAAGGCCAGCACCTAGAAATGTGCTCATTCATTATGAAACAGTGTGATGGGTTATTATTGCTTGACATTTTGCCTCCTGAAAGAGCAATGAAGAGTAATGGATCTGTAAAAGATGGCATTCAATATTTTTGATGTTTCATATACTGAAAGATTTTGTTAGCACTGCAACATATTGTTTATTCTGACCTTACTTAAAAACTGTTGTAAATAAGCATTTATTTATAAAATGTTAGCTTATGTGCTCAAATTAACTTTAGAAGAGGTCCAAAAGGTTATCTCTTTTCAAAACCATGCGGTTATTATCTCTTTACATTGCCCTTTTCCTCAAGACATCACTCAGATTTTCTGCCTGGTGACAGCCTGACAAATGATTCCAAATAATGAAAATGCTGTCTACTGCCATGTAGGAGACTTGACACTATTGAAATCAACGGTAAAACTCCCACTGATTTCAATAGTCAAGATTTCAGTCAATGTCTCTTGTTTGAAAATGGTAGTGTACAGATTACTGCATTCAGGGATCTTTTATGAAGATGGCTACCACCCAAAATTCCTGGCCAGAGAGATGGCTGCTTCAATAGAGAGCCAGCTTCCAAAGCAGGAAGAATTGCATTTCCACAGAGATGCAGAGGATCTTCCAGAAAATAAATTATCCACATGTTGTATTGTCACCAGCCATAACAATTCTAATTAGCATGTAGTTGTGTCCAGTCTCAATTTGTTGCCTCCGTCTATCATTAAGGAACAGACATTTGTAAATGGAACATTTATAGAATCCCCTTGGAAAATTCTGACTTCAGAAGATTACTCTGCATAGGCAAATACTGAATATACTAAGCTAATTAACCTTTAGATTTGTGGCAGGGATCATCATTAGCGTCTACACCATGTTCTGGTCAGGCTTCCAGAACTGCACAAAGGATATAGGGAAAGTCTTTGTTCTGGTGGTAATGGGCTTTTGTCATTATTCTTAAACTTCAGCTGAAGTTTTGTTTAGATTAGAAAGAAGTTAAAATTAGGCTGGATTTAACTAACAAACTGTCCTGACTTCAAAAAACTAAATAAAGGCAATAAAACTGTCTGTGAGAGAGTGAAAGTTGGGGATTAGATGGTCTTCCTGAATGTGGTGTTTTTTGTTTTGGTTTGTTTTCATTTTTTACAATACCATGCTGCTGCTTTGCTACTGTGCTGATCTTTTAGCCATACAATCAAGTAGTTAGGATGGTAGAAGCTCAAGATGAAGTGTTTGTACATTTTGGAATAAGGATCAGTGTACTAGAGTATACAGGACACCAGGAAGATTTTTATTTATGTTCCCACTAAAAAAAAAGTATAATGAATATGAACTATCCCTGTTTGTGTGTGTTGTTCATGCAGTGACCTGTGGATTGTCACACATTAATAATTTATTTTTTGTATTTCAGGAGCTAAATTTAGAAAATATGTTGGCCACTCAGCCCACGTAACTAATGTCCGGTGGTCACATGATTTTCAGTGGGTGTTAAGTACAGGAGGTGCTGATCACTCTGTTTTTCAATGGAGATTTATTCCAGAAGGTGTAACAAATGGAATCCTTGAAACTGCATCCCAAGGTAAAAGTACCACTTTCTAAATGTTTGTTGACAGTATTTATTTAGTTATATTTTTGTTCAGAAAAATGAGAGAAGGGTGCAACACTGAAGAGTTGAAGGGGAAGACATTTTTTTCTGTTATTAATTCCTGGAAAGCATCCAGCATGTTCAGGGTCTTTTTGTTTCACCTTTACACCAATAAAAATAATAGTCTGGATTGTTATCATTGGCTGATGATCAGCTACTATGTGTATCCACAGGAGCAGGACAGGAAATAATGAACTTGAATTGCAACATGGGAAATGTAAGTTAGGCCCCCTTTAAATGTTACAGCTATTGTGCAATTAACTGCTTAAATGCACAGTTACGTGGAGATCAGCTACACATGATAAAAGCTCAAACCAGCTATCAAGTTAGACCTCTAAAATGTGTACTAACTTTATAACTGGCTGCTATCAAGCTTTTTTTTTGTTGTTGTTGCATGTGTAGCAGGATCTCCCCTGAGGCTGGGAGCCCCATCACATGTAGCATGGCAGGAACTGTGTGAATTGTGAATTAGATCCTGTCGCACCAAGAGAGGTTGTGGATTCTCCCTCATTGAAAGCTTTTAAATTCAGGTTAGACAAACGATTATCTGGGATGTTTTCGACAGAGGTGATTTTGCTTTGAGCTAAAGGATCGGGCTAGATAGCTACATGAGATCCCTTCCTTGTTTTTTTTAATGCTTCTATGCTTTTTTATGCTTTTATCCCAAGCTAGGTCCACTGATGCAGGATGCAGATTATAGGCTAAGGAAGAGACCAATATTTTTTGTTTGTTTGTTTGTTTGTTTTGGGTGAGTTTTTTGAGGCACATTAAACCTTAAAAACAGAGTTTCACTAAATCAATGTCAATTATCTAACTAGATTCTAAATTGCATGACCAAATCCTAATAGTGCATGAAAAGAGCATATAGCTGTTTGTGTGTGCTGAAGTGCGAATATGGGCACATGTCCCCACATGAGGTTTGTGTGGTTTAGATGATTACAGTTGAAAATTTTACCTGTCATGTTTATTGCACCTGTAATATTCAGTAGAAACATGAAAAGTACATTATGGTAAATCCTGCTACTGAAAGTTGAATTCCCCTGCAGCAAAAGTATCTCCTAGACTGCAGAAATTAATTATAAATATTTGATATAACAAATGCTTCAAACAAAGGGGGAGACCATGCTGCCCACAGAGTTTAAGGAACCCCTTGTAATTTTAGTGCATTCCCACAATCACAGTTATTTACAGATATGGTGTAATTCCAGTGCAGTGAATTATAGCAATAATTATTCAGGGGTTTTTGCAGCGCTGACCTGGATATTGAAAAAAAGGGATTAATGCCTTTCTTTATATAACCAGAATATTTACCTAGTCAAAATAATTTTTGCAAACACTTTAAAGCTCTTGAAGGCTTTGCATTCATTGCCCTTAATCTAGAAGCTTTATGAAAATATCACATATTTTCTGATGAGATGGTAACTGCTATAGTATATGTGATTTTTTTTTTTAAACTCAGAGGGCAGTATCGATTCGCATAGTGAAGAATCAGATTCTGATTTGTCTGATGTGCCAGAGCTTGACTCAGATATCGAACAAGAAGCTCAAATCAACTATGATCGCCAGGTGAGTCAAAATTAAAGGACAGTGATAGAAAACCAGCTATCTAATAATCTATTGTAGCTTTTTGGTGAGCCGCATCAAATAAGGCTGCCATAAATTCATCAATCTGCTTTGAGAAAATTATTTTGGCAGCATTTATCATGATTATACAACCAAATAAAAAAATGAAAGCAGAGTTCACTTTTTCTATAAATATTTAGGAAGGCTTTAAGAAATAGTATCTGTAAGTACAAAAATCAAGTTCTGGCAGATGTGCGCTTTTATTTAATAAAGAATATGCCCTAAAGAGGAAGGATGGTCTTGTGGTTATATGGATTTTATGAGTTGGTTACTGTTTCCAGCTCTGTCCTAGTCACAGACAAGACTCTTCAGTCCTGGGGGTCTCTCAAGCCTTATTGGCAAAATGAGGATAATGATTTTTTTTATGTAAGTTCCTGCCTACTCAAAGCAGAATACTCTTCTTAGTGAATCTTAGTTTTTTTGTGGCAGGTTCTCTTCTTATTCAGAAGGTAAATATCAATCTATTTTCATAGTATCTTTGCATGAAGTAAAACTGGGTTTGCAATAAGCACTTACTATGCTTAAGGGACTTTCACATGTTTAGTACTACTGTGTTTGTAAAATAATTACAAATTTTGTTTGTAAGAAGAACATAAGCCTAAATAAGATTCTTTTTCTTACTGGGTTGGTGTATTTTTTGGCATTTTACTCTCTTATCTGATTTTAATGTTAAGTTTTATCTTTTTAAAATAAAAGCCAAAGTAGCATATGCCTTGTCTCTGTATTATGTAATGTTTTAAATGGGTAGTTGCATCTAAAACACATTTCATTTTCACAGAAATGCATGGGATATTTTATTCTAGAAATTAGTCCCGAGATATCTATTTATGTGACAGACCCTCAAAATTTTAGAGCTACCAGATGTCCCCCAGGATAGGGACAGACATTACACATAAACCAGTTTAATTGATCAGAAACTGGTTTAAACCTGTAACAGAGCAGATGTTCAGTGCACATAAACCAGTTTGAAAATGGCTGAAACTGATTTGAGATAAACCTGGTTGAATGTATTCAGTAGAGACTGATTTGGCTCAAACCAGTTTATGCAGTGTCTATCCCAGACCCCTTACTGGTTTAAAATCCTGGCATGCTCTCTGGGCTGGGCAGGGCTCTCTTTTCCACAGCAGGGCTGGCCCCTCCCCTCTGTTCCCTGGCTGGAGCTCTGGCAGAGACTTGCAGGCACAGCAGGATCTGTCTGGCTGCCCCCTGCCCTACCCCCTGCTTGCTGCTCAAGCAGGAAATCCCCCCTTCCCTCCCTCCCATCTCCCACAGCAGGGACCCCAGCCCCATGGACCCCAGGCATGTGGTATGCTAGCTAATGCAGACGTGTGTGTGTCTCCAATTTCACTGGAACAGGCAGACAGAACAGTGACCGCTTAGGGCTATTTGGAGCTAATCAACAGGTCAGCTGGTAAGATGTTTAAGAAGAGTTTGAAGTAATGGAGAGAGGCTATTGTTTTGTAAAGAAGTGGGGAGGGAGATTGAAAAGCTCCATATCATCAACAGATGCATGCACTGCACCCTCCCCCCTTGCCTCAGAGCGCTAGCAAGAGGCTGGGGTCTGGCAACACTCCTGCCCCTTGAGCAGCAAGCAGGTAAAAGCCTGGGATAGTGCAGGCAGACCTCCCTAATCAGATTGTCCTGCCGGGTTCTGGCCACACCCCATCCCTCCTGCCCCCCCGGTCCCTCAGCTCATCACTGTGCAAGGGAAGGAAGGGCTGCTTTAGTGCGCCTCCCCTCCCCCCCCCCCAGCTTCTGTCCTGAGCCACTGCAGGCATGTGTCTGAATTTCCTTGGTCCAGAGAGAATGTCTGCCTGGTTACAAACTGGTTCAGCCTAGCCAGGTTAGACTAACCTGCAAAGATTGAATCAATTCAGGCTCAGGCTTTTTTAATGTTTGTCCCTAGTCCTAGAGGTTAGTTCCCATCTATCTGCCCAACTGACCACCCAGATGCCTAGTCCACTCACTTGCCACACCTTTGATGTTGCTAATTTCGGTGTAGGTCCTCAGCCTGGTCAGGGGGAAGTAACTTCATTTACCTCTTCCTGCCAGCCTCAAAGTGCTCCCTTTCCAGGCCCTTATAACTGTCTCATCTTGGACTCCCACACCTTCTACCAAATCAGTCTCCAAGCCTTAGCACCCCAAATCAGGTCACCCAGTGAACCCAGCCCAAACTAGTCCATCCAATCCCAAATCAGTCCTAAGCAACTCATCAGCTCCCAGTAGTTGCATGTGACACTCCTTTAAGGTAGTACAGCTACAGCCTCCCCTCTCCCCTCACAGCTACCCCATGCCTCTCAGTCAAATCACAATCCATCAAATTTCACTTCCTACTCCAGCCTCTCACCAGGCCTTCCTTACACAGCTGAGCTTCTCAGTTGAGGTTCTGGGATCCAGCTTTACCAGCTACACCTCATAGGAGCTCCTTAGGGCTGTGCGAAGCTTTGGTCCCTGATTCAATTTGACGGAGAGTTGGCCTGATTCGGTGGCCAAATCTCCAAATCAGAATTGAATCAGGAGACCCTTTAATTTCTCCAAATTGAATTGGAACCCTCCAAATCAATTCAGAGAGGTTTGGAAAGATTTGGTGATTCAGACATAGACACAGCTTTAAATGTTTTTTCTACATGCCTCAAGGTACCAGGCGACCCATGAATGCTGTGATGGTGGGGTGTATGGAGCATCCCACAGGAGTGCGGGGGTGGGGGTGGGGGGTCTCCCCAGCGCGCTTGGCAGCAGACCCATAAGTGAACCAGAAGCACTTCCAGGTCCACCGGAGAGCGCACGGGGGCCCCCCATGCCTCCCCAGCTCAGTGACTGGTGCCTCCTGGGTCTGGGGAGGGCACCCGGGGTCCCCCTGTGGCTGATTGCCGAGCCAGGGAGGTACAGGGGGGGCCCTCAGCTCACTCTCTGGTGAACCCGGAAGTGGATCAGAAGTACTTCCAGTCCACTTCTGGGTTTGCTGCTGAGCATGTGTCCCCCACCCCCCACGCTCCTGTGGGATGATCCATCTGTCCAAGCACCTCAGTGCTCATGAGCCGCGTGTGGTACCTCAAGGCATGTAGAAAAAACATTTAAAGCTGTGTCTATGGCTGAATCGCTGATTCTCTGAATCAGCATCGAATCTTCAGATTCAGCCAAATCGAATTGGGGACAGTGATCTGAATCAATGAATTGAATCACTGTCCCTGATTTGGGCTGAATCTGAATCGAATACAGCCCATTTCACACACCACTAGAGCTCCTCTCCCTTCCACTACCAGGACCTTCTGTCAAGTGCATCCTGCTACTTGGGTTACACAGTCCAGTAGGAGCAGTGCTTCCAATCTCAGCCATCAGCCTTAAATGCACAGCTCCCTCTACTTCTTACTTTTCCGCTCTCAGTAGTAGGGCTAGGGGTCTCCCATTACAATGTGTATAGTATTGTTTCCATTTTGGAACATGCGGAAACCCAATATTCATAAGCTTATGCATTGTTTTCATTAGGAGGAAAAATTGATAATGAAGTCAAATAATCAGGATGCAATACTATGTCCTGTCCAAGGCATAACAGGCAAATTCAGCACCCAGGGCAGTGACAGTGGCAGTGGCTGGACTAGCAGTGGTGTCCACTGCCAATCTTGTGCTCCCTCTAAGTCAGCACCTGAGGCTGGTACCCCATTTGTCCACCCCTAGTTACGCTACTGCATCCTGTCTCTCTAACACAGTAGGAATCAATCAAAAGAAAGACTTTGTCTTTATAGTCCCAAGGCTCTTTTCAGTCACTATTCATCCATAAAGTCCTCTCTCCTGGCTTTTCTCACAGACTCATGCTACAACTACTTTTCTTGCTTTCTCATTGATTTTCTTGCTCCTTCTCTCTACCTGTTCTCTGAAGATTGCTGCATTCTTTTGCTCCTAGGCACATATACCTCTACAAAAAGTAGCCCACCTTCTGCATTTGCATTCATCCCCAGTGAAATCTCTTTGCTGACACTTCTTAGCTTCCAGTTACCTCTGTATGTGGCCCCAGTTTTTGGAAGTGGTTTTTATTATTTTAGCTTAATCCAAAAGGGAATTTAACTACTACAGATATTTATCGAGAATGAAGGGTGTCTGCTACCCTGTAGTATGTGTGTATCGCAATATGATTTTAATTTAGCTTAATATTTTAATGAATTAATTACACAGTCTCATGCTTAATTTTCCATGTGTGACCCTTTGCTTTATGTACTATGCACTATTCAAATCAGTTCTTTGAAAAGAGAATTACCTGTTTCCTCATAGGCTTTTGTATGGTGCTCTTCACTGCAGTAGCAGAGTGCTAAGCAAACATTAATTAAATTATCTTTACACTTCAGTGGAGTTGAGGAGATTGTACTATCTTCATTCTGCAGATGAGGAGCCGTGGAACAGTAACTGACATCAAAAGTGTCCACGTTTTGTGCCCAGTTTGAGACACACAGGAACCAATTTTTCAGAGTCCTTAGCATTAAATATAGTACTTTTAAATTCAAAGCACAGCTCTCCATTGCTTTCAGTTGAAGTTGTCAGTGAAAATGATACAGAGACTCCTCCAGTGCTTAGGATTCTTTTTATCCATAATATACGCTGTTTAATGGTAGCATCCTTTGTAAAATTGTGGAGGTGGTGCTTAAATCAGATAAGACAAGCATATATATTCAGTACAGTACTTTCTAGCAGCAGGTAAAATGTCTAGAAGTTCTGTTTGTTTGGGCAACCAGAATTTCAGATACTTACCTGAATTTATGTGAACCTCAGTGTAGTGAAATTTTTAGCAATCAGATTAGAATTAGTTTTTTGCAAGAAATTTTTATTCTCTCCACTTTGACTAAAATCAAGAAATGCAGATAGAGAAAAATAATTTAAAGCCATGTTTTAGAATTCTAGTGGATTTACTTGATGGCAGCCTCGACATGGCTTCAAAAGCTATCAGCTCCAGTACTTATCTAAGAGATTTACATGTTTAATAATTTGTATCTTTAGTGCATGGATAAAACGATAATTCTTTTTCGGGATTCTGGTGATATTTGCAGATTATGTAACCTCTGAGCTCACTGCATATATCATAGAACTCCTTGATGGAATTTGTTCATTATCGTGTATAGTTTAAGTACCTATATTAACAAATCAAGTATGAAGTTGAGAAAAAAATTAAAGAGTTGTTAATACTAAAAATCATTTTCAATAGATAACACAGAAAATATCTTGATTAAGAAGGCCTTGATTCCATCAATGTCCTATACCATTACATCTCCCTGCAAAAATCGTGTCATTATCTTGAACTCTATAGGGAAGGGGCAGTGATGACTTACGAGTTGTGTTAGTTTAGAACTAAGAATAACAATTAAAAATGGTTAAGGGAGCTGGTCCAAATGTATTTATATTAAGGAAACTAATGATGTGTAATTAAGTTTAACTGTTATTCTTTAGGTTTACAAAGAAGATCTACCTCAGCTGAAACAACAAAGTAAAGAAAAAAAACATTCAGTGCCCTTCCTTAAAAGAGAGAGAGCGCCTGAGGACAGTTTAAAATTGCAGTTTATACATGGGTATAGTAACTATTAAGTAACGGTTCTTGGACTTTTTGTCTTTTGTAAACCATAAGCTAATGAAAAGCAGCTTTTCTAGAAAAAATGTGCGTTTTCTTCCCTATTCAACTGAATAGGACAGTTCCTAAACAAATACACAGAATACATATGTATTAACATCTTGACCATTTTATTTTGAAATATTTGGCATAAAATATTGTACTGCTTTACCTACAGTTTAATTAAATGACCTAACCCTTACTGTAGTAGAAATTGGAGTATCAGCTGTACATTTATTTTATTTTAAAGTTTTCATTAAAGAAGAGGTAAAATTAAAACTGTACCAATATAGCTAAATAATATCTTTATTTTTTTTAGGTAAAGCCACATTTTAAACTAACAGCTGATTACCTGATATGTTCTGGAACAATGAATATTTTCATTAGCTGAATTTCTTGATTGTGGTTGTTATAATTGCTTAAGGAATGTATGATAGGTTTGCAGCAGAACCCAAGACCATGCATAACTTTTCTGGGCATAATTTCATATGAACTTGAACTTCATCTGTACCATATGGCACCTGTAGTTCCTCATGATTTTGTCATAAAATCAGATGGATGTCATAAAATCAGATCAATCTTGGATTAATTTTTGGTTCAGATTAATCGTGAAACTTAAAATGAAACTGGAGAGACAGCCCTATGCGTGTAAAGAAAACAGTTACAAAATCAATGCAAAGAAAGCGATGGAGTTTCACACAACTCTAGTTGCTAATAATTATGTATTACATGTAAGCTTTTTCAATGGATGTAGTCAGCCTGTATATTATGATATTTTTATGCAACCCAAGTTTATATCACAGCTTTACTCTTTGCGAATGGCTTTTCAACCTAATGTGACATTGTTTGCACAGCTAGATAGTTTTCCCCTGAAGCATGGAAATATTTTTGATACAGTCTTTGACATTGCTTACTTTATATTTATTTCAGTTACAGAGGCTATGACTGTCGAAATAATTTGTTCTACACACAAACTGGAGAGGTAGTTTACCATATTGCAGCTGTTGCTGTTGTGTACAATAGGCAACAACACACCCAAAGACTGTATCTTGGTCATGATGATGACATCCTCAGCCTAGCTATCCATCCAGTGAAGGACTATGTTGCTACTGGACAGGTGTGTATCTACAAGTCACACTGGGCAAAAAATGAGGGGACTCTCTTATGATTTGTATATATTGCATCAAAGAAGCTTGAGTATCTTTATCATCATGGATTCTAGTTTTCCCTGATAAAAAATCGCAAATTCTCTGATTAAAAACCCAAAATCTGTGATTAAAATGAAAGCCACTATTATATAGGTATCAGTTGAACACAATGTTTTATTGATATATTTATAATTTTAAAGCAATTTGGAAGTCTACCAGTGCCTCAATCACTATAATAAAGTAAATTACTAAATACTTACACATTTTTTGGTATTTGATTTTGGGTTTTTTTTATCATGGAAAATCAGAGCTCCTCCAACCCCCTTAACTGAGAGAACACAGGTCCAGGCCCCTCACTCCCAAGCCACAAGCCCCTGGCCTTGCTGTTGCCCCTCACTCC
Source organism: Alligator mississippiensis (assembly GCF_030867095.1). Taxonomy (NCBI): domain Eukaryota; kingdom Metazoa; phylum Chordata; order Crocodylia; family Alligatoridae; genus Alligator; species Alligator mississippiensis. The sequence continues at coordinate 206,991,279 of NC_081824.1, forward strand.
CACCCCTGCGCCTTCTCCATCGCAGCAGGGGAGAGCAGGGCCACACAGGGAAGCTCCCTGCTGCTGCGAGCTCTGCACTGCCCTGGCAATGTGTCCCCTACCTGCACAGCAGTAGTGGGGGGACAACCCTGTACCATTGTCCCCACTGCTGCCACACGGGCAGGGAATGTGTCACCAGGACAGCGTGGGGCTTGCAGTGGCAAGAAGCTCCCCCACGCAGCTCCACTGGTGCCCTGCCATACTGGGTCACACCCGCTAGACTGTGGAGGTCATGGGGGAAGGCAGCATGGTGGGGAGCCCAAGCCCACCCCCACCCTGCGCACAGATCAGGGGGACCTAGGGGGCACAGATCCCCCTGCCCTCACAGGAGTGCATGCAGCGGTGGGGAGCCAGCCCCACCTCCGCCCTCTGGACGAGCTGCCTGTGGCCCCGACCCACTCCCCACTGGGGCCCTGCAGCTATGCATTCTGGCCCTGGGCCCCAAGCCTCATGCACCACCTGGCTGGGCAGCACCCCAGCCCCAGCTCTGCCCAACTCACTCCCTCTCTCCCTATGGAGGCCTCAATCTCCACCCCCTGTCAGACATACCTGCAGGAGCTGCTCCCTAGGTTCCCTGGCAGCCATGTGCATATACACACATGACACACCCTGCCTGACTGCCCTCCTCCCGCTCCCCCCAGCTCCTTACAGGCTGGAACTCTACCAGCCTGCAGAAAGCTCTTTGCAAAAGTGCAAAATCCACAGGTTTCTTCGTTAAAATGAGAAATCTGTGTTGTCCTTGGGTAAAGGGGAAAATTTGTGTTTTTCTCTGTTTTTCCATGGGACTCAGAAAACTCGGATCCCTGTATATCACATGGAGGAACACTTTCCTGCTTGGAAACCCACAGATGAACTATTTTGCCACCTAAATAGCTCCTTAACTGCAGTGAGGAAAGCAGTAATGGAAAGCCCACTATTCCATTATTCCTAGAAAATGGAAAGTCTGGTGCCAAAACAAAAATCAAGTAAAAGACTTTCCTGATTTAAAAGCTCAAATTTCTGAGCAAGATGCTTAGGCAGAGCTGAGTGAAAAGAGGTGATAAAGCAAAATGGCAGCTGGTGAAGCTAGTAAAAAGGAAGTTGCAGTCAGTCATATACAAGATAAGGGACAAGATGAGAATTTGGTGGTGTGGATAGAGAGAAGTCATCTCTTGGAAATTTTCCAAGAAGTAGCAATAGTCAGACTCAACTTCTGAAAATGAACAAGAGAAGAAAGACTGGGTGTTAATTTAATGGGAAGCAAAAGTCTTGCATGAGGGGTTTATAGTTTGTTTTTGAAGTCAGGGGGCGGGGGGACAAAAATACACTTATACACAGAGAAGAAGGAACCTGATGAGACTGAGGCACAAAGGTCATGAGACTGGAAGAAAAAGATTAGAAGGGTTGAAGGAGAGTAAGAAAGAAGGGTCAACATCAATGGCAGAGAAGAAGCAGCAGAAGGACAAAAGAAAAAAGTGAATTTGTAGGGGGAATTAGCACTGCTGTGGGACATTAGAACCATGAGAACACCATAAGAACAAGACAAAAGAGAACAAATATAAAGAAGAAAATTCTGAGTTTGAACTAGGGAAGGGTATTAGCATAATGCATCTTATAATGGGAAAGGGGAGAAAGGAGTCAGGAATTGGGCGTGGAGTGGGTGACACTGATGAAGTAGTCAGAGGAGAAGAGAACAAAGCAGGGAAGGAGAGACAGGATGATAAAGGAGGCCTGAATATTGACAAAAATCATGGAAAGATGAGGTCACAGGGCAATGATGCAGGAACAGATGGGTTCTAGTAAGAGAGACGTGGTGATCAGGAGGAAAAAACAGCAATGGAAAAACTCAGGAGAAAAGGTCTTGGTGAAGATTGAGTAGGAGGGTTTTTTGGGTTGGGTTTGGTTTTTTTAGGTTTTTGAAAATGAAATAGTGTTGATTGTTGATAGTGGTATGCTAGGTTGAAAACAGATACTTAGGTTATTTCTCTGATTTAGGTTGGAAGAGATGCTGCTATTCATGTATGGGATACCCAGACACTAAAGTGTTTATCATTGCTGAAAGGCCAGCATCAAAGAGGAGTATGTACCCTGGATTTTTCAGGTAAGCAACAGCACAGCGTCTGGCAAATTAAAAAGTAGTCAACAGTTAAAAAGTAGTCATTCAATCTGAAATTTAAATGAACTTTGTTGTGTGCATAAACCCTCCTTTTTATAACAGAGAAGTTTCAAAAGGGTTTTGTACAAGCCTCTGAGCAGGTTTGTGTATGGAGACCACATAAAGGGCCTTTTTCTCACTGAAACTGGGTTGATATATTTAGTCCCTATCTTGCCAAGTTATTGGCAGAAATAGAGTGCACTGGAGTGCACAAGCCCCAGAAGATTGCACTTGAGAAGCAAGCCAGTTTATTCAAAGAAAAAATAGGCCAGATGCTCTTACTTACACAAACAGTCCTTAGAAAACACTGTACTTCTCTGAGCTCCGGCATAAAATATCAAGAATGCAATTAGTGGACCCAGTTCAGTTGCTGAGTCCAAGGTGGCATGAAGATTTAGGAACAGACAAAATAGTCACCTAGGCTAAGTACAGGCAGTCAAAAAGCCCAAAGCTGAATCAATTCAGTCTTTGCAGGTTAATTTAAACTGCACAGATTGAGCCAATAAGCAAGTGAAGAGACTTTCACTTTTGATTCCAGAAATGCAGCCACATGCCTGCAGTGGCCTGGGCCAGAAGCTGGGGGTTGCTAGAGCAAGCCTCCCTGCTCAGCTGGAACAGACAACTTGGGCCAAAGCTAACCCACCCACCCTGTGAGGAGGGCTTTGCAAGGGAAGTGCAAAGCATCCTGGGATGCTTGGGGACTGGGACTTATCTGGAGGGGATTTGGGAAGAAGTTCAATAAACTGATTTACCTTAAATCAGTTAAATCTGATACTATATCCATCCAAGTTTATCTTAAACTGGTTTCAGACATTTTGAAAGCTGAAAAGTGGTTTCAGCCATTTTGAAAGCAGTTTATGTGCACTGAACTTCTGTTGTGTTACAGATTTGAACCGGTTTCCAGTCACTTATACTAGTTTATGTTTAATTTCTGTCCCTAGTCCCAGAGTATATCAGTGAGAGGGGGGTGCAATGTTCATGCTGAGTCAATTCCTAGTTGTGATTAGTTTAGCTGTGAGTCTGAGGCAGAGGGCAGTACAGTACCCAGTTGCCTTTTGCCTCTTTTGCATATTTTTCTGAGATGGGCATGGACTGATTGGGTTGCATGGCTTCTTGGAAGGTTATCCAAGATTAGAAGAAAAATATTCAGATGTACATGTATTCTTTTTATATATTTATAAAAAATATAAGGATATGTCTAAAATGTATGTGTTCATATATACACACAGATATGCCCATTATTGTTTATTATTTTAAAAATGAAAGATGATGTATGGAGGGAGGATGTTTCCTATGCTTTTGTGTACTCAAAGCTTTGTACCATTGTACATAAAAAGTAAAAATTGTATCTGCCCTTCATGTCATAATAGGACAAAGTACTATTCAGTAGTCTATTGGGAATTGTACGGGGACAGTTTCTATGAGAACTTTGCTCTTGACCCCAGAAAATAAGCTCAGCACAAAATTAAGTAATATTCCTTTAATACATTGCAGTTGATATAGGATACAGTTTTCAAAATAAGTGATTTAGGAGCTTGAGGTCCACTTTCAAAAGTGACTTGTACCAGGGGCATCACATATACAGCCTATGGAGCCCCATTATCTGGCCCCTGGGTCCAGTGTTGAACCACACACTGCATGCAGCATACGCTGAATCAACCCCATGCACAGGGCCCAGGATATGTGCCATATGTGGCATGCATCCCAGTCAGCCTGTGACCTGCACTATTCATGGCATCCACCCCAGCCGGTTGGGGACGTGCACCATATGCAATGCCTGCTCTAGTCAGTCCTGGGCACTTGCCACACACAGCACCCACTCTTTCTGGTCTGGGATGCATGCTGCACACCCCTCTTCTTCCCCCAGCCATTCTGGGGTGGATGCTGTGTGCAGCATGTGTCCTGGACTGACCAGAATGGCATACATCCCAGACTGGCTCCACATAGGCGCCGCATGTGGCACACTACTTGACCAGCCAGAGCAAGTGCTGCATGCTCTGGATCCAGCATGTGCAGAGGGAGGTAGGAGTGAAGCCATGGGTCTGATCTAGCCTGCAGCACCAGCCACATGCCATTCATCTGGCCCATGGACCGGCCTCACACTGCTCATCTGGCATGGAAGCCAGATGAGTTTGACACCTCTGACTTAGATAATTAAACATCAGGATACTCTGATTTTTTTTAAATGTTGCCCATCGTCATCTAATTATAGGTTAAGGGCTAAATCCAATAAGGATTTAAACGTCTAAAAGCAAGGTGCTGAAGTGTTGAATTTTGAATTGTTGAAGTGTAGTCCAGAATGCTGTCAGGGAGCTGTACTCCACTTACATTGCATAGGGAAAGGGATGCATTTCAAAGTGGAATCAAAAACAATGTCCTGAGCCGGGACCTGCTTACAGTCAGTGCACACCGGTGGCTTGGAGCTAGATGAGGACAGGGATGCAAGTCCACTCCTCAAGAGCCTCACTGAGGGGCTGCAAGGTTCAACGGCATAAACATTTCTCAGGAAGGTAAGTGCCAATGCACTTTCTTTAAAAAAAAGGAGCAGAAATCACTCTGAAAAAAAGATATAAATACGGCAGCAGGAGGAGATAGTCAACCAGCTTCCGGTGTAACAACTTACTGATTAAAGTGGTGGCCTGTGGACCGGGAGGTGCAGGTTCAATTCTCTCTACCTCAGAGAAGTCAAACCAGTCACCTCCCATGAGAGGATCCTTATTTCTAAGGTATTGCCTTTTCTGGATATAGAGGGGCACTCTTCACCCCTCCTTGCTGAAATTATGCCACTATGCTGAAAACAGCCAGGGCCCTCCCAGTACTCTTTTTGAATTCTACATTAAATTGTCATTGGATAAAAGACAGAAACTGTTTTAGGACCTGGAAGTGGAATCTGGGTTTCCCAGAGACAGGTACTAAGTTCAGTACTGAGTGGGTGCATCTACACATGCGCTTTACTGAGGAGTTGAATAATTAGCTCCACAGTAAAGTGTCACCATGTACATGTGTGCCAGAATTAGGGTGCAGTAAATTAATTAACTCTGCCATAGGATAGTACTGTCTGGGACAAGTATTATCCTACAATGGGAGTGATTTATGCCACCACAAGGCACATGTAGATCGTGACTGGAGCTGGCTGCAACATGAGGGTGCTACTGTGTGGGGGCTGCCCACCACTGAGCCCAACACTGTAGCACCCTTGTGCCCCAGCCAACCCCTCCGCTGCCCAATGCTGCCACCCGGAGCGGTGTTCCCTCTGTGCCATGCGGTGTACACAGTTGCACAGGTGCGCTCATGGCATGCTGCCAGGTGCACCTGTGCAGCCACACACACACCACACAGCTTAGAGGGAACGCTGATCCAGAGCCCTTGCCAGTCCAGGGCTGCTCCACCCTGGCTCAATATGCTGCAGTCCCAGGTGCACGTGTAAACACTGTGCCAGGAAGAAATAAATTCCAATGCAAACTTTATTTCTTTGCCCTAATTGCACTTGTAGATGCACCCAGTGAGTACTCAGCAAGTGCTCACCCTTGCTCAGAAGTGTGATCCAAATTCACTCAGGAAGATGCATAGCAGCCCTGTTCTCTCAGTGGGCATTTTGGTGCACCCCCAGAGACCAACCCTAATCCTCCATGTACAGTTGCATAACTCTCCTATTCTAAGGATGGTCAGCCTTTCTTGACCCTAATCCACTCCAGGAAGCACGTAGTTCTCTTCTTTTCTATCAGTGGGGAACAATTACACACCATATCTAGGGTCTGTCTCACTGAGGAGACTTCTACATCGACTGAAAATGGAGAAGAAGGGCCCATTCCTCTTCTGGCCTGGGAATGAGAGCATTTTTCTGGGAAGTTGAAACTGTGGGTTCCAAGCCCCCTATACCTGAAGAGAGCCTACAACTCAGGTCTTCAATTTTGTGGGAAAGTACCCTAACTCTTAATGGTATCTGGACCCTCCTCCTCTTTATGGTCTTTCTGCAATTAAGGGTTTGGGGACATATACAGAAATTAGGCACTCTTCCAGGTGGATTAGCATTGCAAGAGAGTTTAAGAGGAGTCTGATGCCTCAGCACATGCACTAGCCCAAAATGGAGATGCATAAGCATCTAGACATCCTAGTGGTTTGGTGGCTGTTGTACAAGGTGAATAAAGATCGTGTTTATTAACTTGGGCATCTTAGAGATGGATTAGGAATTGGCCCATTGTGTCCAATTATTCTTTATGTTAAAGCTATTTTATACCACACTTGCAATATAAATGGGCCTTTAAATTAATCAGATACATTTTATTGATGATGGCTGAACTGTTCTTTGGGGTTTTTATAACTTTTTTTGTACATGTGGGTCACATCTAGATGAGCAGAGGTTTGCAGTTTGTGATGCCACAAACCTCTTTGTGGTGCCACAAACCACATGTGGTGAATGTTAAAATGTGCCATGCTTCAAATTTTGCTGCCAGGACAATCTGTCCCACAACAAAGCACATGTGCAGGGGTGTGCGCTGAAGCAATTTGTGCTCCTGCTTATCTGGACTCAGGCCTGAAATATGTTGTGATTAGATACTGTTTCTTTCATAATTTCCTTTACAAATGTGGAAATAGTTAATTTTACTATTTATGAAAATGACTAGGTTATGGTAATGAAATAAGGAACTTCTCATATCTTGCTCACTAGTTCAGATCCAACATCATGACCAAAAAGTCATCATTAACTCTTATCACCCTTAGTGGCTCTAAAATAGTAGCTTTAGTCCACTTCCTAGGTTGTATATTATAACTGGAACTACAACAGGCCCCTTTAAAGGTGCGGCTAACTGTTATATAGTGTCTTGTCTGTAGCGTGAAAATTAAATCTAATTTCCTAATTGGAAACCCAATTCTGAAAATCATAGCAAGAAGACCAAAAATTAAATGAGTCTGAAGATGGAGTTACTGTTGCCTCAAAGGATGAGATATATTACAGGAAAAAGTGTAGAAGCTCACACTACCCTGATCATGTTTTTGTTTCTCATACTTACAGAAATGTTTTTCAATCTAGCAGTTTTCATGAGCATTAAAAAACTGAATTTATAACAATACAGCACTTCAAAAATTATAGGAAGTTGCAGGCATAAAATCAGTCACCTTTTTTTTCAGTGGAAGCATGATACAGAGATCCACATCACACCTCACCAGAACAATACCTGCAGGAAGGGGGGGGGGGGGGGGGGGGTGCCTCTGGAGACTAATATTCCATCATGATTTTTTAGAATTTTCTCCAAAATCATGCTTTCGTGGTAGGATGTCTGGATACTTCACCCTTTGTCCCTTGTGGAAAAAGCAGTGGCCCTGCCCCAAATCTCCCAAGATATGACGGAGGCAATAGCTGCCTGTAATCCCATACCACCCCAAAACCCTGGTGATATGGTTCTAATGGAGTCACACTACCATAACATCTCTACTTCTACTACCTGGAGGTGATTACAGCCCTTTTAAGGGGTTTCCACACTATGACCCAGTCTAGCTGCTTCCTCTCCCTCATGAACTGCTAGGTCACAGGGAGGGGAAGCTTCGTGGTATTATTCTTTATCCACTAAACAGCATAACCACTAATATTAATGGTAACTTAAAATGAATGGAAATTAAAGGTATTTCCCTTTTACCATAGCTAGTCTATTCTACTTTATGAATGTACCAGAAATTTATTAAGGATTAGGAAAAAAGAAAAATATATTTATTTTAAAATCAATAGGAGGGCTATAACTGTTAATGAAAGTGTGTTTTCATTTGTCAATATTTACATGCTTCTAAACTTTAATTAACATCAAAGATATTTTAAATGTGTGTGTTTTACTTCAACAGAAGTAAGGATTTTCTTGTTCTTTTTACATAGAAATATCAATATTTTTATGTAAACTTAAAACATGAACTTGGAGCTTGCCTTATATGATAGATCTTAATAAAACATTAAAAAAGAACAAAATAACCATAGCTATTATCCCATCAATACCTTATGCCTTGATTCTACAAACACGTGTTTGGAGACATGCATCTCATCACTATACTCACTGGTTTGATCCTATGTAAGTAAAGGTAGTACAAATACTAGTTTTTTCCTTGAATTAGTTTCAAGTCATGTTACTCTGGCTCTTGGTATTACCATTACATTCACACAATGTTTGTGTATGCCCTCTAGTGGCTAGTTTAACACCTGTAATTTTCCATGGCTATTAACCAGAAAATATATAACTTATTTTATACTTATTTTATGCTTCCTATGTGCAGAGTTAAAATCCTGTTCTTTTCTTACTAACATTTATAATATCTTTTTCCTATATTAACTGTGCTTTCTTTTAGCACCTATTTTTACACATTGAAAAATTATTTTATAAGACTATTTAAGCCACTTTTTCTTAAAAAAATAAAACATATTATGCCATAGTAAATGTTTACATGAACTGCTTTTAAGACCTTTCTATAGCACTAACGATACCAAAACAAAATATATTCTATCTCCTTTCCTTTTCCTTCTTAGGCCTCGCTCCTATATTTATTTACAGACACAATTCTGGTTTCCAGCCTCCTTTTTTCCCCCACTTCTCTACGTCTTGCCTGTTCATTAAACACCCTCCTTCCTTCAAGTTCTGTTTTACTCCCAGCTCCATCTCTATCTGTTTCTCTCTCTGCTGTCTTAAGCCCTCAGTGTGTTTCTTTCCTGACCTAGATTGTCCTAGTATTCAGGCCTGCAGCATGCTAAGCACTCTGACCTTAGTCCAGTAATGAACTCAAGCATCTACTAACTTTAAGCACATGAGTCATGTCATTGAAGTCCTCTAAACCAATGGCACTTCCTGAATTCTTAAACATAAGCAGGTGCTCAAAAGGATCAGACTATAATGCTTTAAAATGTATTGCTTTGCACCTACTCCTGCAAGGTGTACAATCAGCTCCTACTGATTTCACTGACTACTGTAAGCAGCTTCCCCACTCTTCTGTGCTTTCTCCTCTGCAGTCCTTTCCCCTAAGAAGAACAGAAGATAAGCCAGCTCCACTCCAGCTTTTAACCTGGGCAGTTCAATTATCTTACTGCTCTGATTATGTCAGCTTCTCTTGAAGTATTACATGACCGTTTTTCTCTGAATTTTTCCCCCCACAAAAGTTGTGTGAATCCTTACTCTCCATACTGCCTGCTAACACTGTTTCTGTATTAAATTTTAATTTTTCTTTTTTCTTTGTCATTATAAATGTCACCACTGTATTCATGAAATAGCCTAGACTCCAGGGCTTGGGACAGACATTACACATAAACCGGTTTAAATCATCAGAAACTGATTTAAACCTGTAACAGAACAGAAGTTCAGTGCACATTAAGCCAGTTTCAAAATGGCCAAAACTGGTTTAAGATAAACCTGGTTGAATGTAGCATCAGACTTAACTGATCTGGGTCCAATTGGGTTATGCAACATCTGTCCCAGAGCCCTTTCTGGTTTAACTTAAATCAGAGTCCCCTAGCATCCCAGATGCTTTGCAGCCCTAGGCTGGACTGTGCTTTCTGCTCCAGGGAGCAGGACTGGCCCTGCCCCACTGCTCTAGCTGGAACAAGGGCAGGGGACGTGGTCTGTCATAGCCCCCTGAGGCAAAGGGGGCAGGGAGAGAAGTTATTCCTCCCTCTCTTCCCTCTCCTCCCAGGGGACCCCGGCCCATGTCTGCCTAGCCGGGGCGTAGCAGCCCATCAGGAATTTCCCCCTCCTCCCACCTCACCTGGAGCTGCGGCAGGGGGGAGTGTGGCCAGCTGCTTCCAGCAAACAGGGATAGAGCGGGGTTTAATTCCCCCTCACCCTTGTTCCACCTGCATAGAGCTAGCTAGGGGCAGAGCCAACTCAGAATGCAGCTTCTGCCTGATGGCCCCTTCTACCCGTTAGACAGCAGGGCCCATGCCAGCCCTGGCCCCCACAGTTATGCACAGCACAGGCTCACCCCTTTCAGATCTAAGCCCTATACCTGCAGCTGCTGGGCACTGAGCTGAGCATGCCCTGCTCATTGTTCCCCTACCTGGTGGCGGGGTCACAGCACATCCCCAGGTGCCAGGCACTACCCCTGCAACTTCCCTGCCACTGGCATTGTCACCATGCCATCAAGGGAAGCCTACCCTGGACTTACTGGTAGGAGCCACACATGCCAAGCAGGCAGACAGCCACAGCAGCAAAGCCATAGGAGTAGCACCCCACAGCTGATACATGGGGTTGTGCTGCACCTTTGACTCCCCCCCCCCCCTGCTGCTGCCTCTGCTTTGGGCATGGCCAGACACCTTCCCAGCATGGCCCTGTTAAGGTGAAAGGGTCAGGGAGGAGGTTAATTCCTCCCTCCATCCCCTTCTCCTCCTACAGACTGCAGCTGGGGTTTGCCAGTCCTGGCCGCACCTCTGCAGCTTGCCCACAGCCAGGCAGGGAGGGAGTTAATTACTCCCTCTGTCCTTTCTCTGCCCCCAGGGACCTGCTGCAGCAGTCCCAGGCCTGGATGGGGAAGAGCAGAAAAGGAGACAGAGGGAGGAATTAACCCCCTCCCTGCTTGGATGTGGGCAACCCTGATGGTCCCTGGAGGCAGAGAAGGGAATAACCCCCTTCCTACCTCCTTATCTAAGGGGCCCTACTGGCCAGCCTCCAGCCATGCCCCCACCTGGCTGCTGGAGCGATGAGGGGAGAGCACCCATGATGGGGGCAGCAGCCCCTGTCACAGTGTCCCAGAGTACAAGCCTCTTCCGGGGGGGGGGGGGGGGGGGACCATGCTGCAGGGTGGGAAAAGTTATCATGGACTTCACAGCATTCACAGCACCAGCACTGCAGGGGTTGGGGTGCTATGACCCCCTCCAAGCCCCAGTGCTGCTGCTCATCCTGCAGTCCTGCAGTCCACAGCAGCTCTGACTCCCACTCATGGCCTTCAACGGGAAGAGGCTCACACTCCACGACACCAGAACAGGGGCTGGTGCCCTGTCAGGGCCCTGCCTCCTCACTGCTCCAGCGGCTGGGTGGGGGCAGCCAGAGGCCAGCTGGCAGGGCCCCTTAGGCAGGGGGGCAGGGAGGGGGGGGGTATTCCCCCCTCCCTCCCATGTCTGGCAGAGGGTGCTGGAAGGGGCTTATCCCACCGCTTGCCCTGTGCAGGGAGTGATCAGCAGCAATAGCCACCAGGGTGGGCAGACCCTGCTTGCAGTCCCCAAGGGGTGGAGAGGGGAATAATTCTCCTCCCTGCCCCATCTGCCTAAGAGGGCCATGCCCTGCTGCTGCAGCAGTGAGGGGAGACGCCAGGCGGACCCCAGCTTGGGTATGTGGGACAGGGAGGGGGGAATTAAACCTCCTCCCCAGCCCGTTTACACCAGCTACTGCTGGTGCCTGGCCATGCCTTCCCAGCACAGCTTCCCTGCAGCTGAGAGCTGCTTTAGCACCCCTCTCCCCCTTTCCCCGCTCCCCTCCTCCCCCGGTCCTAGTCTGAGCCACTGTAGGTATGTGCCTGCATTTAGTGAATGTTTGCTCACTTTTAAATTGGTTCAATCTAGGTAGGTTAGACTAACATGCAAAGACTGAATCAATTCAGACTCCGGCTTTTTGAATGTCTGTCCCTAGCCTTGCTGACAGCTGATTTGGGCTTTGCAACTTCCCATCATTTTTGTGTTTTCATTAAATTTTCCATTAAGTTTTATCCATCTGTATATGATTATAGAATAATTTATTTTTGCTACTTTTCAAAAGCAAAGAAAAAGAAGGCATGGCATCTTATCAAAGCTTTTCAAATAAAATGGACCATAATTCTGGATTTCTTGGATTTGAGGAGTTGGATATTTATTATCTCGTTAAATCAAAAACCTATCTTTGGTGTAGGAATATGCCAATTCTGCCCTGGAAGGAGGTAAACTGTTTTGAGGTATACTGTGCCAACCAGAGGTATAAGAAGATAACTGAGTACCTGAGGAGCACCGCCACATTATGCCGGCTGCATAGGAGTAGTCGGTCTGACAGCACATCTACTGCAGTTTTTTAACTCTGCCCCACCCCATTGTGCTATTGGTGCCAACAGTTAATAAACATAATATAGACCGAAAGCAAGTCACGTGTATAAAAATGATTTAAAAAATACACCATTAGGATTTCTTGAAAAAGTCTTGTTATTAAAGGGCTATGTGATGTATTTTGTGGGCTATCACAGCTACAACATCACTCCAATACTACTGAAGTGTCAACCATTTACAGTTAAACAAAATACAGTTATGGATCACTTGGCCAGTCCTCCAACTAAGATTTTTTATAGAAATCTGCAGACTGGAGTAACTGGGCCAAAATTCCTTCTAACTTAATTGAAAGGAGGTTCAGGCCTTGTGTTAGCACCATTAGCCTTATACCTATTGAGTAAACTGTTCTTTTTCTAACTTGAGTTCTTTTTCCTGTGAAATGGCTTTTAAGTTTAAGTTAAAAATTGCATGGGCTTCCATTTTACTTTAGAACCAACAATGAAGGATTAAAACAAGGTTGGCTGCACATAGAGCATTGACTTCAAATTTATAAGAATATAGTGGCAGAAATCACTCCACAGAAGTGAGTTGTTTAATGCTTAAAGTTGCATCCTATATGTTAATTTGCCCGTTAATGGTACCATAACTGGAAGTTTAGACACATGACATATTTCCACTGGAATAATTTACATCAGTTCTCTACACTGGTATAAATGACACCTGGATCCTCAGGGGTAGCTATAGAAAACAGGCTGTTATTACCATTCCTCTCCTCTAGGTGGTAGAGGAACAGGTAATTCCAGTTTGTCCTGAACACACAGCTGCTCTGGAATAAGTTGCAGACAGACAATGCATATAAACTAGGGCTGTGCAAAGCTTCAGTCCCTGATTCAATTTGGCGGAGATTTGGCCCGATTCAGTGGCTGAATCTCCGAATCTGAATCGAATCAGAGAACCCTTTTATCTCTCCTAATCGAATAGGAACCCTCTGAATTGATTTGGAGAGATTTGGAAAAAATTGGCAATTCAGACATGAATGCAACTTTAAATGTTTTTTCTACATGCCTCTAGGTAGCAGGCAGCTCGTGAATGGTGCAGTGCTGGGGCGCATGGAACATCCCACAGGAGCGCGGGGGGCTCCCCAGCACACTCAGCAGCAAACCCAGAAGTGGACCAGAAGCACTTCCAGTCCACTTCTGGGTCCACCCGTGACATCCCAGCTCGGTGACTGGAGCCTCCTGGGTCTGGGGGGGCACCTGGGGTCCCCCTGAAGCCTATCGCTGAGCTGGGGGACACAGGGGGAGAGAGGGGGAAGACCCAGCCTTCTACACAGCCACTACACATGCACCTTTCCCAAGATCGTACTTGTCTGATGTCATGGCCTCTCAACTTGTGCAGGATTACCATTTTTAGGAGTTCTGTACCACAGAGGAATATTGTGAAGGTAATTTGTTTAATTATGGGAGGTTTATGCAGTACTTTCAGAATGACAAAGGCTATGTCAGTCTTAAGGTCCAGATTCTGATTTGCATTATGGAGGTTTACATCTGGAGTAATTCCACTGGAGTCAGATGTATGTCACTGCAACTTAGATCAAAATTTGGTCTTAAGTTCCTTTCCCCGCCACAATAAAAATTAGCTAAATTTAAGCTTATAAAAAGATAACATGAAAAAGTAAGTTTTTATGAGTTTAATAGTAATTTTTAAAAGGCATTCACAGCCTCAGTAATCATGATATTTGGCTAACACTGGCCATGTTTATAAAAAGTTAGGTAAGATCTTAAACCATGTTAATTAATATAATTTTACATATGATTCTACACAAATGTGGATAGTTGGGTTAAATATGCTAGCTGGCCATAGTCACCCTTCATTTAACCAGGACTAGCTAACAAGAACTTTAGCACAGCCCACCCTGTTTACATTAGAGGCATAATCCTATATAAAACCATGCTTGTCGCTGTCCTGGGATATTGGAGACCTGCATTCAGTTTCTTGCTCTGCCATAGGCTTGTTTTGTGACTTTGGGCAAGTCCAAAAGTCCCAAAGATCTTAAAGGATATGTCTCCCTTGTGCCCCCTTCTCAACACCCCCATCCACCTGCTCCTGCTCACAATCCTGCTAAGTGATGAAGCTGCTCTCTGAGTGTGTCCTACTCCTTTCCCCAACAATTGCTCTCAAGCACACTGGAAACAGAAATCTTAAGAACAGCCACAGGAAGGCATATCCCTGGGACAACTTGACATTGCCAGTTTTGGCATGCATCAATGGGAGTGAGCAGACACTTGAGAGCATCCCTCCTTGGGAGGGCTGGGTATATGGTGTAGACATACCCAAAGAAAGGCTATTGCTGAGAGAAATTCACAGCCCAGACACATGTACCCAAGCTCCATATACCATGTGGATTTTACAGTAAACAGGCATTGGATAGTAAGTATAAATAATCCTCAGAGTAGGGTTCAGAATTTGGTTCCCTCCCCTAATGGGTAACTACCCTAATCACTAAGAGGTGTATCTACACATGCAATTAATTCGGAGCAATAAACTCTGGTGCATATCATGCTAGTGTTTATTGTTCCTGGGTGTACCATTTGTTCATGCGTCTAGGACCGCAGCACGTTGAGCTGAGTTGGAACAGCCCTGGCTGGCAGGGAGCCCAGGGGGCCAGCCTGCCAGCCCAGGGCTGCTCTGACCCAGCAAAATGTGCTGTGGAGCAGCTGGCAAGGGGACAACAATGCTTCAGTGTGGGGCTAGCCAACAGGCAGTCCCTGCACAAAAGCACCCTTGTGCTCCAGCCAGCCCCATCAGTGTCTACACATGCAGTGCTGCACGCTAAAAAACTCCGTCACAGGATAGTACTTGTATTTACAAGTACTAACTTGCAGCGAACTTTATTAGTTTACTGAAGCCTAATAGGGCAACACACATAGATGCTGAGATGTTTACTGTGAAGATAGATAATTAGGCAGCCTCGCAGTAAACTTCTCACATAGACACGCCTAGAGAATAGCAGTGCTTCTTCTGGTTCCCTCTCTGTGGCCCAGTGAACTGTGATTTTTTTTTTGTGCAAAACATATTTATAACAGGAAGAGTGAAACATACCCTCTCCCCCAGCTTTACAGAGTAGCTGACAGTCTTCTGGTTAGGGCACTGCCCTGGGATGGGAGAGATGTAGGTTTGAACCCCTTTAGACTGAAAAGGGCATAACTCTTTCCCTTGGCTACTAAGCAATTGTACACAGGTATACTAGGCCTATTTCCAACTTCTCCATCAGTTTCAAAGAAAAAAGTAATCCCTGCTTTTATCTGAAATGGGTGATTTAGGTCTAAGTCCAGGCTGTGAATCTAAGCCTGAGACAGGTGTCTCCTAGCAGCCCAGAATTGAGTGCTTATTCTCTTGGCAGAGGTATAATTTAATATTATCCTTTTCTGCAGCCTGTTCCATTGCCTGTGCTAGGTGCTTCGCCACTTAGTGTGCTGGCAGTTGTGAATCACCTACCTCTCCCTGTGCATTGTATTGGGAGTGTAGGTGCCTTGATTCAGAGGTGTGGAATCCATCCTGGGGGTGCATATTATTCGTGCAGGGAGACTGCTTCGACGTGCTGTAATTACAACACATCAGAGCAGATTCTATTTATCGAGCCTGCTGGAGCAGTTACCATGCTTCAGCAGACTCCAGTGTGACATGTGTCAGCATCCCCATGCTGAAAGATGGTAGTTAAAGCGCGTTTGACAAGCTTTAGTTAAAGTGCCCCCGGCACCATTTTTCAGCGCAGGGACACTGATACATATGGCGTGCCGGGGTCTTTAATTAGAGCTCTTGGAGCCACTCTAATTACAGCACACCCCCCCTCCCTACTCCTGGAGCATGTCTATAAATGCCCTAGGTGCCTTAAAGTTATAGTGAATTCCATTGGTTGATAAAGCCCTCAAAATAAAAACCTATGGACTTTAGGGACTTAAGGGACTAGATCCACATTTGAACTTATGTGCCTATATTATAGGTTTGCCTGTTCTTTACTTAATAGTATGCAATAAGTTTTGGCTTGCAGAAGAATTGGTTGATAAGCTGCTAAGGCTAAGTAAATGATTTTTGGTGAATAGTTCATCTGCTACAAAAATAAAGTTCAGTCAACCTGAAGCTTATCGTGAATCTGGGTCAAATTCCTTGAATAGTTTCAGCCAAAATAATGAAAAAGAAAAGATGGAAATGTTGAAACAGCACTTTTTTACATTTTCCAACTGAATTGCTTGGATTTTTCAGGCCACGTTTCAAATGAGACTTATCTGCCATGTGTAATACCATGCTGTGACCTTCTCTTTACATGATGATGAACAGTTAGGACAGGCCTGTCCAGCTGGTGGCTCATAGGCTGTAGATAGCCTACAAGTGCTTAACATGTAGTCTGCTGTTCCCCTTTCCTGCTGCTGCATGGCAGAGGAGGGCCCAGGGGTCTGTGAACTGCCAAGGGAGTAGAGGCCCACATGCTTCAGGACCAGGCCAATTCTGGGGGCTGATCCTAGAGTATGTGGCTCATGTGGTATGTGGGCCAGGGGCTACACCCTGGTATGGCCTGCAGCTCCCAAGCACACCAGAGTTGGACAGCCCTGGATTAGGATATGAGCATGCAATGTTGCAACTTGAGCTTCAGACCTCCTCTCTTCCTGCTTCCATGCATTGAGTTGAACTAAGATCTCCCCTCTCTCAAATGACTACCCTAATTATCTGGCTTTAGCATAGTGTAGGGTCAGTCTTTTTCAGTCTCTCATGTTAACGCTGCTCCTCGTTGTATGAAATATCTACATTTTCATTAGAATGGAAAGATGGAATAACTAGAGCCTACCATTCAACAGGGAGAGGACAGATTTCTGATCTGCTCCCTGCTTCAATGTGATTTAAAGTTTATACAAAGTGTAGTTAAGGACATTATAGAAGGTAGAACCGATTCAAAAGGAGAGACTGAGAGAGAAGATCCCCTAATTTAGGGGAGCTCAACCCCCTGCCCATAGGTCAGATTTGGTCTGTAGAGTCATGTAATCCAGCCTGTGGATCTTCCCATCCACCATTCCCCTGCAGCCAAATTTTCAAGCCCCATGTAACTGGCTCATCCCCAGCCTGGCTGGCCCTGTGGAGAGGGATCAGGTCCTGTTTCCACACAGCTGAATTCAGCCAGGGCTTCATCCAGTTGCAAGGAAATGACCTGGTTGGGGCCTGATCCACCTGCATGGGAATGGCCCAGCAAGAGCTGATCCAGCCACATGGAAACGGCCCAACCAGGACCTGGTGCAAGGATTATGTTTTGGCTGGGCTGTTCTTGCACTGCTTGATCAGTCCCTGGCAGGGCCAGCACTGCACATCAGATTGGGCTAATGGATGGACCTGGCACCATTCATCTGGCCTGCAAGCCAAAAAGGTTGGCTACCACTGCAGTAAGATATCCCACTGTATGTTGTTTAGGACACTCTTCTGAGTGTAGTAAGGAACCCTGGTTCCAATTTCCACTCTGAATCTGACATCAGGGTTCCTGGGGGGAAAAACAAGGATTTGTACTTGCATCTCTCACATCCCAAGTAAGTATCCTAATCATACTAGGAATAAGATTGGATGGGGAATACCACTACCTTCCTTGTCATTAGTTTTGTGAGTGGCAATTAAGTTGTATTGTGAATATATGAAAAGTACAGTGTATTTGTTAATACCTTTTATTGAACCAACTATGTAGTTAGGTGAGGTCTTAAACAAGCTTTTGGGCACAAGTGTTGTAAAGAAGCAGATACAGCCTAAGCTAAGCACTAGATAAAACAATGACTTTTGTTTAACTCTATTTTGTAAATGAAAATAGTCACTTAAAGAAAGGGAAGTGGGCTGGAACCATGAGGAGCAAAGAGAAGTGATCGTATATAGCTGCAATGGAAATTCTACAACAGACAAAAAAAATAGTCAGACCACACAGTGACATCTGCTTCCTAAGCTTATGCAGAAAAGCATAACATCATCTCCAGGGGACTTACCATCTGCAAGTCCCTGGCTAACATGCACACAACTCTAACTACACAGCACAACTATGCAGAAGGACTTCAGAAAAACTGAAAAGCTACCAGCCTCCTTCTCTTAACATACTCCAAAATTAATCAATTTAAGCAAAAAATACTTATATACTACACCAAGTTAAAAGAAATACATCAAAAATCATACTTAATGACTATACAGCAGACCCAAACCTGCTACCAAAAGTCTGTGAAGACAGCCATCCAACTTCAGAAGAGGAAGTGGAACCGACTAATTACAACAGTCACTTTGCAGACATTGAAACAGTTAAGTGAAAGAGAACCCAGACAATTCCACCTACTACACTAGCACCAACTTATCCCAACAACCCTCTGGGTTGTGCTTGAAATAGCTGTACTCTCCAAAGGCCTAACCTTTTCCAGGACAAACAACCTGACAAGATACTATTATGTGGAAAATTGGAAAAATTCTTCCTCTAACTCTGCCTTAAATAATTCTTCTACAATCAAGACAAAACCTTCTCTGACTACCTTCTCACCACCGATAATTATGATATCTACAAAAATGCATCTGATTGGATGCCTCTCAGCAGACAGAACCACATTTTGAACTACTACATTGACTCTTTTAGGAAGACAGGGACTGCACAGCTCTATGAAGACAAGTTATGCTTTTTAACTAAGATCCAACAAAAAAATAGTGAGGAAACCAGTACGTAAAGGAAGAGCCATAGTCATCCTCAACCACCAGGACAACATCAACAAGGCTAACAGCACAGTAGTCATCCTAAGGAACTACAGAAGAACCACATACTACTATTCACTCTTGTTCTCAAAGATGTTATCAGATCCTTTTCTCACCAGCTTCAAGAAAAACTGCACAAACTGTTCCCCCCACCTTAGGAACATTTTACATGCCTTCTAAGATGCACAAACAAGGAAATGTTAGCAAGACCCATCATATTCAACTGTGTTAACCTAACTGAAGAACTATCAGGACTCACAGAAACCATCCTCAAACAACTCTTCACTCAATTCATTTATAGAAGACACAACAGACTTCCTCAAGAAGATCCAGAATACTGCCTCCCTGAGAAGGTCATGGCTGCAACTGTGGATGTCACTAGCCTGTATGCTAACATCCTGCACCACGAAGACATTGCTGCCTTTGATGTACTCTGGCCCCAAATGCAGCCAGGGTTGCCTTTGAGACATACTTCCTCACAACTTTGGGGTGCCCTTCTGCTTCAAACCCATCCCTGTCATCTGCTGCAGACCACTGAGAACAAACTGAGATGAGCCAAGGGACAACTCCTTGGCCTATGTTGCCTCAGCTTTGCCTGCCTCACTCAGGACTTGCCAGCTGTTGGCAGACAGGATTCTACCAGCTAGAAGAATCATGCCCTTTTCCAGTCATGTGCTCAAAAAAAATAAATTGCCCCCTTCCTTGGAAGAGACCTGCCTGTGTAGTCAAATACGGTGAAATCACACTAGCCCTGTCAATAATTAATTGTAAAAAATAACAAAAAGATTATTAAAACAACAAAAGGAAATATAAGAAATCAGTAACCATATGCTGAAATACAGAGATATAAGAATAACAAACAAAAGAAAATATCAGAACAATAATTTAATCTTACCCGTCATCTTAAAGTGAAGAATGTAGCTTATACTGAGCCCACTAGCTGAGAGACCAAAGACCCCTAGCCCCAGGAAGCTTTAGGACAAAGACTTGCTCTCAAGGCAAAGCTTAGGCATGGCTTTTTATTCGACCATTTGCATACTTCACGCACTGGATTCATAGGGAGCCCACATTGTGCATATAAGTTCCTCCCCTCCCCTCCACCTCCAAAGGTACACGTTTACCAGACTAAAAGTCTTTCCTCATGTACTAAATACCAGGAGAATATTTGCATCATTTCAGACATATCTAACAGATACTGTCTCTCACTTAATTTCCCCACTCTGAGACATGCCCTTCTTTAGCTAGTCTGTTGCCAGGTTACATTCCTACTACTGTCTTTCATTTTAAAATATAAATTTTTCATGGCCTGGGAGGACCTGTTTGATGACTAAACGAATTCATGTCAGATGCTAATTCTTAGTGATTACTTCTCCCAGTTGTGAATAGGTGAGGAACACTTGAGTGAATCACTGCCTTATTAAACATTCTTAGCTAAAGTATAAAAATATATCAAAATTACATTTATATCAAATACTACAAAGCATACAGACATAACAATAGGGCAAAGTATAGCTCTACTCTACCTATATGTATAACCCTTTTATTAAACATTCCCAAAAACTTAAATAATTGTATTGATTTTCCAATTAGTCAAAAAAATTAAAGAAAATTAGTTTAAGTCAAATGAGGGCAATTTTTTTTTAATTTGGGTATTTTTTTCTATTATTTGCATAGCTCTACTTAGACTAAGAAAGGTGTGAGGTCATTAATAGTAAGTTTCCATTGCCCGCAACTGCTGTACTTTGCCCACATGCCCATATTCATTGACCTATTTATTGGTCACTCTAACAATAGCTTCTGTGCCTTCTTCTCTACATGACCCTCTACTCTTGGTCTAGCTTCCCTAATGACACCTGAAAAGCTCTTACTCTTCCCATATCTACATTCTATAGCAAATTTTGTTGATTTGTATAGACATACTGTTCCCCTTCCTTGAATTCTGAATACTTTGCTTTTTATCCATCTATAAGCTCCTAAGGAGCTTCTTTCTTACGTGTCTGGAAAGTGCCTAGCTTATCACAGGTGCTACCATAAATAAATAATAAAGGTATTGATTTCCATAACAATAGAATGTCATATTGTTGTGGGATCTCACAGATTGCACAGTCAATATATACCTCTTCATGGGGGTTATTTGACCAGTGATTCATATAATCCCAAATATACTAGTCCTGAACTTGGTGTGATGGCAAATATGCCCTCCATGGAAAAGTGAACAGATCCTCCAAATATCTATATAGACCTCTATGTATGCCCAGTATACTATCCTCTTCCCCAGCACTATACAGCTACATCAGTTCTCCTGCATTCAAGGTCTTGCATGGCATATGTTAGAGGACAAGCAATAGCCTTTCAGTGTAAGAAAGTGTAATGATGTATCTCTTGCCTGAAGAAAAGGATTTAATTTGTGTTGTTATTGATACTTTAAAATCTCTTTGCAGTATTTGTTGCATTATGCCAACTGTTATCTTTTCAATTAAACCAGTAGCAGCATTGACATGGAGTATTGCTTTTATACAGCTGATGGAAAGTGTTTGGCATCTATTGGGCTGGATGATAACCACACCATTGTGCTTTGGGACTGGAAAAAAGGAGAAAAGTTAGCAACAACCAGGTAAGAATATTTCCAAGTACAACTCTACCTTGTGGTGATAGTTTCCTGCATAATTATCTATAACATATACGATACTATATATAGGAAAGAATACATCTAGTTGAAAACAGGGATAAGTGTTTCACAGAATATAGATAAGAAATGTTAGGACACATAGATTAGAAATGCCTTTAAGATGTTTCTACCATGATCTTTATCCTTTCTGTAAAGATGGCTACACTGAAATGGTTAACAAAAAGCTCATTTAACATGTCACTTCTTTCCATACTTCCATGCCTTGACAATGCCTTAAACTTCTATAATATCAATCAAAGATACTATAATTTCCCTGATAAGATGAGTAGTAATCTAGGTTGGAGATTCCCTCTCAACATACATCTGCTGCTTAATTTCAAAGGAGGGAAGCTAGTTCCTCTAATATAAATAGATTTTTAAGGCCTGCTGCTGCTGCCAGGCCACCTGTCTCTCTGCTGTATCAGCTGTTTCTGAGATATTCATTCCCTTCAGTCACCAACATGAAAGCCTAGCTGCTAACCCAGCAGCGGTTAAGAAGCTTTTGTAATTGCTTGAAGGGACCACATATTATGGATGGAATTTGACTGCAGGTTGGTTGCCTGACTGCTTTTTGATAGATTTGTTTTAAGATACGGAATTGCATCTATTTCTTTTGATTTAAATGATTGCGTTTGTAGCAAAGTTCTGACGAACCTTGGGTTTGATGAGTTCTTCAGTCCAGTGGAAATCCAGAGTAACTCTGTTCAGTTCAGTAGAATTAGAGTGAGGTAAAGCCAGTGGGAGAGGAGAATCAGTCCCTATATATGCCTCAATTTCACCAAGGACAGGGATTCGTTCTCCAGTACTTTCTGCACCACTTCAGAGTTTAGTGGCTGTAAACCACAAGTCATAAAAGGAACATAACAGGACCCCCCAGGGCAGGGGGTTGGACTTGATGATCTATTTAGGTCCCTTCTGACCCTAGCTACTATGATACTATGATAACTACAAAAATAGTTTTGCTTCATTGTGAAAAGTATCTTTTTGACAATGGCATATTCAAAGAGAAATAACATTTTTGCTGGAAATACCATTTGCTAGCATTTACCAGATTATAGAGAAGGTATGAGTTAGTGCCAAAAACAGTGTATACAGTTTGCACAGTTGTCTATGACATGCTGTAGCATTAGGCAGCATGTTCTTATCTCCTTTTCAGAACAAACAGTGAACAGCTACCTTAGCAACAGTGCTATCTGTTTTATAAAACATGCCGCTCTAATTTGTTTTCCAGTCCTAGTGTCTCAGTTTCTTGACTGAATGGGTTACAGACTCTCAGGGAGGAAATGACTTGCATCTCTCAAAGGAGACTTTTAACTGTTTAAACCAAGGCAGGAGTGTGCCTGAGAGGCTATTCCTTCCCTACCTGGGGATTTGAGGTAATAGGAAATAGTAAAGTATTTTGTTGGTGACTTGATTAATCTACTGTTTACTATTATTGTTTATTTGTAGCAGCTAAAATATGGTAGGAAGTTCACAGAAAACAAAAAGAGATGGTCTCTTCCCTAAAGGGTAGTTGTTGTTGCTGTTGTTTGTATTATGGAGGTATCTTGAGATCAGGATCCTGTTGCACTGTGCACTACAGAACAGAACAAATTTTCTCAGAGATACCAAAGCGAACTCTGAATAGGCTGGTTGGGTTCTAAAAGTGTGATGGGCATGTTAGCATGGCACTCTGCTTCGGTGAAGTATGCTGATTCTCACCAGAACTAATTAATCAAGACAGGGAGGCACATTTTAACATTGCTACATTAATTCTGGTATCATAGCTAACTCATTCATTGAGAGGTGGCTCAGGTATCTACATGGCACTGCATTATGCATATGTAGGCATAGTCAAAAACACAATCTGCCTAGAAGAGTCTACTATCTAAATTGTAAAGGATAACAAGTGACAGTCAGTAAAGAAAGAGTAAAGAGAGGTGATGGAGTGAAATAAAAAAAAGGGTGACACTATGATCATCTGGACATTCAATACGTATGAGAATGCATATTAAGCATGCATTTTGTTAGCTTTGTAGGAATTTGCCTGGAATTTTTTAGGTTTATTTACAAATTTTAATCTTCCTGAGGTGTTTGAAGCTCTAGGAAAATACTTCTACATTAATATCTAGTTTTCTTGGACTTTTCTAATGTTCAAATTGTATCCCCTATTTTTTCAACACCCTATTGAGGTAAATAAACTAGGCAGTTTTTACTTTAATATATTTCATAACCTCACAATGTTGCTGTATAGACTTTTTTAAGACTTTACTAAATGAGTACCTATTTTAGGGGCAGGCGTTATTTTTGCCCATGGACCACACAGGCTGTTCTGGGGAGCTGCCGTGGTTGGTCAGCACCCCTTCCCCCCATCCCCCTTTGCTGCAACACCACAGAGCCCACAAGCCACTGCTAACACTGCACAGACTCCGGCCCGCCCTGCCTTTCTCGGCAGCCAAGATGGAAGTAGCTCCTTCTGGCTGCCGCTGCCACCACTCGTCCCAGCCCCACAGTAATGGTGTGGATAGCCAGTACAGTCCTGACCTGGCCTGCCCCACATACACAGTCCCAACCCAGCCCACCCCATGCCCACTCTGAACTCGGCCCAGCAAAGCAGACCAGCTGGAACCCACGCGCAGTCCCAACCTGGACTTCCCTGCACCTGCTCCAGACCCACCCACCCACACTGAGCGGTGGCAGCATAGAGGAGCGGCAGGGCAGCCCAGGCATGGGCTCTGGGCATCTGCAGCAAGAAGGGGCCAGCAGTGGCAAGGGGGAGGGACTGCTTTTCTCCTGTGCTGAGCAGCAGTACTGAGTGAACTCAGAGACCTGTCAGCCCTGGGGGCCTTCGTCTCCATAAGGTGGTGAAGTTCCTTGGGGTGGAGTTTGACCCAGACAGAGAGCATGGGAAAAGACTGAAGCCAAAGTCAAACAGAGACTGGGACTATGGCACATGTGCCACCTGTCAATGGGGGTGCGTGGCAGTCATGAAGGCAGCGTTGCTACCAGTGCTTCTGTACACTGCACTGGTCTTTCCTGCCTCAGAACAAGTGAGCTGCAGAATCCAGAGCACAACGTGCATCTTCTTCTGGTGCTCCATATGGGAGCATATGGTGAGGACCACACCGTACAAAACAAAACAGTTTGGGGGCAGAGGAATGCCAGATGTCCTGCTATTCCTCTGAGCCTAGTACATGAGCCAGATTTGCACACTGGCAACAGGGACAGGATCAAAAACAGCTGTTTTTTAAAGTATTTTGCAGGGCATCTGCTGTGACAATGGCAGGTATACACAATGACCAATTCAAACCCAGGGACCATAAAATCACCGCAGTTTTACAAGATCGTGGAACACTTCTAAAACAAATACGAGCTGCACAACAAGGCCCCAGTGACCCTGACAAACCACCATAAGATGTAGCAAGTGGTAAGGACAAGAGACATTAGGTTGACCATGGATCTACTACCCAGTGACATTGTCTTGTATTTGAGTAAATATGGTAATGAGTTACACAGTGCTCCATTCTAGTAGAAGAAAGCATAGCAAGATCTAGTTGTGAGGAGCTGAAGCTGAACACAGTTAGATGAGAAATATGGATATAATTTTTGTTTACAAGTTAGGTCAATTAACCACTGGAATGATTTACTTAGGGATGCAGTAGGTTTTTGGTCACTTACGGGCTTTAAGTGAAATCTGGATTTTTTTTTTAAGATATGCTATCAAATCATAACAAAATAGGACTGGAATGGACCTCAGCATGTCACCTAGTCCAACCTTTGCTTAAAACAAGATAATTTGTCTAAATCCCAGCCAAGTGTTTGTCTAACCAGCATTTAAGCACTTCCGGTGATGGAAATTTCACATCCTCTCTAAGTAATCTGTTCCAATGCTTAACCCCATTTAGAAAGTTCTTCCTAATATCCAACCTAAATTTCTCTTGTTACAATTTTTCGAATCTTCCCTCCATCTTTTCCCAACTAAATAGTCCCAATTCTTCCCATCATTCCATGTATGCCATGCTTTCTAGACCTCTAATTATTTTGTGTTGCTTTTCTCTGGGCTTTTTCTAATTTGTCCACATCTTAATTGAGGTGTGACACCCAAACCTGGATACAGTACTCCAGGTGAGACCTCATCGGTGGTAAACAGAATAGAACAATCATTTCCTTGACTTTCAGGTGACACTCCTGTTAATACATCCCAATAAAAGCTGGGCTTTTTTGTTTGTTTTGTAACAACAGCACACTGTTGACCTGTGGTCCTCCATAATCCCCATGTCCTTTTCTGTAGTTCTGTACCTTAGCCAGTTGGGACATCTTTATGCATGCTCGGGGAGGTGGGGGACGGGAAGGAGGTGGCACTTTAATTAGAGCAGCTTTGAGAACTGTTCTAATTAAAGCACCCACAGCATCTCATGTATTCAGCATCCCACACTTCAAAATGGCAGTGGAGGCACTTTGACTAAAACTCATTTGATGACCTTTAATTAAAGCACCCCTGCCGCCATTTTGAAGCAGGGGGGTGCCGAATACACAAAACGTGGAGGCTGCTGGAGTGTGAGAATTAGCATGCTCCAGCAGACTCAATTAATCGATTAATCAAGTCTGCTCGAGGCGGCAGGAGAAAATATTATTTGGGGGCATGCCTCCCCAGCAGGTAAGTCCCACCCCCCAGCTGGGGCCCCATTCAACTTACCCCTACTCCTGCCTCTACGGCACTATTCCTCACCACAGAGGCCTCTATCTAGCTTCCTCCCCTTCCCTCCGCCACAGACTGAGCTTCTGGGCTGGGGCACACATGTACATGCACGCAGGCACTCAGACCCCCACCCCAGCCTCAGATCAACTCCAAGAGGCTCCGACATCTACTGGTGGATCGAGATCCACTGGTTGGTGACCACTAGTGTATTTGATTATTCTATTCTAAGTGCAGCATAAGCTCTTTTCATTGTATTAATTTCAGACCATTTCTCCAGTTTGTTATGGCAATTTTGAATCCTAATCTTATCCTTCAAAACAGGGTCATCCAACTTCTAAGTCCCTGGGGACCATACCAGCAGGGGATGCACACAACATGGGCCACACAAGGCAAAGCACTAGCCACCAGGCTGTGCTCTGTACCGACACTCCTTCCACTGCCCTGTGCACCCACACAGGCACCCCTTCCACTACTGCACTGAGCTCCCCCTCACCTCTGTCCAAGATAGGTGCAATCCATTTTGTATAGTCTGAAGCCCCCCTTCCCACCCCCCCGGTCCCCTCCCCCTGCCATGTAGAGCCCCAGGCTCACCCTCAGCTCTCTACACAGCATGGTGCATTGCCTCACCCTCTGGGGTAGAGGCAGGAAGCAGCAACCAGAGGAGGGTGGGGAACCAAAAGACTCTGGCCACTGTTGCATGTGGAGCAATGGGGGAGGGGAAGGCTGCTGGAGATCGCAACATAACCCCATGCAATCTATGGGTTGACAGTGGGATAGCCCAGCTCAGTGTCTGCTACCTTACTCAGCTTGGTGTCATCTGCACATTTACAAAACATACGCTCAGTTCTGTCTTCTAAGTCATTATTGAAGATATTAAACAGTACCAAACCATGGGAAAGCCCACTTTATATTTCCTCCCAGCTAGACATTAAGCCATTGATGACTGCTTCTTGAGCATGACAGTCTAACTAGTTATGCATCCTTTCTAGACTGTATTTCCTTTGCTTACTTATGAAAATGTCAAGGGTGCTGATATCGAGAGCCTTAGTAAAGTCAAGGTATGCATGTACAATGCTCTTTCCCCATCCACAAAGCCCATCCCCTTGTCATAGAATACAAATATATGTTATAGGCACAATACAGAAATTATTGGATGAGATTATTTTCCTTGTGTTATGCAGGAGGTTAAACTAGCTGATTTTAGTAGCATACAGAGATTAAGTGACTCATCTGCAGTCACACAGCAGGTCAGGGTCAAAGCCAGGATCAGAACCCGTCTCCTGACTGGCCACTCCACAGAAGTTATTGACAGCATCTGATGAAGTAGGTTGTTGCTTTCAAAAGTTCACACTTCTCTGAACCATCTAGTCTCTAAGGACATTTATACATGTGCTCCAGAAGTGGGAGGGGGGCCGCACTTTAACTAGACTGGCTCCGCTAACCACTCTGATTAAGCGACCAGAGCATCTCATGTATCAGTGCCCCCATGCTTCAAAATGGTGGCAGGGGTGCTTTATCTAAAGCTCGTAGAATGAGCTTTAAATAAAGCACCCCTGCCACCATTTTGAAACACTGGGATGCTGCTACACAAGACACAGGAGGCTGCTGGAGCACGGTAATTGCCATATATAGGCAGTATAAGGTGCCACCCCACCTTACCTTCTGCACAGTAGTTGTCAGTTCACTCCTCTCAACCAGAAAGTATTTATTTTTAACTTAGTTTTCTAACTATCTGTAACTAAAATCTGTGTATTTTTTTATAGAAATGCACAGGTGACTTAGGAGCCTGTTTTATTTTCAGTAAATTTGGCATTTAGAAGCCAAATATCATTGAATTTCAGTGAGATTTAGGGTATGCCCATACAGTGAATTTACCATGTACAACAGTGGCATGCTCACATGCCCTGCACTGCCCCAGACAAGACAGCTGCCTGAACTGGAAGCAGTACAGCAGCAGACCTAATTAGCAGCATTGAGTAACAATTCTAATTACCCTGCCACCATGCTAACTAGCCCACTCATTGCACCACCCAAATATGGCTGCAGGGCTTCCAGTTCAGGAAGCATGAAGCACTGTGGGGCATGTGAGAGTGCCATTGCTGGGCACAGTAGTTTTGCCATGTACTCATAGCTTTAGGTTTCTAAGTACCAAGACTGCAGACAGATGTAACATTTGAAGCCTTTCAGATACCTTGGAAATGTTTCAAAGGGCCAGTTTTGAACTGAGGCACTATTTTGAAATGCTTCACTTCTTGTTCCATCTGTACAAGAGCGGGAGAGTGTTACAGTACTCTCTTCTCCTCAGGAAGGGAGGCAGAATAGTGTGGGGATTGACTGTCTGGCAGACGGACCAACAGCCTGCCAGACTGTCCAGTCACTGGGCCCTGCTCCTGGGTCTTCAGGGTGCTCCTGGCATTCTGGGTGCTACTGGATCCCAGGGTGCAGGTGGATTCCTGCCTGCTCTGGCCCTCAGGGCACAGCTTCAGGACTCGAGACACTTCCAGGTCTCAGGACACTACAGGCATTTGGGGCACTGCTGGGCCCTGAGGCACTCCCAGTATTCAGGGTGCTGCCAAGTTCCCTGGCTGCTCTGGCCCTTGGGGCATCACTCCAGTATTCAGGACACTGCTGGGTCCCCATAGGGACCCCCACTCCTCTCAAGACTCTTGCTCCTCACCTCCACCAAAGAACCTTGCACCCCTACCACTGCTTCACCACCACTTCAGCTGGGGGTCTGGGTCTCCAACCCCCAGTACCCATATTTTCTGACTCCAGCAATGGGCTGCTCAGGAAGAGCAGAGGTTGAACAGCAGGAGACCATCCACTATCAGTGGCTCCACTCCTCCCATCTCTCATCTACTCCCCCACCCTCTGGAGAAAGGGGAAGCAGGGAGCAGATTTGCAGGTCACTGTAGCCTCCTGTGGCATGCCCTGGCAGGGACAGCATGTGGCTGGCTGGATGCAGCTGTGGTGACACTGAGTCACTCAGTATGGGATGTGCTGTGGCTGAAATGCTATCTTTTTAAAACAATTCCAAGCCTGTTACCCTTGGAAACATTAAAATTGTTAGGTCTCTATGCTCCCTAAGTCACTTGGAACCTCAGAGCTTCAGCATTGTTGGGCCATAGCCTTATTAATTGTCTTCTCCTTTATGAGCATGAACTAGTTTGCTGTTACAGGATTTTTTTAAGAATAAGGCCTGGGTCACCTGTACAACTTTACATGTTAGGAAAAAGATCATGGAAGAAATTGTTTTGAAAGACTATGTACAGGGTAAAAATCACCCCCTTACATGCTCTCTCTTTCTTTTCCCTCTCCTCACACCCATCTCCTGTTCTCGTCCACTGCACTGAATCACATATAAAACCTAATATGAAGATAGACTATGTGTGAGAGAACTGTATTCATGGCAGGGACCAGAGAGACCAATCCCTAACCTGTTGTATAACCTACTTCAGCATTGTGGCCTCTCTGTGGCCATTATCCCAGTTGCTGGGCTCTTATGGGGTTTAATTCTCGCAGTTAACTGTAAGCCTGCAATATTGTTGTTTGTGGCTGGTTTTGTAGTACTGTATAAAATCAATTATTTATTGAAAAGCTATCAGCTACTCTTTACCATGTTTTTTGTTTCTTGCAGGGGCCACAAAGACAAAATATTTGTAGTGAAGTGTAATCCACATCATGTAGACAAGCTAGTCACTGTTGGGATGAAGCACATCAAATTTTGGCAACAAGCAGGTAATGTATTGAATACTACCTACCTGTAAGTACTTATACAGCCTCACTGCATTAGCATTCAAGCATTTGTGTTCTTTCCTATGTGATTGACATCATTATCCTCTGTTGGCAGATGGGGAAAACAAGACAGAGAAAAGTTAAGGGAGAGCTCTCTTTCACTTTGTGCCCAATAGCACTTACCCAGCCCTGAAACTACTGTTTTTGGCACTTGCCCACATCTAGCAATCCTATTTCACATGCATTGCAGATACACAAGCAGCCATATGTCTACTTAGCATGCATAGTAGGCTGTGCTCTGACTGGGCAAGAACACATATCCATGGGCACTTACATGGGCAAGGTTAAAATCCAAAATTGTAGCCTGTCAAAACCATATGCCTAGTGGGTCTTAGATGCCAGAAGAGGACAATCCTCATGTTTTAACTCTTTAGTTAAGGCACTCACCCAGGAAGGAGGAGACCTGAGATCCAGGCCTTTCCACAACCCAAAAGTAGTTTTAGAACTTACATATCTCCTGCTTTCTAACATAGCACTCTAACTACCATTTTTATATTTGTATGAATTACTGTGGTTGATATTAATGTATTGTTATACTTTCATAATACGTCAAGGATTGGGTAATCTGGCAATGGTTGCAAGCAGGCAATGATGGTTTGCACTCCAAAGGGGAGGCCTTTTGCAAAGGAATGCTAAGGCCTGGAAGCACTCTGTTCAAAGACTGATGTTTCTCACAGTTGGAGAAAATAAGTGATAGACCACAACTATCTCTCTGATAATTGATAACTGAGGATATTGGGTTAGCCTAAAAGGATGTGGGTATTTATTAGACTTAACTGAATAAGGAAACATACCTAACTTGTCAAACGGATATACATGGTGGGCAGGGGAAGGAGGCAGTTATATGCCTAGTTTATACTCCCCAAGAATTGAATGGAAGCAGGTATGCAAATAAATAGATAAGGACAAGTATTTAAGAGTTACCATGGCAGTAGGCCTTTGTCTAAAAATTCTGGGGGCATTGATACAACTTAGTCCCCCATCTGGCCTAGCTGGACACTGGACAGTGCAAGCTAGCAAGCTGCTGCTAGAAAATTCTAACGGGGATCTGAATTAGAATCTGCATTTTTAGGGGTAAAAAGTAGAGGTAAAAATCAAATCATAGTTCTTTTATGTTAATCTGTTTGTTTAGTTTCCATATCTCTGTCTGTACTTAACATTAGAGTTACTGATTTTTTTATGGTTTCTCTTGATTATGTAATAAACTTTTTTGCCATTTCTTATCGTTCATTTTAAGTGTTATTTCAGAGCATTTGACTATGCAGGCAAGTCTTTTCTGTGGAGGAGAGGTGTCATTTTTAGCACAGGTTGGGTAAAAGGTGTGATTTTTTTATCTGGCATAATCTCTGCTAAGAGCTGATGACACGTGTAAGACAGAAAGAGGTGAGGTACCCAGGGCCAAGGAGTTAGTTCCTGTAAGACATGTCAGCTTATTCCTGGTGGCCAAGCGGTAGGGCTGTGCGAGGCTTTGGACAGAGCTTCAGATCCGGAGAAGCTTCAGATGCTTCAGGGTCCGAAGCAGCACATCCGGGTCGAAGCGCTGGCCTCATTTGGCTTCCTGAAGCGGTTCGGAGCTGCCTCGGAGATCTGGTCATAGGGTATAATGGGGAAACAATAAAATATCTATAACTTTGTTGTTTTTTGTCCATTTTGGATTAAATTTTCAGGGATAGTAGACTCTGCAGAGAGAATGAAGCCTGCCAAGTTTCAAGAAGATCAGTGCAGGAGTTTTGGGGGAACTACACCCCCCAAATTCTAGAAAGCAAAACTCCTGTCATGTCTATGTGTTACAACACAGAGGGGTCAAAACTGCAGGGCTGGTAGCTCTTGCTGGCTCCACAAAACCTGACAA
This sequence comes from Alligator mississippiensis, assembly GCF_030867095.1. Classification (NCBI taxonomy): domain Eukaryota; kingdom Metazoa; phylum Chordata; order Crocodylia; family Alligatoridae; genus Alligator; species Alligator mississippiensis. The sequence goes on from NC_081824.1 coordinate 207,023,171, forward strand.
GTTTCAAGAAGATTGGTGCAGGGGTTTGGGGGGAGCTGCCCCTCAAGCTGTGGACAAGGAAAACTCGTGCCATGGGTAACACTGTGTGTGTTAAGGCACAGCGGGGTGACAACTGCAGGGATGGTGGCCCCTCCTGCAGCCACAACACCTGCCAGCTGTTGAGGAGATCGGTGCGGGGGGGTCTGGGGCCCTGCACCCCTAGCTGCTGACAGGCAAAACTTGTGACATGGGTGTTTGTGGGATTGACTGTCTCTGTCTTGTGGTGTGGGAGACACTACTGCAGGCCTGGCTGCTAAGCTACTGTGTTACCAGTCACCAATCAATCATGATTCACTCAGGGACCAGCTCAATACACAGGACCTAGCTAATGTAGCCAGTTAATTGCCATCAATTAGCACCTACAAAACCAGACTAAGGAGAGGAAAGAATCAATACAGACAATCAACTGCCCCAAGACAGACGCAGTCAGTCCCACAAGCACCCATGGCACAAGTTTTGTCTGTCAGCAGCTAAGGGTACAGGGCCCCAGAGCCCCTGCACCGATCTCCTCCACAGCTGGCAGGCGTTGTGACTGCAGCAGGGGCCACCATCCCTGCAGCTGTCACCCCGCTGCACCTTAACACACACAGGGTCACCCATGTCACGAGTTTTGCTCGTCTGCAGCTTGAGGGGCAGTTCCCCTCAAACCCCTGCACCGATCTTCTTGAAAGTTGGCAGACTTTGTGGCCTCAGTAAGAGCTACCATCCCTGCAGTTTTCACCCCCCCCCCCCCGTGTTGTAACACGTAGATGTGACAGGAGTTTTTCTTTCAAGAATTTGGGGTACAGTTCCCCCAAAATCCCTGCACCAATCTTGAAACTTGGCAGGCTCTGTGGCCTCACCAGGGGCCACCACCCCTGCAGTTTTCACCTCCCTGTGTTGTAACACATAGACATGACAGGAGTTTGGCTTTCAAGAATTTGGGGTACAGTTCCCCCAAAACCCATGCATTGATCTTCTTGAAGCTTAGCAGATTTCATGCTCTCAGCAGAGGCTACAATCCCTGCAAGTTTCATTCAAATCGGACAAAAAACAACGAAGTTATAGATATTTCATTGATTTCCCCATTATACCCTATGGCTGGATCTCCGAGATGGCTCCGAAGCTTCGGAGCCACTTCGGCTGGATCAAGGCAGAAACCCGGTCCAGAGCTCTGAATTGGATCACTGCCATCCGAAGTGGCCGGATCCGAAGCTAGATTGGATTGCTGCCGACTCGCGCAGGCCTACCAAGCAGTAAACAGTGAAGAGAGGTATGGAGTGAAGGACCCCTCTGAAGGTGTCAGTATACCCTGTTGTGTGTCACAAGCTAATTATACATAAAAGCCAGAAATGTGTGACTGGGGAATTACTCTTTGGGCAAGTAAAGGATTCTGCCTTAAGTGTCTTTCCCCAGATCATTCATGAAGTTTGTCAAAACGGAGAACTGAGCCAAGGTCTCCCAAGTACTCGGACAGTACCATGTTCCCTCTAATTTAAGATTACCATTCATTCATACCTCAAAAGTCTCAGTCCCTCTGATGTTTCTGTCATCAAATACTGTGGAACTACCAAGCCTACTTCTGTTTTAGTTAATGTCACTATATTCTTGTGTGACTCTTTGGAAGCCAACTAACAGCCATTTTAACATTAATCATCATGTTAGAGGCTCCGACGAGTGTGTCTGTTTGACTTTCAGAAAAAGATGTATTCTTGTGACTCAGCTAAATAATTTAGCCAGACACAGACACAACTTCTGTGAGCTTTCCCATGAGGAAGCCAGCTGGTAGTTTAGAATCTTGTTAGGGACCTCAGGCAGCACTGCTAAAAATGATAGTATCTTAGTTTCATGTACAGATGTAACTCTTTAGTAATCCTCAGATTTTCTGTATAGAATTTTCTTTTGTCATCAGAGAGATCTAGCAGCCTGGATTCAAATGCCAGATTGAACAGATGGGTTTGGGAGTAACCTCAAAATATCTCCTTATCTGGAAAATGAAAACCAGATGTTTTGCGGAAATAAAGTTGTGATTTAGATGTACTTCACTGGCCAAAAATGCATCATAACCCCATATTATGATATAACATTATGACTATAAAAGATTTACAGGGTTTTTATCAGTTCCCATTCAGTTAAGAACATTTTAATGTTCTGCAAAGCAAATTTTATGACTAAGCAAATTTTATATATTGTGGGAATGACTTTCAGTATGGACTGAACTGTCAAACTTTGCAGTAAGAGCACATTATGTAGCCTTGGTTTCTGAGTAGAGATCTGTTCTTTAGGAATGTTGTTATCATAATCATGAATTACTATGTAAAGTAACCTCATAAAATGTTGCATGTGACACACAAAGATGGGACTGAAGCTAGTTCAGGTTTACCCATTGACTGTCCTCACATGCTTGCTTAGAAAGCCAAAATGGTTCCAAATTAACAACAAGAATTTTTTCTTGTATTTTCAAGTTTACACTATTTTGAATTATTTCTATAATACATATATGCACTTCAAGGGATTCTAGATGTCACCAAGGAACAATTGTGCACAGAGAGGGGGATGATTTTGTCTTCACTTATCTGCCAGAGACATGTATTGTGCTGAGCTCTTCTATTGGCCATGCTGTCTGACACCTACTCACATTAAGTAGTATGTATACTCCAAAAATCATCTTACTGAAACAAATAGGATTTATTCTGGAGTTAATAGTTTCTCAGCATGAGTAAGAGCAATGGCACCCAAATGGCTCAGGGGAGGTCCATGGATCCCTTATGGGGTCAGTATGCAAGGTCAATCCATGGATGCAATCTAGAAGCCAGGCCCAACCCCACGTGCCTGGATCCAGCTGTGCCCTGGCATGATCTTACATGCAAGGCCTACAGGACTCTCCAGAGGTCCAGAATGTTGACAGCAGTGGAGCAGCACTTAATATTGCCACTGTTCCCCTGCCACCAAATTTCCAGATCCCTGGGGAACCCCATGGGCCAGCTCTGTGGGCTAGATTGGGCCTGCAGGATGGAGGTTTAGCACCCCTGAGTGAGATGACAGTATGATCTGGCATACATGTGAACTGAAGCAAATATGCTAAATTCTAAAGTATATCCTTATTATCTTAGCATGCCTTGGTCAAGTAAATGTCCTTGGCACACCCTAGGTCTCTAGCAGTCAAATGAAGACAAAATCTTCCCACTCTGTGTGCAGAATTGATCTTTAAGTGACTTCTACAAATCCATGTAATAGGTTTTCCCTTTCTGTGCCAGTCTCAAAAGAGGAAAAGGGGATTTGGCAGGTTAATCTATGTAGCACATACTCTGCCAACCAAGCCCTTACTTTTTCTCACCAGAACTCTTTAGCAGCTCAAAATAATCTCCTGTGATAGCTGTGCACAGCTCTGGCACTGTAATCATGCCATGAAAATTTCTATTGCAGCTGGTCCTTTTACATTTACATGAGGTGGCTTGGATTGGATTTTTGGGAGTCTTGGTAGACCACAGACTCAATATGAGTGTGCAGTGTGATGCAGGTGCACAAAAGGTGAAGGCAGTTTTGGGCTGCTACAATAAAAGTATTAGATGAAAGACACAGGAGGTGATAGCGCCTCTTTACTCGGAACTGGTTAGTCCTCATCTGGAGTACTGCGTGCAGTTCTGGGCTCCACGTTTTCAAAATGATCTGGAGAAGTTAGAGAGAGTCCAGGGGTGGGCAATAAAAATGATCAAGGGCTTGAAAGGCAAGTCATATGAGGAAAGGCTAAAGGAGCTAGGCAAGTTCAACTGGTGGAAAAGGCACTTAAGAGGGGATGTGACAGCAGTGTTCAAATATTTGAAGGGCTGCCATAAAGAAGATGGAAAGCACCTTTTATCTCTTGCTGCAGAGAGGAGGATGTAGACGAATGACTTGAAGTTGCAGCAAGTAAATTTAGATTGGATATCCAGAAAAACTTCTTCACTGTGAGAATAGTGAGGCAGTGGAATAGACGGCCTAGGGAAGTTGTGGACTCTTCATCACTGGAGGTGTTCAAGAGGTTGGAAAGCCACTGGCTGGGGATGCTCTAGGCATAGCTATGCCTATTTTCTACCATGGTTATTTCCCAGGCTTCTGGGCTTTGCTGGTTGCTCCTGCCCCTACTCCTCCCCCTCCCTCTTAGCTGTGTTGGCTACCTCTAAGGCTGGGGAGTTCAACTGGGGTGTGCCAATTTTCCTGCTAGGAGCAAAGCCTAAGGTCTCTGGCTAGATAATCACCACGATTAGACTGATCACAATATTTGGGGTCAGGAAGGAATCTTACCGCATGGTCAGATTGGTGCAGACTGTTGGGGGTTTTGACTTTTTCTGTAGTGACAGGCATGGCCCTCTCCCCAAGACATATTGAGCATATGCTGACAACATTTTAAAGAAGCAGGACATTAGCATTTTAAAGAAGCAGGACATTGGTTCCCATTAGGGCTGTGTGAAATTTCACTGGGTCTTTTGTTTTGAAGCTGTTTCAACACATTTTGAACGTGAAACAGCAACATCGAAATGAAGCAAAAGGCTTCAAACAAAACAGGGGCACTTAAAACGTTTCAAAAGTTTCAAAATGTTTCAATTTTCGAAGCTGGGCTTACTTGCATCACCTCCCAAGGGAAGCCCCCAATACTCATCTGCCACGTCTTGATCTCTAGTTGAAGTGCAGAAGGTTCCCATCTGGTTAGTACTTGCTTGGAGATGTCACCTGCAGACATCCTTGGGGCTCCACCTCCCCTACACCCCTTCCATGTGCCAAGCTGATGGACTTAGCCGTATGGCAGATGGTTTGAGCTCTCTCAAATACCAGTGTGTGTGGTGTGGCCCCAATCTAGCCTTCAATGGATTTTTATGGGCACAGCATCTGGATGCACACTGGTTGCAGGATGGTGGTTCTTCTTCCTATGTTTGGCCTATAGAGTGTTCAGCATACCCAGGAGGTCACTCTCCCTCCTTACAGCTATGTCGAGCTGGTCAATCCGTTCTGGTCCTCTACCCAAAGTCCCTGAGAGCCCCTGGTCCCTCAGCCTCAGGAGCAATAAATATGACTGCTGTCTCTGGCCCCACGGGTAACATGAAATTACAAAGGAAACAGAAAAAGAAATGAATCAGGGAGGTAGCAATCTCTCCTCCCTACTCACGCATCCTTGCATGTAAATCAAGAGGTAGTCCCTTGGTGTCCTTCCCTTGTCCAGTGCTGGGTGTCACTCAGCCGGAAAGTAAGCTCCTCTTCAGGACTTGGCTGTATGTCCCTGACTTGAGGCAGCACCAGGTGTACCAGCTGGGAGCACACAGCTGCCTCCAAGCTGTTGCTCCCTGGCTTCTTCCTGGCAGCTGGCTTTTAAAGCTCACTGCTGGTGCTGCCCGATGACATCATCATCCTGCACCAGTCCCAGCTGCACAAGTAAATGGTTGATGAAGCGCACAGGTGGCTTCTCCAGATCTGCCTGCTCTTCACTGCTGTGCCTGCACCAGGTAAGTATTCCCTGTCATGCGGCTTTTGGCTGTGGGGCTTTTCCAATGCTGTTCAGCCCTGGGAAAGTGGTCTCCACCCCTTTACTTTCATCACTCTACGACACCAGGGTTGAGGGTAGTCTTATGTAGAGTTTAAATTATGGTTGTATGGAATGGTTTGGATAGGGATGATCTTGCCTCAGGCAGGAGGTTGGACCAGATGACCACTGGAGGTCCCTTCCAGCCCTGTTTCTCTATTACTGTGACGCATTTTGGAACATTCAAGGTCAAAATGAAAACACCATGAAGCTTACCTTTGTTTACATTACAGGTGGGGGCTTTACATCTAAACGAGGGACCTTTGGAAATATTGGAAAACTGGAAACTATGATGAGTGTTTCCTACGGGCGAATAGAAGAGCTAGTATTCTCTGGAGCTGCTACTGGAGACATTTACATTTGGAAAGACACACTGTTGCTTAAGACAGTTAAAGCCCATGACGGACCAGTATTTGCTATGCATGCATTGGATAAGGTATTCATCACCTGCTACTGTCTATTATTTTCATTCCAATTCAGGATTTTGAAAGTGGATAGCTACACACTGTAGGTAGAATTCTGTTTCCGTGTGCACCAAAAATGACACATACACAGGCTTACAGATCTGTTACCCCTGCAGCATGGATTTGTAAGTGGGCATTCATAGACTGAACATTAGTAATGTAGTATGCACTGGCTGCATGCATATGCAGCTACATGTGTGCACTTGTGGTCATGTGGGTGGATCCAGGAGGCAGGGCAGGAGGGTAACTACCCCCCACATTGGCAGTGCATGAGCAGTGAGCTCTTTGTGCTCACCAGCTTATCAACACAGCTCCTGGCCACTTTCTGCCACCCTTTCCACTGCAGCTAAATTCGACAGCAGCCAAGGACCAGCGAGCAAGGGGGTTAGAGGACCAGCAGTGACATTTACCCCCTGGGTTCTGGATCTGTACCAGTGGCAACTCTGGCCAGGAGATGTACTCCCAAGCCAAACAACTCAGAGAGCTTGCTGCATGTGTACTGTACAGCCAAAGGGACCTGCAACCATACTGACCCCAAGATCTGCCCATGCCTGTGTCTAAATCTCAAAAGTACATGTGGCCAGAATCCCATGACTACCTGGTGTTAGACTGAGGAAGACCCCTTGTGTTTTAGTCCCAGTACTACAGTGGTTAGGGTACTTGCCCAGAAGGCTAGAGATTTTAAGCCCCTTCCCCCTTGCCCAGAGAGGTTTGCCCTGCATCTTTCTGATTCCCAGCACAGTGCTCTAACTGCCATATCACAGATTATGCATTATCCAGTGCCCTCTCCAGCACTAGTTTTGAACCTGGTCCCTAGGCAGCCAAGAGCAGGAGGTATGTGGAGCCATGGAAAAACAAGAAATTCATAAGGTATGTGGCTTGGTAAAATCAATGCTGCCTTGAAGAGGAGCAAGCCCTAGGTTCTTGCCTGGCTGCTACCCTCTACATGAGGCAAAAACTTTCCCACTGCTAGTTTGTTATAATTTTCCATGTATAGACTCTAATTAGTAGAAGGCTATCTTACATTCACCCCCTGCAAACTGCTGTGGCTGAGAAAGCAGTGACAGGGAGCAAGGGACCAGACACCTGCTCCTTATTTCTCTGCATCTGTCCCCACCATGCCTGCCTCCCACCATGTGCACCCTGCCGCACGTCCCCTTGTCACCTGCACCTCTATGCTTGTGCCTGCCCCCATCCCTGCCCCTTGTACCTGTGCCTTTGCCCCCACTCTCTGCCTCCCCAGCACCTGCTCCACCCTGCAGCCCACCCCACCCACCCATTGTCCCCTTGCAGCCTGCTCCTCCATGCCTATACTCTTCCCCTTATGCCCTCTGCCACCTCTTCCCCTTATGCCTTCCCTACCTACTCTCTGTCCACCCTCCTGTTTAGCTTCCATTGCAGCTGTGCTCCTCCAGGGCACCAGAAGCAGCTGCAGCTCCTCACCAGGTTGGCTGTGACTGGAGGGACCAGAGCAGAAAGTAAGAGGGGTAGGGCAAAGCTGTAGGAAGGGGAACCGAGTCAGGGGGCAGCCAATGGGAAGGAAGGCTTCAGGTTCCCGCTACATGGTCTCCCCTATGCTCCCTGTGGCTGCAATCCCTCTCCCCCACTAAACAAGCTATTCCAGCCCAGGGCCAAAGCTGGTTCCAGCCCAGGGCCAAAGCTGGAGCGGAGTCACCAGCTACTATGGGGCAGGTACTTGAATCCAAGATGAGGCTTTTCCCCACCATGCTAACTGGGGGAAAAATGGTATCTTGGATTTGAGTAAATTTGGTAGTTGGAGATCTCTGCAAGTCCCCCAAAACTGTTTTTATCATGAAGCTGTTCATGGAGCATGGGCTCCCATAATATAACTAGATCCATTATTCATTAAAATATCCCTGTCACATGGGCAAGCAAGAGTTCCAACAGCAGGGATTTTCTTGTTTTCAGGATAATTTGCCCCGTGTCAGAAGTGTTTCTTTTTTCTTGTAATGTCTTTATTAAATTCTTACAAGAAATTTCATATTTCATAGATTTCATAGACATTAGGGCTGGAAGGGACCTCAGAAGATCATCGAGTCCAGCCCCCTGCCCAAAGGGCAGGAAGTCAGCTGGGGTCATAGGATCCCAGCAAGATAAGCATCCAGTTTGCTCTTGAAGGTGTTCAGTGTAGGTGCTTGAATCACCTCCAGTGGCAGGCTGTTCCAGACCTTGGGGGCTCGGACAGTAAAGAAATTCTTCCTTATGTCCAGCCTGAAACGGTCTTGTAGTAGTTTATGACCATTCGACCTAGTTGTCATCCCTTGGGGTGCTCTGGTGAACAAACGTTCCCCCAGATACTGTGGCAACAAATGTGGCAACCTGTATCATAGTGGATATTTCATAAACTGTGCCTTCTTAAAAGATTATTAGGTGCTAAATTATGACCCCAGATTTGTTCACAAAAGCTGAAGTTGAAATATATGCTTTCCTGAGGTCTAAACAGTTTGATCCTAAGAATTGCAGTTGCAGGAAGCTACTGCCTATAAACATCTCTGTTTATTAAACAAAGTTTTAGATGGATCCTTCAGCAGTGCTTGCTGTCCCTAACATGTTATAATTTCTGTTTTTCAATCTGTTTTCCTTTTTGATGTGAGAACTATCTCTTCTAAACAACTTTCTTTCTCTCTTCCACGCTAAACTTGTGTGGCAAGCCACAACAGTCTTAAAAGAATCTAATGGGACACCTGGTTGAGAATCACTTGTCTACACTCTCTCCCCTGAGGTGTACAGTGGTCCTGAAGACCACATACTCTGAGTAAGACTGTGTGATAAACACACCAAAAAAACTTTTACCGTGAATAGTTTACTATGGAGGCATCTATTCCTCTGAATTAGCTTTGTAATGTTACAGTATCAGTTTCTAAACATATTCCTCAAATTGTGTTGTACAGGGTTTTGTAACAGGTGGAAAAGATGGAATTGTGGCACTCTGGGATGATATGTTTGAGAGATGTCTGAAGACATATGCTATTAAAAGAGCAGCATTATCTCCTGGCTCTAAAGGTATCATTTTTTCAATATGTACTAAGAAAAGGTATATGCATGAAGGTTAGTGAAATGGGATAAATACGTGTGTGCGATTATGACGGGTAAAGGAGGTGACGGGCACATGGGTGTGCAGTTTCAGTATTGTAACAGGAATGGTGATGGTAAACTATATATATATTATGGACTGTCAAGTGAACTAGACCAGTCACAAGACAGAACTGTAAAGGTGTAGGCCTATTTATTTATTTATTTATTTGTGTATATAGAAATATATATTTTTGTAAAAAATAAAATTGTTTGAACTATATACAAATAGGTACAAAAGTGGTGCTTAAAAATGTGTTTATGCAGTAGCTGCACTGAAACTTGCAGCATTTTCCAAAGAGGTAAACTGCATCAGTTCTGGATGGATTGTCTATGGGTACCTGTAGTAACTTCATTATATGCAAGTTTTATAGATTTCATAGACATTAGGGCTGAAAGGGACCTTGGAAGATCATTGAGTCCAGCCCCCTGCCTCAGGGGCAAGAAGTCAGCTTGAGTCAAAAGATCCCAGCAAGATAAACGTCCAAATGTTTCTTAAAAGAGTTCAGAGTAGGTGCTTGCACCACCTCCGGAGGCAGTCTATTCCAGGCCTGGGGGGCCCAGACAGTAAAAAAGTTTTTCCTTATGTCCAGCCTGAAATGGTCTTGGAGGAGTTTGTGACCTTTTGACCTTGTCGTTCTTTGGGGCGCTCTGGTGAACAGGTGATTCCCCAGATCCTAATGTACTTATAGGCAGATACCAGGTCCCCCCTGAGCCTGCGCTTTTCCAGGCTGAAGAGTCCCATGGCTCTCAGCCTCTCATTATAGGGCCTGGTCTCCTGCCCTGTGATCATTTGCATGGCTCTCCTCTGGACTCTCTCAAGCTTTTCCACATCCTTTTTAAATTGTGGAGCCCAGAACTGGATGTGGTACTCCAGCTACAGCCTCACCAAGGCCGAGTACAGCAGGAGGATGACATTCTGGGATTTGCCTGAGAAGCATCTATGGATGCAAGCCAGAGTTTTGCTCACTTTACCAGCTGCAACATTGCATTGGTGGCTCATATTCATCTTGTGGTCAATCATGACCCCCAAATCCCTTTTGGCTGTGGTGCTATCAAGGATAGCACTGCTGAGCCTATAAGCATGCTGCAGGATTTTTTTTCCCAAAGTGGAGTACCTTGCATTTTTCAGTGTTGAACCCCATCAGGTTTTCATCCACCCATTTTCTGACCCTATCCACCCATCCATTTTCTGAGCCTTAGCCTGAATTACCAACCTATCCTCAGGTATGGGCACTTTACCCCAAAGTTTGGTGTCATCGGCAAACTTGGCCAGTCCACTTCTGATACCAGTGTCTACATCATTAATAAAGATGTTAAAGAGTATAGGCCCAAGGACGGAGCCTTGAGGGACCCCACTGGTCATGGTGCACCGCAATGATTCACTTCCATCTATTACCACTCTCTGGGTCTGACCTCAGAGCCAATTCCCCAGCCATCAGACTGTGATGTAGCCAAGGCTGCAGTTGGCCAACTTTTCCATGAGGAGATGATGGGGCACCATATCAAACGCTTTTTTAAAGTCAAGATATATGATGTCAATCTCTTCTCCCTTGTCCAGGTGATATGTCACTTGGTCATAAAAGGAGATGAGTCTGGTCAGGCAAGTCCTACTCGCAACAAACCCACACTGGCTAATCCTCAGGATGTTGCCATTAGCCAGTTTGTCAAGAATGGTATAGAGGTCAGGCTGATAGGCCTGTAGTCCCCTGGATCTACTTTCCTCCCTTTCTTGAAGATAGGCACCACATTGGCCTTCTTCCAATCCTTGGGCACTTCACCTGAGCGCCATGAATTCTCGAAGATCTGTGCCAGTGGCAGAGCTATGATGCCTGCCCGCTCCTTAAGTACCCTGGGGTGTAAACTGTCTGGGCCAGCTGACGTGAAGGTGTCCAGCCTCTCAAAGTTTTCCTTTACGTGGTCTACATGGATGTAGGGTAACAGTTCTCCCTTACCCTGGCTGTCCCATGCTGTATTAAGCAGGGCAGTCCCTTGGGACTTTTGAGAAACCTGCATTAAGCAGGTTGGCTTTCTCCTGGGTGTTGGTTGTCAGTTGTCCCATTTGGTTTAGCAGGGGTCCAGTGTTACCCTTGCTATCCCTCTGGTTCCCCACATATCTGAAAAAGGACTTTTTATTGTCTTTGATACATTACTACAGCTATGTTTATTTCTAGGTCAGTGTTTTCAAATTTCCCCCTCACTTCCATGGGCTCAGAGAAAGGGTCTGACAGTAAGGAAAAGTGGGGGGCGGTGCTGTAGGAGAAAAGTTGTAGAGGGAAAGGGGGCTATCTGACCACCCAGATTTATTTTTCCTGCTGTAACAGTGGAAGGGGGGACACATTCAAAGCAAACCTCCAATTATTAGATTCTATAACTGGAAAATTCTATCAAATGTATAAATTTTCCATATATGGAATCTAATTATTGAGGGGGTCATCTTATAATCAAAGTCATCTTATATTTAAGTAAATATGGTATGTTTTGCATATTACGGTATAAGTACATTAAACAGATTTTGATAATGGACACTGTAAGATAAAATAATAATTAAGGTTTTTCCTTTGAATTTTCAAACAAAAAGTTCAAATACATATATTTTTATTCTTCAGGTTTACTACTGGAAGACAACCCCTCCATTCGTGCCATTACCTTAGGACATGGGCATATACTAGTAGGAACTAAAAATGGAGAGATACTTGAAATTGATAAAAGTGGTCCCATGACACTGCTTGTTCAGGTACAATACTAGCTTTCTTCATCAAAGTATACCTCATCTAAATGCACAAAATTCTATGGTTTCCCCTGTTGCATTTTTCCCTTCCCTTCATCCTTTTGGCCAGTCACTCCCCATCCATCCTTCTCCCTCCTCATACAGAGATTGATGTACAATAGGACCATACTAACTCATTATAAAGTAAAGATCCATTGTGAATTACTAAATTTTGAAAATGAGCCCACTGACTCTGAGTCCCAGTCTTTTTATTAGAAGATTGGGACCCAGTAATCAAGCTAAAAGCTAAAAAGCAAGGATAATACAGAATAATTTCTTCATTTTTATTTTGACAATTGTAGCTCAGTAAACTGAACTACAGATCTGTCCAATTTTGGTGTGGCCAGGGGCTGTGTAGACCACACGCTCCAGGTGTGGCTCCCCTGGGGCCCCTTCCTACCATGCAGGCTGTGCTGGTGGCATACAGCCCCTGCACCAGCAGCACACATCCCCACCCCTGCCAGGCAGCACCAACGGCACAAGCCTTCTCCCAACCACCAGGCAGCAGTGGTGGCATGCAGCCCCCTTGCCACCCAGGAAGCGCTGATGGCACATGACTCTGTCCCCTGTTGCATGGGCTGTGCCAACAGCACCCCAGATCCTCCCCCAATGCATGGCAGTGGAAAAGGCAGCTGCAGGGGCCTGCAGGCCATATGTTATCCATCCATCCATTGACAATCAGTTGGACAGCCCTGATTTATATTATATTAACATATTTGCATCCTAGTAAATTCTCTATTTTTTATTTTGTGAACAGTATTAAGTATTAGAACTATAACAACTGATTGCAGCAATGTGCTATTAAATATTTGTTGAGAAGTAGAAAGAGCCTGCTCTCCCTGTAACTTTTTTAAAACTTGGATTTCTACAAGTATTGCTTAAAATTTTCTCACGTACATGTCCTGTAAGATCTCTGATGTTGCTTTGCTGTAGTTAACTTTACTAGCTATTACCCCTTCTATATGGAATGTTGTTTTAATTTTTCTTTTACACGTTTGTTTTTTAATTCAGGTGTGGCGTTTATTATTTGTACTGTTCTATTACTGTTAACTGATATTTTTTCTTTTGTTTTAGATACATTGTATCTACTTGAATCATAGACACATCTGAGACTTTTGCCTTCATTTGGCTAATTTATTTTCTAATGTTCTAACCAAACATTATATGACAGTCAAATATTAAGCAACCTTTCAGCTTTCTGTAACATGTATTATATCCATAAGGGCATAGGAGATGAGAGGTTTATCCTGGACTTATATTTTAACCAGAAAATTGCAAAAGAAACTCATTCTCATGTATTTTTACTCAAAGGAATACCAGTATTAATGTCAGATGATACTGAAATTACATGAAAATAATCTGATTGATGCAGATTGTTCTGGTAGTAAAGAAAAGATATGGGCTACCTGCATCCAGGATAATTAAGTTACATGGAAGAAATCTCATAATTTGTCATGCAGATTACATTATTATGATACATAGATCAGCTCAAAAACAAATGGAAAGTATGTAAAATGCAATCAAGATGATCCTACAAGACTCTAGATGATCTTGTTGTTTTAATGACATTTTCTCTTGTCTATGAGTTGCAGATTGCAAAATTGGATTATTAATAAGTGAACTGACCTTTGTCCTGGAGTGCTGGCAAGCTGTACATAAATTGCAGGACATCCAGAGAGAGCAACAAAAATGACTAAAGGTCATAAAACTAACCTGTGAGAAAATATTAAAAGAACTCAATATGCAGATGCTGCTCTGTCAGTTGAAAGATGGGATTTTTTTTTTATTGTCAGAGCTATACCATCTCCTGAAAGTAACAAAAGCTGTGCTTGCAAAAGGTGTATTTTGCCAGCAAAGTTGTATCCATGCTGAGGAGTTTTGCCAGCAGAACTGTCACTGAAGGGCATGGCTTTTCAGTCCTAGCCAACATGCCTGGCCTGTAGAACTTCATCATGTAGACACAAATATTCTCCTTGGATGTGGAATCACTCCAGGAAAGTGAAAGTAAAAGTCCTCTTACCTGAAACTTTTAAAGGAAAGTTAATAAAGCACTAGACAATGTCCTTGCAGAGGAAATGTTAGTTATAGCCATGCATAGGCAGACAAGGTTCTTTGGGTAAATGTCATATAATTTATTAGTTAGTCCATTAAAAGATATCACATTTACCCAAAGAGCCTTGTCTGGTAGAGGAATGAACTGCAGAGGTCGAACAGTGTTATTTGTCTATAATGTCTCTGATTTTCTCTAGGGACACATGGAGGGGGAAGTCTGGGGCTTGGCAGCTCACCCTCTTTTGCCTATATGTGCAACAGTGAGTGATGATAAAACACTAAGAATCTGGGAGCTTTCCTCCCAGCACCGCATGCTGGCTGTGAGGAAACTCAAAAAAGGTAACTCTCTTTTGACTGCATTCTGTCATAGAAAAAGTACCACTACTCCACCTTCCTTCTGTTGCTCTCATCGTTCTTTACAGATATTAATGATTAAGCCCCAATATACCTACTACCCCCTATAAGCAAGATTATTACTGTTTTCCCCAGCAAAGTTATAAGCAATAAGATATTCCTTTTGGCCTTTTCCAGGTGGAAGGTGCTGTGCCTTTTCTCCTGATGGGAAAGCCTTGGCTGTAGGGCTGAACGATGGGAGTTTTCTGGTGGTGAATGCTGATACTGTTGAAGATATGGTCTCTTTTCATCACAGAAAAGAAATGATCTCTGATATCAAATTTTCACGAGGTGCAGTTAAAAGATAAAATAAGTTTTCAGTGGTAGACTTAAAATGCAATGTTAAGAGGGTATGTTTGTTTCACATATGTTCTAGGCTAAGGGTTTTGAGTATATTTCATTTCAGTGTGGTTGTACAGAGCCGGGGTCTTAGTTGAGTCCTGTGGGTGCTACTGTAGGATGACAACAATAGCAAGAATATTGATGCATATTTATGGATTCCTTTGCTAAACTAAATGTCTGTTTTACAGATTCAGGAAAATACCTGGCAGTGGCTTCCCATGATAATTTTGTAGATATTTACAATGTGCTTACCAGCAAAAGAGTTGGCATCTGCCGAGGTGCTTCTAGCTATATCACACACATTGACTGGGACTCAAGAGGTAAATAGTAAATTGAGATTACAATTTACAACTATGTGAATTAAAATGCCTATGATTGCAGTAAAAGTACATGTCAAATAAGCATGTTTTTACACCTGTGTAAAGGAGGCTTATAGAGGTATTAGCATTTTGTATTTCCAGAGTCTTTTTTTTCACTAGAGAAGAAATGGAATTTTTTTCTTACATCCTGTTCTGACTTTAGCACAATGTCAATAGGATGGAATAGGCAGCAAAGCAAAGAATTTATATACAACTTAATTTTTAAGCATTAATCATGTAGTTACTTCAGTAACAATATAAAGACCCCTAAAATAGAATAATCCCTTATACAGAAAGAATTAGTAGGTAAAATGTTATGATGAATGTTATGCAGGAGGTCAGACTAGATGACCATGATAATGCCCTTATGGCCTTAAAAAGGTATTTCCTCATTTAGGATTCTCTGCTGTTTGTGTCCTGCCATCACCATCAGACATTAATATAGTTCTTGGAATAAAAGACTACCTCCTTATTTGGTGAAAATCAGCATAACTCCATTGACTTCAAAGGAATGACACCAAGTGACAACAACCCAGGGTCTGGTTTACCATTCCTTAGGAGACAGCTGCTTCCCTTCTCAAACCAGATTTTGGAAAACTCCTTTTGAAACAAATCCCCAAATATTTTTTTTTTAAGTAGCTTAATTTTAGATCATTGACATTTCCAGGTGCTGCCTTCAGTTTTGGATTGAAATTTATAAGGAAGAGTGCTGCTTCTGAACATTTATGAGGAAGGATATCTGAGCAGCGCACCTCCAGCTCATCAGAGTATCTCAGTTTGCACCTCGGAATGAGACCTTTCTTGCCCACAAGCCTTACAGCTGTAGCATAGGAGACAGAGGAGGGGTTGTAGATTTCTAGGCCTGTTAGCAGCCAGGTGTGCCATAAGCAGACTGAGATGCAGGAAGATGCTAATTCAGAACTAGCACATTAGGTTGTTTCTCTTCCCTTGTTGGAAGGGCTGAAGAAACCTTTCACCCCCTGGACATCAATAGTTCATGATCACCCAGAAAGTTTTAGAATCATTTGGTTGATAGGACTTCATTTTTCAGCAGAAGTTTTATTTCAGAAATATCTCAGTCTTTCTTTCTGCTTCAGTTAAGCTCAAATTTAAGGCATTTTCTGCTTCTTCCTTTCATGCCTGAAGGCTTACTAATGTGCAGTCAATTTCAACCTCATCTGCCTGACTGTTAGCATATCATTTGTGTCACACTTCTAATGTTCCTATTCAAGGATGTAGGTATACATTTATACTTCATGCTACTAGGGCAGTGTTTGAATACTTGAAAGTAACATTTTCAACCTTTATGTCACTTATTATGGAATCTTGCAAAAACTGTCATGAAAATTACCAGCCCAGCCACACGATCTGTTTAATTTTAGATCTAATTGACATGTCCAGGCACTGCTTTCATTTACCATGCAGATGAAAACACTAATAGAATATTACACACCATCAAAAATATGTATTGTAGGAGCCTAGAATTTTTGCAAGGTGGTTGCATGATACTTGAAATCCTACACTTAGGACTTGATCCAGTAAAACTACTTAGCACTTCTGAGGACCACTCAGCACCAGGCATATCTGGACCCACACCCTGCTCTCTCTGACTAACTTCCAAATAGGATCATATGAAAGCGGGGCCAGAAGGGACTTCACAAGGTCATCTGATCCAGTTCAAGCAAGGATCATCCCTGAGTAAACTATCCTTGCAAAATGTCTATCCAACCTGATCTTGAAAATTTCCACAGTTTTTCTAGGCAGCATAGACAATGTTTGACCACTTCCATAGTCAGAAAATTCCTCCTAACCTCTAACCTCAATTTCTCTTCTGCATCTTGAGTCTTTTGCTTTAGCTAGTCCTGTCCCTACAGCCACAGAAAAGTCCAGCTCCAGCCTCTGTAAAATTACTCTTCAGGCAATCCCCACTCAGTATTCTCTTCTCTTTAATCATTTTTGTTGCTCTCTGCTGCACTCTTTCCAATCTGTCCATATCCTTCTTGAGGGGTGTGGCCCAAAACTGGCTGCAATACTCCAGGTGAAGCCTCACCAGTGCTAAATAGAGCAGAAGAATCACTTCTCTTGATTTTCAAGTAACACTCCTATTAATACAACCTAGTATCCTGTTGGCCCTTTTTGCAACAGGAGTACACTGTTAACTCATATTCAGCTAACAGTGTACTGTAACCCCTCTGGTGCTTCTCTGCAGTACCACCGCCTAGCCAATCATTTCCCAGCTTGCATTTGTGCATGCAATTATTCTGTCCCAAGTGCAGGACTTAGCAGTTGTCCTTGCTGAATTTCATCTGGTTCGTTGTGCACCATTTTTCCAGTCAAGATTTTCTTCATGTAAGTGTTCATAGCTGGGGTCTACCCAACTTGAGGAGGTGGCTGGCTGATTTTGTGGAGAGATTGCAGGGCCAGCCACCATTTTCATGGGCTGACTGTGGTGCCCCCACGCCTCTGGCCAATGGGCCCTGGTGGCCCCCATCCCTGGCTGCTGATTTGGTTGTGAGAGCTGTCCGTCATATGGTCCTACCCCTCACCACCAATTGGTGGAGGGGTGGGGCCACACAACAGGCAGTCCTCTCAGCCGATCAAGGGGTAGGGGTGGCAACCATCTTGAGCTCCCCTTTGTGCCAGCAGCCCCCATGCCCTCTATCTCCCTGCGCCAGCAGGCTGCACGGCTGGCTGCAGCACTATGAGGACTGCTGGCTTTCTGTAGAGAGCCCACATTTTATTTTCAGTAAGTTGGGGGCAGGGGTTGTTGCAGATTTTGAAATCATTGCCCAATTTCAAGGGCAATGCCAGACTTCATGATCTCTGTAAAATTGTGATTTCATTAGGTCCCTATTCATACCTAGATCTTATTGTCTAGTCACAAATAGCTGCGCAGATGGTACATTACAGTTTGTCATAACATTTCGTCTTTAAAAAAAAATTCAGAAGAGTCATAATAATGTATAAAACACACAATATACTGTTACTTCATTTACAGGAAAATTATTGCAAGTCAATTCTGGCGCCAAAGAACAACTATTTTTTGAAGCACCCAGGGGCAAAAGACATATTATAAGAACTGCAGAGGTAAGATCATGCAAATTGCACTTTTAAATATTTCACGTCAAACTAACTTCAAGGTTTCGCACTTTGAGGCTGCATGTAGATGACATGCTGACTGTGTAGTCGTTACTGCGAAGTCATTTATTACTTGTTTATAGTTACTGCACTGTACTTGTTTATAGTTATGTTGATAACCAGAGGTCCTGCACCATAGCGTTGCCAAATGGCTCTTCTATGACGCTAACTACACAGTAGCCCAAGACTACTGCAAAGTAGCATCACGTCATGCTTCCTGCCATATGACACTACTGCGCAGTAGTCAGCATCTCATGTGGACCTGGCATAAAAGTTGCTGTTATACAGCTAAAAATCAGTACTTTATGTATTCCAATGCTTTATTTTTTCATATTCAAATGTTGATTGTTTCAGCGGCTGTGATAAGAACTTTTTATTACTCTATATAGGTCCTTTCATAACAGCTACAATGCCATTTAGTTTGGGATGCATATTAGTATTTTAAAAATAGAATTATTTCAGACCTGATCTAGCATTGTTAACACAGTGAGCAAGATTTTCAGAAATAGTTGGCACTAAGCTACTACTTCTTTCACTGAAATAAAATTAAAAAGTGCAAATTTGCTAAAAAAGAAAAAAACAACAAGTCTAAGAATTAAATTGCATGAATACAAAAAGGAAAAAAAGTACCAAATTTTTCATTACCTTCAATGTCTATAGGTGCATCCATTTGTTCATGTAGAATGAAAAATGCAAACAAATAACTCAGCATTGAAAACAAGTAATTTTGCACCATCCTTTTATAAGAACAGTCACCAGTTTTGTATGTTGTTAGTGTCCCTGTATTTTCAAGTGCAACTTAGGAAGCTACCTTAGGGGATATGGGGTGCATTTGCATGTACTGTTAAGGCAATTAAATAAACTCAGGCACAGTTCTATATGTGCACCCAGGACTGCAACACTTTGAGCCAGGGTGGAGCAGCCCCGGGGTGGCAGGGAGACTGGGGGTCAGTCCTGGGTTTTGGGTGGCAGTGACAGGCAGCAAAGGGGCTGGCTGGGGCACAGGGATGCTCAAGTGTGGAGCTAGGCAGCAGGCAGCCCCCACACTTTAGCACTCTCATGCCCTAGCCAGCCACTGTCACCATCCACATGTGCATTTGAGCCACACTGGAGTTAATTAACTGCGCCCTAATACCAGTGCATGTATAGACTATGATGCTTTACTGTGGAGCTAATTAGTCAACACCATGTTAAAACACAGGTGTAGACGCACCTACTGTGTACTGGACAACAGTCAAAACCCCTTTGTTTTGGGAATTTTTGTTTTCAGATAGAGAAGATTGAGTGGGATACTTGGACATGTGTTCTTGGTCCTACATGTGAAGGAATTTGGCCCAGACACAGTGATGTCACTGTCGTAAATGCAGCCAGCCTTACCAAAGATGGAACCTTGTTAGCTACAGGAGATGATTTTGGTTTTGTGAAGCTTTTTTCATATCCAGTGAAGGTACCAAATAGTATTTATTCCTCTAGTTGGAAGTTGTGCTGGAAAAGGAACTGAGAAAAAAATACTGTGGGAAAATGTGAAAAATTGGTAACAGGAATTCTTTGTGTTACAGGGCCAACATGCAAAGTTCAAGAAGTATGTGGGTCACAGTGCCCAAGTAACCAATGTTCGATGGTTACATAATGACTCTGTGCTGCTGACTGTAGGTGGTGCTGATACTGCTCTGATGATCTGGACCAGAGAGTTTGTGGGTATCCAGGAGAGTAAACTGGTTGACAGTGAGGAGTCAGATACAGATGCAGAAGAGGATGGAGGTAAAAGGGTTACATGAAAAACATGTTTAGTTTACCTCTGATCCTACAGTGACTCTCATGCATGCTTAACTGTAAGCATTTGACCTTGATTGCGTCAGACTCTTCACATACTTAAAGTTAAGTCTGTGTAAATCTTTGTAGGATCAGGGCCATGGTTTGCCTATTTTGTTGCATATCTTTATTTCTTAGTTTTCTACTTTGAAAAGTCAGTGTATTGGGCACCTGTCCAGCTGTAGCAAACAAATTGCTCATTTTATCTTTAACTTTATTTAAGGTTATGACAGTGATGTTGCGAGAGAAAAAGCTATTGATTATACAACTAAGATCTATGCTGTAAGCATCCGAGAAATGGAGGGAACAAAACCCCACCAGCAACTGAAAGAAGTTTCAGCAGAGGAAAGGTATGTCATGCAAATACATTCACTACTAAGTAAAGAGTAAATTTTTTAAATCTCCTTTTATTGAACCAAAAATATTCCTTTACAGATATTAACACAACATAATATTTACACTTTACAAGACAGTATTTTGAAATTTTACTTATGTCCCACTACCTCATGAGGTGTGTGTGTGTGTGTGTGTGTGCGCGCGTGTGTGTGTGTACATACACACAAAGCGTGTTGTTGTTGAATGTATAGCTGTCGATTATCTTTATTTTTCTAAGTATACTTTGTAATCATATGGATTCACTCGTGCTGTTTGATCTGAAGTACCTCATACTTTGAAGGAGGAGCTTGTTCCTGCCACCATATGCGTACTTGGACCTACAAAACTGTAAAAATCAAATCAAATTAGGGCATGGCTTGCAAGTTGATTCATCTTGATCGCTAGAGGATGTTTGTTCTTATTACAAAACCATAGAATTCTGGCAACAAGAGCGTCCTAGGGCTTGAATAAAAGAGGTATTTCAGATCAAGTCTGAATTATGGTAGAACAGATGGGTGGGTATACTCTATTTAAATGACCTTGACTAATATTGTCAAATTCTCACTTTTTAAAACTTTGCTGTTAAAATGCCAGGGGAGAAAGGTTTCATGATCTTTAAAAAGAGTGCCAAGCCCAGGACAGATTGGGTTTCCTAGAAAGCTCAAAATCTTCTGCTAAAATTCTGCATTCATGGGGTGAACACCAGTGCCTATTGAAGTCTCTCGCAAAATTCTGATCAGCTTCAGCAGAATGATGATTTCAGCCCTTGAAAACCTGATGTGCACAAAGATATGCAGGATCAGCTCTGGAATGAGTAAACCAGCTGCCATGCTATTTCATAGCTCCTTTTCTAGTTTCCTATTTTCTTTGCTTTAGGTAATAATACTTTCTAAAAAACATGTTGTCTGAAGATACTCCCACTCCAGCCATGCAATCAGTGCAGACCCAACCTTATATCTTATACATAGTTTGTGACCATTTGCACATTTCCCTCTACCTTTAAATGATTGATATATGTTCTTTTAGTTATTATGCACGTCCATGTATATGTATGAAAGAGAACTGGTATCACTGCTTATAGTAAAGGTTGACCCAACAGCACTTGCTGTTATAAGATTCTTCACCAAGCTTTACCTGTTTGTGCCATGCCATTGTCAGCTTTAGGTTGAAATATTTTGGAAAGATTCAGCTAAAACAATCAACTTTATCTGAGACCAAGATGAGGAAAGAGGACAAACATTATTTTGCCCATGTTAAAAACTCTTCAAGTTCTCTTACTGAGAAGCTGTAGTGCCTTTTGTTTTGGATGAAGGTTAAAATTTCCTGGAGAAGGTGTTGTCAGTCTGGTGCTAGGGTTGTTTGCTTTTTTGTTTAGTGTTGAATGTGGCTTAATTGTAAACTACAGAAAATCTGTTTATGCATCCTCAGGAGAGTCTTGGTATAATCTGGCAGCTAACGTCCCCAGAGATTCCTCCCTTATTCAGTGTGCTGTGGTCCAGCTTGCAGAGACAGAACAGAGCTGCTATGATGACAAGCAGAGGAACTGAGACTTGTGAGACTGTCCCTTTTGGGGCTCTTAATGCTCCTCTTGCTGACAGCCAATCTTTGTGTTGGAGAAGGAAGAAACAGTCTTTTTCAAACACAGAGGGATGAAACTGAATAGACACAATGAGCAGAGCTTTGCAGGAACCATATGATGGGAAGAAGCAGAGGGAATAGAACAGAGGTTCCAGAAGAGCAGGTCAGAAGGAGGCTAGAGAGGAAGGAGCAGAAACGACTATTGAGGGGCTGGGTTGGAGGAGATGGATAATAGATCAGGAGCTGGAGAGGAAGGTTCAGATTAGTGATTCTCAACCAGGGTGCTGTGGCACCCCTGGAGTGCCTTGCTCCTTTCAGGAGTGCTATAGGATGCTATGCAGTGTTAGCACTGGCAGTTGTGCAAACATGATTCACAAGACAAACCCAGAGATTTCAAATAGAAAACCATAGTAAAATCTTCCTGACCTGTTGAGTTCTTGGCAACAGAAAAATAGTGCTCTATTACCATATTTACTCAAATATAAGGCAACTCTGACTATAAGATGATCCCCCTCACCCATAATTAGATTCTATAAATGGAAAATTTATAATTTTTTAATAATTGTCCAGGTGTAGAATCAAATTATAGGAGGTTTGTCTTGAATTTGTCCCCCTCCCACTCTCCTGCAGCCCCGTCATCCCCCCCCCCTTATTGTCATACCCTTGTGTCACTGAGTTCATGAAAGTGAGGTGGAAATTTGAAAACACTGACTTTGAAATCATCATGCCTGTAGTAATTTGCATATAGGGATCAGCAGAGAGCCTAATTAATGCCTTAAGGTCAGAGAAAGAGATTGATAGAACATTGGGTTGGTGGGAGTGGAGGAGAGAAACACAAAGCCCACGACCATGGCAGTGGTGGCTGATAACCAGGAGGTAGAAAGAGAAATGAAGAGTGGAAATAAAGGTCTTTAGACAGAGGGAAAGTGGATAAAGGTGAAAAAGGAGCAAGAAAAGAAGATAGCAAAGGTAAAGTCAGGAACAACAGCAGAGATAACAACAGAGGCAGTGGCAAAGATGGCAGTGGTGAGAGAGATGAGGCCAGAAGGACAACAGGAGCAAAGGAGAACAGGAGACACAGAGGGAGCAGCTGAAGAAGGATCATTAGGAACATGAGGAAAGGTCAGGCCACCAGGAATGGTGTAGTGGGAAAATGTGGAAGAGACACCACGGGATGTTGGTCACTAGTGGAGACTATGAATAAGAGCAACATTTAACTGGCATTGGCGTGCAGAAGGGATAGATGATGAACAGATATGATTTTGTGGAGAAGGTACTGCTTGAGATATTGGGGATGCATGCAGAACTCTTCACCACCATGACTGCTTTCTCCAACCGAAAGCCATGGCAATTAACTTATTGGAACGAAGAAGAGTATGACAAATTTTGGCAGACATATGCAGAAGAAGGGGGAAGAAGGAATTAAAAGAGTTAAAGTTTGTAGCAGCAGAACAGTCAAGGGGAAAAGTGATTATTTTCCACATGAATATGGATAAATTAGAGGCAGAAGACATAGAATGGTGTCTGTAAAAATATGGACAAACGCTTCTGTGAGTAGAGAAAGTGAGGGACAAATGTGATATTTAGATAAAGGCCTTGGGGGACTTAAGCAATGTTAAAACCAAACAAGTGGAGCCCGGGTGGGGTGCAGGGCCTCCCATCAGTGGTCCAGATAGGGCCAGACTGGAGTTTTATATACCATGGGCAACTAAAGTAATGTAGCAGATGCAGGAAGGAAGGTCACCTGGCTGCACACTGTCCCCTCATAGTGTGTTACCAGTGTGAAGAGATGGGGCACAGAGCAGCAGGGTGCCAGGAGTTCACAAAATGCACTGTCTGTACTGGGGAAGGACACTTGTACCATAGATGCCCAACAGTTTTTGCAACTGAGGTGAGCCCTCCCCCTCCCCATGGAACCACAAGAATTAGAAAGGGACAGTGAGGAGGAAGAAGAAGGGGAGAGATAGAAATGGTAGAAGAGACTCCACAGAGGGATGGAGACAGAGGGAAGCGGAATCTCTGTAATAGAGGCTTCACAAGAGAGAACTGGAGGCAAGGTGGAAGGGGATCAAAAGACATGGAGGTGGGGGAGGGAAAGAAAAGAAAGAAGAAACCCACCAGACACCAGAAGTGGAGATAGAGCAAGGAAACGAGCCAGAGCAACAGGCCAGGAAAAGGAAGACAGCACAAGGACAGAAAGTCAGGAAGAAGAAACCTGATAAACATGGAAGTGAGTTGTAGTCAGAGCCCAGAGAGCAGCTTCCTTCTATTAACTCCCCTCGGCTCCAGCCCACAGTGGAGAGCAGGGAGCGGGAAGCAGCAGGTAGGCAGGAAAATGGAAGCCTTCCTAGTTGCAAAAGCAATCCAGCAGTTTGCAAGAGCAGCAGGCAGGAAGGGTTGGGGGGTGGAGTCAACCATGATGAGCAGTGGCCCAGATGATCCATAAAAGGAAAGGCACATTCAGTTTAACACATTGATTGCATTGATTATAGCTTTAATTAATGTCTTAACAAGGAAAAGGTGGGAACAGGTTGAACCAATGTTAAATCAAGTAAAGGCAGACATAATCTGCCTACAAGAATGTGATGTATCAGGGGAGAGGGATTATAAATGTTTTGAGAAGAGGCAGAGATGGGGACCAAGTTGGTGCTCAGGGACAAATGAAAACAAAGCCGCTGAAGTGGTGATAGCACAGGTGAAAGACATCATCAGTGGTAGACTGCAGCAAATGATATTATCAGTCAGGGAGCAAAAGTTTTAGAATGATTTTTAGAAGTTTTCAAAGCATATGCACCACCAGAGCAGGAGGGGAGGAAGGCTCTGCTTAGAAAGCTAGCAGTTTATGTGGCTGGAGGAAGATCACAGATAATAGCAGGGGACTTCAGTTACATAATGAAGCAGGTGACTGAACAGGGAAGGGGGAGGTGGAACTTCATCCAGATTGTTAACAAATAATTAAGGAAGAGTAACTAAGAGATGTGTGGGCAAGGGAGAATGTTTTCACTACAACTGACCCCAGGTGAAAGAAAGAGTCATGAATTGACTTTGTGTTTGTATCAAAAGAAATAGAGATATGAAAGAAAGAAACCATTATAAGAAACCATGTAGTGATCACTGGATGCTGAAGGTGGGACTGAGTCTTTATATGGGTATTGTAAGGGGAAGGGGAGCGTGGAAGTTAAATGTGCAACTGTTACAAGATGAGAAGATACCTTAAGCATACATGAGACAGTATGAGAGGTGGAAAACACTGAAGAACTATTTTAAGAGAACCAGGGAATGGTGGATGACGGCGACGAAGAGGACGGGAGAATTCTTCAGAAAGGAAAACCAAAGAACTGCGGGGAAAAGAATGAAAGAGTTGAGGGAGCTACATAGAAAGATGCAGGAGCTGCTAAAGGAAGCTTCAGAAGGAAGACAGGTACAAGAAGAACTAGAAGAAACAAGACAAGAAATAGATAGCTGGTTTAAAAGAAAGACGAGAGAGAAAATGGTTTTAGCACAAACATCCTATGTAGGAGAAAACAAAGCGTGGTCCCCATACTTTTTGGCTAGAGTGAAGATGGCAAAAAGAGAATTAAAAGTGATCTGAGAAGAAGGTGGTACCTGGGTGGAAAATCAGGAGGAGGTGTTAGAGACAATGGGAGGGGTATAATGGATGTTTTTGAGAAAATAATGGAAATGGGAGGCACAGAAAGATTTTACAAGAGACATTCTGATCTTACTCTTCAAGAAAGAGGAGAAAGAACTCCTGAAAAAAACTGGAGACCAATTACACTCCTTAAGGACTCTAAGTTAATGGCCAAGACACTGGTTTTAAGGATGAGGAAGTATGTACAGTACCAAGGAGAAGGAAATGATCAGAATGATCAGAAATGCACTGTCCTGCATCCAAAAGAGGAAAACAAACACAGTTATAGCAAACCTACAGTTAGAAAAAGCATATGACAGAGTGGATCATGATTACATATTCAAAGTACTAAAAAAATAGGGTTCCCAGATAAATTTATATATTGGATAAGGCTATTGTATAGAGAAGTGGAGCGTCAAGTCCAAATTAATGGGCACCTAAGTGGGGCCTTTAAAATCCATACAGGAGTGAGAAAAGGGTTCCCTATCACCACTACTGTTTGTACATGGCATGGAACTGTTAGCACAAAGAATAAGAAAAGACAAGGTCATCAGCATAGTAAAGATACCAGGAGGGGAAAAGTTTATTATATATTATGCATATTATACATGAATGGTATAAATGTAGTAGTTAGAGCTAGACTTTTGATGGAAAGGGTGGGAAAGCATACAGCAGAGTACGGAGAAGAGTGGGGGCTAAACTAAATAGATTGTATTCCTACTGATGCAGCAGCAGATAACAAAAGTACAGAGGCAAACGTGTTTTTCTAGAACACCCAAAGAGAAAAGGTTGGCTAGAGCTGAACTGCACAAAGCAAGAGAGATGGAGGGATGAGGACTGCCAGACTTGGGATTGTTTGTCTGTACAACATATGTAAGCTCAATGTGCAAGGCAGTAATGAAAGGAGAGAGGAAAGCAGCATGTATCACCCAATTTCACACAGCTGCAGTTTTGAGGAAATGGGGAGTATATCAGACCTCTTTGAAGAGTCCATGGGTGTGACAACCTCTGATTCATTACATCAGGATGGAAGGATTCATGCAGAGGTATGAAATAAGGAAGGTAAGGCTGGAGGTCCTGAAGGACCATAAGAAATTCTTGAAAGCAGTAAAGGAAAGAGATGGTACAGCGCCAGTGGGAAACTTCACAAATAGAAGTGAAGGTGTGGGGAAGACGTGGTTGGTAAACAACTAAAAGGGGAACGTGCTGACTTAGAGTGGATGGTTATAAGAAATATCTTGCCAGTGAGAGAGGTTCAACACAGATAGGGCTTGATGAGCTCACGTAGGTGCCCATGGGAGCGGCGCGGGGCAGAAGAAACAGTGGGGACATGATTTGGGAGTGTACATAAGCAAAGAGGGCATGGGAAAGGATCCACCACATTCTGAGTGTCACCAAAAAAACCCTGTTGTTAGCACAGGAGTTGGTACTATATGGACTCATACCAAAGGGGAAAAGTTATTAAGGACTTTATCAGCATGTTTTAAAACTAGTTTATGGAAAGTAAGAAATACCCGTTTTTTTAAGGGGTTGGCTTTCACTGGAAAAGAGTGTCTGAAGCTGGGGCTGCATGAACTGAAATACCACATTGATTGGAATAAGGAAGAGATCAGAGAAGAAGAGGCAGAGAGGTGGAGAAAAAGGGAGTAAACCCACTTGTTTCACTAAACCAACAGACAGGACTGATGGAAGAGGCAGAGAGTTTCAGGCAGTTACTGAAGTAATCCTTTTTCATAGGTTTCTGGATGAAGAACAAGAGTTTTGTAAGGGGTTCTTTTGTGGGAAGTTGATGAATGCTGTTTAAGGGTTTAATACATGTAGTTGTTTTTGTAATATGAAATTTTGGTAAAACAAGGATGCTTAATGTGAAGTTTTGTAAGAACAGGGTGATAACTGTGTTTTTAATAAAATTTGCATAAAAACTAAAGTTCATGTTGCCCAATACGGGCCATGGGTTTTACAGTCACACTTAAGTGTTGGCTACATTTAATCAGCTTCAGAGTTGGTTTCCATGACTGAGCAAATGCTGCTTTTGGCAGCCATTTAATGATAAACAATGTATTTAATGAGGTTTCCTTGTCTGTGAATGTAGGGTGAGAGTTTTGCCTCCATGCTAATTGGGGTAGGGAAAAAATCATCTTATATGTGAGTAAATATGGTATTTTTCATAGTCAAATAATGAGTGAAAACTAAGAGCTGGAATTTTCTCAGGGGTGCCTTGAATTTAAAATGTTTGAGAGCTGCTTTCTTTTTATACAGTCTCTGCTCCATTTGTTGCAGAAATTGGAAGGTGTCTAATGAAATGAGGCAGGAATGGCAGGAAATGTCGTCTCAGCAGAGGCTAGAATTGAGTGTTGCTTTGGAAAATTGTTTTCCACATGTTTCTGCCATAAAGTTCTTATATGATGCTTGGAAAGTTAAGAGTTTTTTCACAGGTAGCTACCAACTCTGTTGGGTTTTTTTTGGGTGCCTAATGTGAGATATATAAGGTTAGATTTGCAGAAGTATTGAATGCTCACAACTGCAACTAAAGATGATTTGAGCTGTGCTTTGAACACAAGAGCACTTTATACTAGTACAAAAATCAGGTTTTAGATGGACATCCAAAACTAATAGACACTTTTGGGAATTTGAGTTTTATCTCTCTTTGTGCCTCAGTTTCCCAGATGCAAAATGGGTTTAATAATACTTAAACTCAAAGGGATTATGAGGAGGAAATTAATATCTTTATATTCAGTACAGGATTTAGGTAGAATTAAGTGAGGACTGAGACCACACCTTGGGTCTGTCAGGTAAAAAGAGATACTGAATTATTGAATGTGGCCAGGGCCCTTTGGGGAAAAAAATCATATGATCATGTAATCAATTTTTGTATTAAAATGTATATACATGAAGACATAAAATTAAGATTTCAGGGGCAACCTTAATTTTCAGATTTCCTAAATTCTAAGTCTTTGATATTGCAACTGTAACCTTTTATTAATATAATTTTATATACTCTATCTAAAACCTATTTTTCTTCATTTTTATTATGATAAATAAAACAGAAGCAGAAGTAAAACATTCTCCCACATCTTCCTTTTCCTCACACTTCGCCACTGTACTTCTATATATTTGCAAGTACTAGAGAAGCTAAAGTGGCTTGTTTTTTTGGCAGTGGGCAGTTTGATTTAACATAAGAATATAAGAATTGCCATTCAGTGGGTCAGACCATAGGTCTATCTTGCCCAGTATCCTGGGTCACAGTGGCAGAAAGTGGATGCTGAAATGGAGAGTGAGCTGCCTGAGTACGTCCCCATGAGCGCACACATGTGATTTGTGGTGTCTCAAAGCCATCTGAAGTGCCGCAAACCACACATAGCGCAGGTTTTGAAATATGGGGGAGCCGGGGGGGGGGGCTGAGGCCCCCATAAGAGACAAGAGCCTCCCATAAGCCCCCCCATAAGAGACAAGAGCCCCCCCCCAAGAGATGAGAGCCCCCAGCCCACCCCATGCCTTTCTGAGCAGCTCAGGTGGTGGTGGCTGCTCCTTCCAACTTCTGGCTACCACTGCTGCAGACCCCCTCAAGAGTCAGAGTGTAATTTGAACCCTGACACAGCATACGTGGGCCCATGAACCACTCTGCTAATATGCAGCATGGCAGGTTTTTCTGACACTGGAGAATTAAGTGTGTGATCTTGAATTTTGACACAAACTTCCTTCTTACATCTTCCTTTCACTTCTTCTATTCCTCTCCCATATGGGGTGGTGCAGGAATTATCCAGAACATGGTTTGAATGTCACATTCTGATTTATGAAACATATTTGTCTCTTGATATAAAGATAAAAAAAATCTTCACCTTTGCTGCATAAAGTCATGAATTCAACAGCATTTGTTTGCTTGAATTGGATTACACAGAGGCTTTTTTTTAAAAACAAGGTTGTCCAACTTCTAAGCAACTGTGGGCCACACATACACCCTGTGAGCCTCAATAGTGGGGACTGTGCACTCAGGTGTCTCCCCACCAGCTTCCTGCACTGCCAGGCACCCTGTCTCGCTCCAAGCTACCCAGTCACAGGCCTCCAGTTGGACAACCATGTTTTAAATTATATGTTATGTAGACCTATAACATTCCCAAAAACACAATCCTAACTGTATAGTTATACCACTTACATATTTGATCAGTTCCCTAAACTTCCTCTTAAATAATAACAGGAATATAATTAATGGACAGCAATGAAGTATCCATTTAAGAGGTCTTAAATTCCTTTATTGCTACAAACTACCAACAAAATCTTTGGGACATAGTTTTATGTTTTTACTGTAATTCTTACAAGCAAATATAAAATAGAGCAAGTTTAATAACTGCTTTTGCAAATATCAGGAGGATCTAAATAAAGAACCGTAAAGAGCTTATAAATTATGCAGAATATCTCCTTTAATTGCAAATACATCAAACCTGTCCATTGAATTAGGTTATGTATAATATTGTTGGAAATTATAAGAGATTAATTAATCTAATTTCTTATTGGTCTGTCTTTTTGTCCTCTAGCATTTTGAGCACAGGACTGAGTCAAGAACCCTGGCCTATATTTTTATCTCAGTTTTCCTGCGTGTGTAGTATAGTATTCAGATGTTTTTGTTGTTGTTGCTGTTCTAAGGTGTAGAATGGTGGATCTAACAGATTCTCTTAAAAGCATCACATTCCTATCTTAGGCCCTGAGTTTGGAAAGCACTTAACTTATACCTGAGTCCATCCCTATTCAGCATTTCAAGTGAGCGTTTCCTGGCATATATAAAGTTAAACATACTTAAGCAACCTGCATTAAGAAGGATGCTTTCATGGATCAAGATGAGGATCATTATTATTTACCTACCATACATGAGGAACTCATTAATCCACTTCAAAATCCATAATAAAAAATGTAGGAACTTAAAAATTGCCCTCATTATCTCAAAAATCAGGTAATATATTTAAATATCTATATAAAGATAAAGGTGTCTCTTCAGCTTGAGCATTTGACCTTGCTTTTTTGTCACTTAGAAGGTTTGGAACAGGGACACGGAGTCTGAAGGTTAATGTGTTTCTTAAAAATAAAATTTGGGGCCCTCATTATTTTTCCCTTCTTTCCCAGCTGTCATCTTCACTTTCTTTCTTAGTCATATAAAATCTTAGCGATGTAAAAAGCATATAACAATACCTACTGTGCATCAACATTTTGAGATTGTTACAAAAGTACAGTTTTAATTATTGTGGAAGGACAGACCTAAGTCAGCATTATGCATGTATTATTCAGGTGCAGAATACGTGCCCCCCAACATCTAGGCTAGGGACAGATATTCAAAAAGCCAGAACCTGAATTGATTCAACCTTTGCAGGTCAGTCTAACCTGCCTAGGTTGAACCATTTTGTAACAGTACAGACATTCCTTGGGAGAGAGAGTGGGCTTCTTGCCAGGGGGGACTTTGGGGGTGCTCATGCCAGGCTGGGGTGCTAGCGCTCAGGCAGGGGCTGGGGGGGCTCACCCTCGGCTGTAGTGAAGCTGTGCTGTGGGGGGCATGACCAGTCAGGGCTGAACTGGCCAGAGATGGGTTTAGATCCCCCCCTCCCTGTCCACCAGCAGGGACTCGAGTTGGGTCTGCTGGGCACTCCACCATCATTGCTGCAGCGGTGAGCCAGCATAGCTCCTGAGGCAAAGTGGGCAGGGAGGGGGCTCGTTACCCCCTCTACCCCCACAGCCCCCAGGGGGCCTCAGCTGGGTCTGCCCTCCCCGACTGCTACCACAACTTGTTCCCTGCTTGGGGCAAGCAGTGGAATAAGCCCCCTCCGCTGGATGCTGGAGGCACAGGGAATAACCCCCATCCCTGCCTCAACCCCGAAGAGGCCCTGCTGGCCAGCATCTGGTCACCTCCCCACCTGGTCACTGCAACAGAATGGGGCAGGGCCATTGATGGGGGCAGCAGCCTCTGTCATAGTGTTGGGGGCACAAGCCCCTGCCCAGCAGGGGGGCCTTGCTGCAGGGTGTGCAGAGCTTTGGAAGACAGCATGGGGGCCCGGGGGCCAGGGGGGCAGAGCCCTCCAGACCCCCCCTCCCAGCACTGTGGTCCGCAGCAGCTTTCCACGCCCTGCAGTGCAGCCTCTCCCCACCCTCCCACCAGGAAGGGGCTCATACTCTGGGTAACCATGATGGGGGCTGCTGCCTCTGTCACAGTCTCCAGCGTCTGGGCAGGTGTGGGGCCAGACACTGGCCAGCAGGGCCCCTTAGGTGTCAGGCAGAGAGCGGAGTTATTCCCCCCTCTGCCTCCAGGGCACTGCAGTTGGGCCTGCCCACCCTGGCTGCCGCTGCTTGCTCTGTATTCGGGGCAAGCAGGAATAAGCCCCCTCCACTGGACTCTGGAAGGAGTGGGGCAGGAGGGGGCTTATCCAAAAATTGGGGATTTTTTTATCAGAGAAAACCAGGATCCCTGGTAATTATGAATTCTCCAAAGCTACTGATCATAATTTAGCGTAATATTCATGCCTGAAACCTCAGCAGATGTTATCCAGTCTTAAAGCTGGTTGTCACAGTTTACAGGCTTGATGGCCAAATATGTCAGAGGTAGATGGGTCAAGGTTTCTGGAGCATGTTTATTTGCCTGCTTCTCTGAAACCAATAATGAAGACCGTGCTCCTAACAGCAGGGCTGATAGTTATCCACTAAAGCTGAGACGTAGGCCCGTATACCTGGATTCCAAAACATTTGGTGGACAAACATCAGGGGCTCTCAGTGTTGACACTAAAATCAGGTTTCAGTGCATTAGTATAACAATGGTTGTTACAAATGAAGTGAGCAGAGAGGTGAAATATTCTTGCCCTGATGCTGAGTCAAAAATCTGATCTGTTACTGCTCATACAATTGGTAGGAAGAGCCCCAGAGTAGCTTCTATTAGGAATAGGAGATATAGTAATTAGGAATAGGAGATATAGTAATTAGGAATAGGAGATATAGTAGATTTCTCACCAAGAATGAAGTGGATACCCATAAATACAATCTAGCCAAAGCTCTGCTTATGTTGGAATGGTCACAGTAGTGCATTGTCATCAAGCACACTAAGGCTTTGATGAACTGGGATGAAATTGATGCATTGGCTATTGGTGAATGCCAAGGAATTATTAAAGTGTGATCTAAGGACCTGTTGGCTTAAATGGTGCTGATGCGTAGCAGCTCTCCTCCAACATCAGGAACTGCTTCAGCAAGAGTGAGTCAGGCTGGCTGGCACAAGCATCTTCCATAGTGTCCTTGGTGGGGCAGGAGGGTTCCAGCCTTCAAATGCCTCATCTGCCTCCCTCACCCCATCATGCAAAGATCTTCATCCTTCCTCATTTCTGCTGACGAAAGAAGGGAACCACAGATGTTGCCTCTGTCTCTGAAGGGAGATGCCAGTACCAGCCTCTTTGTTCAGGCAAGGAACTGGGAAAGCAGAATTATTCCATGATCCCTCTCCCTATGTCAGTAGTGAGGGTCTTAGCAGGTCTTGCTCCTCTGCACCATAGGAAAAAGGCTGTGCAGAGAGGGTTGGTGTAGTACCTAAAATGTCCCTAGTGAGCAGTGACTTTGAGCTCCATTGTTGCTGTTACTCTGTTCTTTGCCTACCACACATCAAAGCTCAGAAAAACACAGGAAGAGCCTGCTGTACTACACTAGCTTTTCAAATAAGTAAGACACTGAAAGACTGCAAAATACTGGAACTCTAAGAAAGAGAGGTTATGTAGAAGTAGGATTTCCATGCATATAGGGAAAAGCAATGACTTGTGAGCATCTAGGCTAAGTACAGACAGTCAGAAAGCCCGAGGCTGAATAAATTCAATCTTTTCAGGTTAGTCTAAACTGCAGAGATTAAACTGAGAAACAGTTGGGCAGACATTTACTTTTGATTCAAGAAATGCAGCCACATGCCTGCAGTGGCTCAGGCCAGAAGCTGGAGGGCGCTAGAGCACAGCTCTCTGGCATGTAGCCAGCATAGGTTGTGTGTTCGGTTCCTCTTCCTGCTGCCCCTGAGGTCTCTGGGATTTGCAGTCCAGAATCGCAACAGCAGGACCCTGCAGGGTTGCTCATCACTTCTTCTTCCTGCTTCTAGGTGCCTCTGGGACTTGTAGTCCACATTTGCAGCCTACAGTAAGTTGGGCGGGGCAGGGCAGCGCAGCTCTGTACTCCCTGGCCCCAGATCCCAGCCAGGGTTTGCCAGGGGAAGGGGGCAGTCCCTGCCTCCCCCACCAACCCTTCTCTGCTAGAACAGATAGCACAGCCCAGCCCAGGGCTGAGAAGCATGCTGGGGGACTGTGATTTAACTTAAACCAGGAAGGGGTCTGGAACAGAAGTTTCATGAACTGGTTTGACTGGAATGACTTAAGTCTGATACTACATTCAACCAGGTTTATCTTAAACCAGTTTCAGCCATTTTGAAACTGGTTTATGTGCACAAAGCTTCTGCTCTGTTACAGGTTTAAACCAGTTTCTGATCACTTGAACTGGTTTATGTGCAACTTCTGTCCCTAGCCCTAAGGTGTTCCCTTAGGAAAGGAAGTGAGCGCTCTTTTAACATATGTGTCTGTCTTAATCCCTTAGTTTTGTAATAGAAAATTGATGATTCTGTAAATAATGCTGAGGAAAGTAGAAACCATCTACATATTTTAAACTACAGGATTTCAGATGAGTCATGACATGGGACTAAGGGAACACTATAGCCTCTAGCTGACTCCAGCAGTGGGAAATTAGAAGCCGAAACCCGCTTTCAGCCTTTGCAACTTGAAGTGTGTAACAATCATTGCAAAGCTGGGCCTGTGGGGAAAGTTTTTAAAATGTCTTTGCAGTTGTATTAGTCGGGTACATTTAGTTAAGTGAATTAATTGATTGTTGTTGTTTCTCTCTCCTCTTCCCCACCTTGTTTTTCTTCACCCCCTCCCTTCCATGTCTGTCTTCTTTCCTCTCCTTATTTCTTTTCTCTTCCTTTCTTGCTCCTCTGATCGGCATTCTGCTCCCTGCTTTACATACATCGTGTAGAAGTGGGGTGCCAATCAGAGGTGCTGCAGGAACAGTCTCGCGGTGTGGGAGCCCAAAGGTCAGCGCTCCCACACCACGGGACCACTTGGTCAGTGGTGGGCCTGTCCCGGACAATCCAGGACCATTGTAAGCCATATTACATATTACTCAGGAAAACATGAAGGAATTGTATCTTATGAGAAAATATTTCATTGCTGAATCTGGACCATTTTTAACTGGAAAAGCTAAAATTTAAATGACAAGCACAATGATCCTATTGTCTAATATTATGTTTTATGATACTAATATGGGGGGCACGGTTATGTCTGCATTTTGCATTCTACTAACACCTGACAGATATCCAGTGTTTGCAGCATCTATTAATTTGACTTGCATGACTCAACGTGAACTAATATCTCCAGTAATAAACACAGTGATGGAGAATCCTTATAAGCAAGTTGAATGTGTTGAAAACCAAAGAGCAGTATTAGCATGTTTGGCTAGTATTCTGCTTTGTACCCTACTAGCCTGTCTTGCTCGCTGTAAGGCCACCTATCCCAACTGTGTTATATTGTGTATCACTTGTTATCAGATGTTCTTGTAGGATGTATAAGAAGAGAATTTTCTCTCCAGATATTGTTTGTTCTTTTATTATGAGGTGGTTATTCTTTTATTATTATTTATTATGACATAGTCTGAGATTTCAAGGAAGCCTCCAAAACTGTGATCACAATTTTTTAAGTGAAATTAAAGAGACTCTTGCTTACACAATTTGTTTATTCAAATTTTGTATGCACAATTATGTGG
Source organism: Alligator mississippiensis (assembly GCF_030867095.1). NCBI lineage: Eukaryota > Metazoa > Chordata > Crocodylia > Alligatoridae > Alligator > Alligator mississippiensis. Next base: position 207,058,557 of record NC_081824.1, read on the forward strand.
TTAATTTCAAAGGTTGGTTTTGAATATGAATCCCTATTTGCAGATGTGAATTTGTAGAGACAATTCAAAACATATATAGAGAAAACCATGTCTGGAGAGGAAGAAATAGCACAATGATAATTTTTAAAAGAAAGTTGTTTGCTGGAGCTGAGCAGTGGCTCCTGGGATATTCCTTTGTTATGCTTTTTGCAGCTTCATGGAAAGCTGACCTATTCTATGTATAGTTGGTAGATCACCGCTTCAACCCTAGGGCTAAATACAGACAGTCAAAAAGCCTGAGGCTGAAGCAATTCGGTCTTTACAGGTTAGTCTAAGCTGCAGAGATTAAACGGAGAAACTGCTGGACAGAAATTCACTTTTGATTCAGGAAATGTAGCCACATACCTACAGGAGCTCAGGCCAGAAGCCAGGGGGCACTAAAGCACAGCTGTCTAGCATATAGCCAGTATGGGTTGTGTGTTCGCATCCTCTTCCTGCTGTCCTCAAGGTCTGGCATTTTGCAGTCCAGAATCACAGCAGCAAGGCTCTGCAGGGTTGCTCATCATTTCCTCTTCCTGCTTCCAGGTACCTCTGGGATTTGTAGTCCACAGTCGCAGCCAGCAGTAAGTTTAGCAGGGCAGGGCAGCTCTGTACTCGGGCAAAGGGAAGTTTAACCCCACTCCCTGGCCCCAGACCCCAGCTGGGGTTTGCCTGTGGGAGGCAGTCCCTGCCTCCCCGCCTCCCCAACCCCACCCAATCTTTCTGTGCTGGAGCAGACAGCATAGCCCAACCCAGGGCTGGAAAGCATGCAGGGATGCTGGGGGACTGTGATTTAACTTGAACCAAGAAGTGGTCTGGGACCGAAGTTTCATAAACTGGTTTGACCCAAATCAGTTCAGTCTGATACTACATTCAACCAGGTTCATCTTAAACCAACTGGTTTATGTGCACTGAGCTTCTGTTCTGTTGCAGGTTTAAACCTGTTTCTGGTGACTTAAACCATCGTATGTGTAACTTCTATCCCTAGACTAGTTGTCCACCTAAAGTTCTAATCTAAAGTCATTATGATCAAGGTGTTTCCAGTCCTTGCCAGCTTGTTGAATTCAGGACCAATCTTACTTCCTTAGCAGGAGAGGACTCAGTTTTCTCACTAGACCTGATGGCTGGCCCTTGAGCGGTTTTTTCTGTTTGTTGTGAAAAGCTTAGTGTGCACAAAAATGCAGACTCTCACAGCATATGAATCCATACAAATTTCCACCAACTTTTCTCCATCCTAACTGGAAGATTGCTTTCTGCTCCAGCATTGCTCAGGAACTGTCAGCTGCTTTGAGTTTTGTTTTTAATATGTGGACTAGAGTCCAGAGCTTCAAAGAGATGTCATTTATGACATGGCTTGAATCCAGGTAGGCAGAGGTGAAAGGCTAATGGGTTCACTGACTGTACAGTTACCTTTATCCCAAATTTTCTCCATGCATTTTCCTGAATGAATATTTTTATTTATAAGAAGGGCCATGTTACCAAATGCTCAGAATGCATATATTAAATTCAGGCAATAAATGGGAAAGACATGCCCTCCTCAACTAAGCAGCCTCTCAACCCTTGAGATAAGCCTAGGGAAAGAAAACCTTGCTGAGTGTGTTACTGTCCAGGAAAGAGAATTCCAGAGATGAGGAGTTTCCAGTAAGATTCTTCAGCTACCACCCCTAGTCACTTTGATCTGGGACCTCTGGTTTGAGTGACTCTGCTAATTGCAATTGCTTGATAGTATATGGGGAGAGAGCTGTCTCCCTAATTGTCAATTCAAGCTTTTTAGCTCAAAGTCAGCAACTTAAATTGTTCACCAAAGGCAGTGCAAGAACTGCTACATATACATACAGTGTTTTGCTTGCTTCAGCAAATAGACATGTGATGGGATCTTCCGACTAGCCTTATTTATGCATCCCTTTATGTTGGAAGGACCAAAGTTATGTGCAATAGTTACACCAAGGACTTGCAGCAGTCAAGCAGTTTAGAAGAGCAAATTCACAGGATGTTTAGGACAGTCGGCTAGTTTAAACGTAAGGTCTTTAGAGCCCATTCGGAAGTTATTATAGTTCTTATTAATCCACTTTTCTGCTTGTTTATATTTGGGGACTGAATTAGAATGACATGTGAATGCAATGAAGTTTCCCTTCTTAAAAATATGAAAATGGCTATGATCACCATGCATTCTGCAGTATCTTGTCTTTTTTTAAAGAGTGCATCAGCATACATGTAAAATAATACAGAATATTACAGGAATGTTAATTGCTTTGTTGCACTGATATAATATTTTTAAAGAGCATAGTTTACAGTTGATGTTTTCCTCCTGTTTTGCTTAAATTTTGCAGTGACTAATTGATCATTACAGAGCAGGATTTTAGTAGTGTCAAATAAACCTTTTTTCCTACTGTCTTATATCTACATCATATCATAGTACTAGCTAGAATGTTTGTATAGACTATACACCCATGTGTATGCTAGGATGGGAGAACCTAAAGATGTTTTATATTTTACAAAATTTTTTAAAGATTTTTCAGAAGTTCTGGATCTTTTCTAACATATTTTTAAACCATTTGAAAAACCATGACAGGTCCTTCCCCAACACCCAGGGAAAGATACTTTTTAAAACCATGCTAATATCCTTTACCAAATGAACATGTTCCTAAATCTCAGATTTTCGACTCTCCTGCAGGGAGATTTCCCACGTTCTGAGGCTCTCAGCCTCTTCTTCCTCCTCCAGGAGTATATGCTCATTATAGTCTCAGAATAGGTTCTCTCTTGCCAGCTTGGCAGCCAGCCACTCGGCACACCGTTTTCAGTTTTACATCCAGCACCTCACATTGTCTTTCTTTTAGCTGCCAGGGCTCACTCTTTATTTCTTTTCATTGCCAACTGCTTCATTTCTCCTAAGGATTTTTTTCTGAGGACTCAGTTCTGCTTCCAGGATTATCATTATCATGTTTATTATGGTTGCACCCAAAGGCACTAATCACAACCAGACTATGCTGTGTGCTATACAAACACAGACAAAGAGATAATCCCTGTCCCTGAGAGCTTATCCTAGTTCTCTTTATGACCTGCCCTTTCCACTCCTTTGCTTTCCTACAAAACAATCCCCTCTTTTTCTCTGCAGTATCAGGTCTCTTTTTTCCTCCCTTCAAAAGCCTGTGCACTTTTCTCTCAAACCCAATGCACTTGCTCTTTAAATCACTCCCTTTTCTTCCTCAGAATGGCTCTCTCTTCCAAATCCCCGATTCAGCTCTTGCCCTTGCTGTAGTTTCTGTTCTGTCCCAATGCTGCCACTGCAGCTTACCCATGATTTAGTCTCCTCAATGCTTGGCCACTCCACTAGGGACTCGCTGGTTAGCTGACGGGAGTGAGTGAAGGGGCACTTACCTTTTCCCACTGTCACAGTCAGCCAGCCAGAAAATGGGCCTGATTTTATCCTCATGTAGGTGTAAATCTTAAAGTAAGACTATTGAAGTGAACAGATACATAATACCTGAAAAACTGGTAAAAGAGCAGAATCAGTCCCATAATTTCTAACAGAAATAGAATCTGTGAGACTCAGGATGTCTGCAAAATTCATGCCCCTAGTATGTGCGTGTGTCTGAACTTTTTTGGAACTCATTCTTCCCGTGACTTGACTTGCACACATTTCTTTTAAATTACTGGAAAGAAACCGTTAATACTTGTATTATGTTTTAACTTGCTTTCCTTTGGAGGCAGGGAATTGTCAAGTAAGTATTAACACCATACAAACAAAAAGCATAGGATTCTATGTATGGTATAAATTACCCAGGTCACAAAGGGTAAATAGATATATAATTTGCTACAGTGCAAATTTGTCATCCTTTACACTACCATCATACGTTTCAAACCAAATTAGCTATAATCATAGGCTTGTTAAAAATGAAAATGAATTTGATGCTGCTTTACTTTTACATTTATTTTATGAATAAGGTGAAGATAAAGCACTGAATGCATATATGTGTGTATATATATACATGTATATGTATATATAAATACACACAGTATTTGTGTACCTGTGAACTGTGTACAGATATATATGAAATATGTGTGTGTGTGTGTGTATTTTCAAATTTAATCTTGTGTTTACTATATAGTAATTATTTCCTGATCATGTCATAGTAGTAGTGTCCTCACTTTCATCACAAATCTTGGCTTGCTTTTGTCATAAACTGTAATAGGCATTTTAGGTGAAGAAATGTAAAATAAATTTATTTTAAAATCACACTAAAACAGAAAAAAGAGCAGGAAACATACAAGAAAGCAATTGACTCTGTTTGGAACTGCTGATTCCAAAGCTTCATATTAGTTCTGGGTTCACAGTGACCTTTGCAAAATGTTCTAGCTTCACTTAATGTTGTTACTTTGGAAGGGAGTGAAGTTTCATAATCACATTCCTCCCATCTATTTTCTGGTGGTTATTGTACCATTAATTGATTCAATTATAATTGATGATTATATAACATGCTTTAATTAAACAGTTTCAGAGAAAATAAAGGTACCTTGTTTTCATGAGAGGAAAAAACCCCCACAAAAATATAGACTGTCCCCAGTACACAAGTTGTCCTACCAACAAATAGCAGAAATTGTTAGACTAAATTATGCGATGAGCCAGACCAGAAAACAACCATCCATTTCTATGAAACTTTCAACAGCATTCACAAACCTGCTGTTAGTTTCCAAGAATTGCAGTTTCTAGAAAGCACACTGAAATTATCAAAGTACACAGCAGCATATTTTCAGTTCAGCACAAAGTGGGAAGCATTGATATAGCTTCCTTTTGTCTCCCTGTCCTGTAGGAGCTTTAGTGCAGAGTTTGCCCAGTGATGCCAGGGTATGACCTTTCTGACTTCGTAGACTGGTGCACTCTTTAATTTCTGTTTTAGTTCTTGCTGGCATGCTGGAATAGCATGGTTTGTGACACTCAGGAATGACTGGTCAACTCTAAAAATGCTTGTGCATGAATACAATGGTCAGAAATACTCCTCTAACGTGTACTAAGTTTCTTACTTGGCTTTATTTGCTGCTTACAAGGGGATCAAGGTAATTCTTTCGCTCTTTTAATGTCACAAGACCACCTCCTAATATATTTTGCTGGTGCTTTGTGAGCTTACTCTGTGTTTGATTAGTGAGCTTCTTTGTGTATTTACTTTCAGCTTTCTCCTGTCCTTTTAGAATTTAAACTTCTTGTACTACATCTTGTTGTCATAAATACACTAACAATATCCTTTGGAAAGTAGCACCTTTAAAGCCCCCACAAAAATGATTATCACAGAAAATTCAATGCAGATCTATTAAATAAAAGGTGGTTAGTTCCTTCTGCAAGAAACAAGATACCATTTACTGCTTGTATCAGAAATGAAGTTTTGCCAAGTGAGGATTAATAGTACTTGCATTTCAGGATTACAGTGCAAGTACCACAGGCATTTGGGAGGGGGCTGATGGGTATAAATGTCCAGGCTCTTCCTTTTCAACACAGACTAACTTGCATAGGACACACATTTTATTCAGGTTATCTGGTTTGTTTTCAGTAGCTGATGATTAGAGAAAACATTTGTATGATTTTTGCTCTTAAATGGCTGTCAGCCTTTGCCATATTCAAGTACTACTTAAGTAAATCAGGGCCAGGTACTGGCTTTTCTTGCTTAAAGAACTGTACTGTTCTCTAATGCTCAATCTCCAGCATCTACACTTGTGGTATGACATGTAATTTCTAATATATTTACACCAGCCAGAGTTCCTTTCATATGATATTTCAGAGCTGGCATTTGATACAATCTGTTCTATTGTACACACCCTTATCTTTCAACACAACAACATAATTTCTGTACCTACCTTCTAGCAGGGAGAGCTGGATCCTATGTTACTGAAACAGAGTAGAATTTGGTCCACCTCTATTTTTATTGAGAAGTAAAGGAGGCTGGGGGAGGTGGGAATCATTGGCCTTAGAGTAACAAAATTATATCTGAAAATGAGACTGTGCAGTATGGGGTTGATCTTGCAAGTCAGTAAACAACGTTTAGATAGACTAAGTGCCCTTGACTTCTCCTGGATGCAGTCCCCTCAGGGGTTACTCTGCCACTTTGAAGGATCAGCCAAATATCCCCTTAATCACTGCTCTGCTTGTAATCACAGAAACATTTTTCCTTAGCTAATTACAGCTTGCTTCCATTTTGCTCTCTCACAGCAGTAAAGGTTATCTGTAGTTAAAAAGCATGCTCGTGAATAAAATTCTGTTTCAGTCTGTGTTCTACATTCATGTTTTAGTTGCTTTTTGTGACTGTAATTATAGCAATGTACTTTTTAAGCATTAATCTCTGTTAAATTCACACCAGTGAATAATGAGTCATACCTGAAACTGTTGCATTTTTGCCATACTTAAAGCCTGATCCAAATCTCCTTGAAGGCAAGGGAAAGATCTGGTTTTAAAATCAAGAAAGTAGTTAGAATTCTGCAATGGGGTTTCTTTAAAACGAGTGATCTCTTTTCCCTCTCTCGCTCTCTCCCTCTCTCTCTCTCTTTCTCATCTTGGGGGAAGGCCAGCTGCTGGCTGTTCAGAAAGCTTCCACTCCACTTCTAAAGATAGTCTGAGGGTAATGCAGAAGGCCAAATGTATATCATTTTCAAGGAGTTACTCTGGATTCAGGCTGGTGTGAGTTTAAAAGAATTTGTCCCAGCACTGTCTGTTCTGCCATTCATTCTCATCAGTGGCATTCTTCAGTAACGTTTCTACACCAGAACGGATCCAGGTTCAGTGCATTTGCTATAAAATCCTGGAGACAGCAGGCACTAAACCTTGCTAGCTATACTTCCCATTCTTCTGTTTGTACACAAACATATTGGATAGTTTTGAACATTTTCTTTTGCATTGAAATATATTGATTGTCTTCTTTTTGTTTTCAATGTATTGTTTCAGGCCACCAGTTAGCAGAGCTGCTCCTCAACCTGAAAAACTGCAAAAGAATAATATCAACAAAAAAAAGAAACTGGTTGAGGTCAGGCTTAAGGATTTTTTGGTTTTTATTTATTCATTTTGAAATTTGCTTTGATATTAATGTTTGCTAGGTAAAATCTCCCTATAGTTTAAAGGTACAATGCATTCTTTTCCATGAAGTATCAAGCCTTATTTGTCAAGTAATAGTTTTCTCGTGTAGGAAAAGACATTCCCTTTCCTTGACACACTCCTCCAGGACCACAAAAGGGAACTAGGGCAAAACTTAGGAAGAGCAAATGGTAACCAATGGGTGTGTGTAGATTAAACAGAGGCCCTAAATTGAAGCAGTGGGTTTTTAAAAACACTGTTTCAATTTAGGGCCCTATAAACCCCCATGTTGCGCACACACCCAAATTTACCTGCCTCTCTGGTGGCAGGGAGTGGGAGGGTGAGCTGCCAGTGAGCAGAGCAGTCCCTGGGCTGCCGGCGGGGGGCTGGTGCTTCCCTCCACAGCAGTGGCAGGCCCCTTCCCACAGGCGGCAGCCACCTGCAAGCGTCCGACTCCGGCAGTCCCAGGGGCATCACAGTTGCAGAGGGAAGCACTGAGCCCCCACGCAGCTCAGGCAGGCAGGCTCCAGGGGATAAAAAAAAAAAAAGATCTTGGGCAGAGCCTGTCTTCCCCGGCTGCTGCCAGGCTGCCTGCAGGGCTTCCTGCAGAGCCCCTGAGCTGCACAGAACCCAGTGCTTTGCTCCGCAGCTGTAGGGGCAGCAAACTAAAACTTGGAAGAGTTTTAGTTTGCTGTGCCCCAAGTAGTTTAAGGCATATTATGCCACCGAATTTGCTACAGCGGCTGGAATTATTGCACAATATGCCACTGACACATGCAAACACCAACACTATTGAAGCGGTGCAAAAGCATTTAACCCACTTGAAAGTGTCGTGAACACATGCCGCTCATTTCATCTACACACACTAGTGCTATACATGGCAATGGATGAATCCATATTGGGCCATGAGAGTCATTATCAGGAATCCTAGTTTTCACTCTTTAAAAATCCCAAATTCTCTGATTAAAACCCCCCAAATCCGTGTTTTTTGCAGTTAAAATGAAACACCAGTGTATACATAGGTATCAGTTGAACACAATGTTTTATTGATATATTTATAATTTTAAAGCAATTTGGAAGCCTTCCAGTGCCTCAAATGTTATATTAAAATAGATTCTAAATACCTATATATTTTGGTGTTTGATTTTAGTTTTTTTATCATGGAAAATCAGAGCTCCCCCTCCCCTGCCTTCATTCACCAGGACACGAGTCCAGCTGCAGCTGTCCCCCCTGCTGCTTTGTGGCACTGAGCAGCCCTGATATACTGGTGCCATGCCCCTGCCCATACCATTGCCCCTTCTGATACACAGCCCCCTGGCCCTGCTGGTCCCCTCATTCCCAAGCCACAGCACCCTGTCCCTGCTAGTGCCCCTTACTCCTGACCCACTGGCCCCACCGCCAAGCCCCAGCCCCCCCAGTGTGTGAGGAAGTCAGTAGGTATGTATGGGGGAAGGAGGGGTGTGGGCACAGGTGACATGTGGAAGGGGGAGCACAGGCAACATGTTGGGGGGCACGTGCCCCCCCTAAATTTCTGCACCTTCAGTGGGGTGTGGAGCTGCAGCTGGCCTGGACCAGCTCCAGGCAGGAGCTGCCTCCATGGCCCAGCAGGCAGGACCCATCACAGAAGGAAGAACCATACCACCATGGCTACCAAGGTGAGGCACCCCCAGGGCTCACAACTCCACACTGCCACCACTGCAGCCACTGCACCTCACCTTAGTGGCTGGGCCCCAGCTATTGGGCCACAGAGGCAGCTCCTGCCTGGAGCTGATCTGGCTCGACTGCATCTCCACACCCCATAGTGGGCACAAAAATCTGTGGGGACACATGCCGTCCCAGCACCCCCAATGCCTGTGCTCTCCCGCCCCCCCAATGCATCGCCTGTGCCCCCTGCTGTCCCACCAGCACATTGCCTGTGCCCTCCCTGCACCCCCCAGATGCGTCACCTGTGTTCCTTCCACCGCATAGACTTACCTGGAGGGAGCTGCTGGAGCTGTTCTCCACTGCTGCCTGGCTGCCATGTGCATGTGTGCATTTTGTAGTACAAATACTGACAAACAACACCTTGGTACTGTACTGTGTATAAAAGGAAGGAAGTACTTGCTCTTTGTCTATTAGTTCTAATACTACTAGGTACCAGCAACAATTTGGTGGATTTCCTTAGTAGATGGCGTCACCAGTCATGACTGGTCACTGTGTAGATGCATCCCTGAGGGTACAATTTTTGGGAGACACATCCATAGACGATTTAACACCTGAGACAGTGCCACATGTCCACACATCAGTTCCAGTGGGTGCATAAGCGTGGAATCCCTACTGCCAGTCTTCTGCACTGGGTTCAAGGTCTGGTTTATGCTTTCCTACTGATTCCTCTAATCTCCAGAGTAGAGACCAGACCAGGCTTATTGTTGATCTTCTGCGCACTAGCAGAGATAGGTATTGCTTGCTACAGACTTGCTACATAGGTCTGTGTGACCCCAGTCAGGCTCCTAGACCTCTTGTCACCAAACCGGGGACAAATATACTACTGAAACTAACGGCCTGGATACTTACTGAATGTGTACTGTGGAGAGACTAAGAGAATCTTCTCACATATTCAGGATGTCTTAGCTGAAGGTAGGCAATAGCAACGTACCAGGAAGTGCTATCCTCCAAAAGGAAAAGATTTTTCCTCTGTAGGTGGCCACGGCTTAAGTCTGACACAAAACATGATACCAGTGTTTCTGGGCTACCTACTGTGGTTGAAATGTTCTGGATTCTACTTCAGTTTGATCAAGATCCATCTGTTAGCAACAGAGATGTAGCATCTGATACTATCTCTCTTAGTCTTCTCTCCTCTAACAGCTTGAAAGGTCTTTCTGGTGGCTGCCACATGGGCCAGTAGAGTGAGCTTGCTGCAGATACTTGTGGTGCAAACCCCAGACATTTTGTTCTACAACGACAAAGTGATACTGAGACTTGATGCAAAGTTCATCTCCAGAGGAGTAGGTGAATTTCACCTAAACCTCAATCACTTTACACACGAGGAAAAGAAATACTTTGGATATATCGCATGTTATGTGGTACTTCACTAACAGGATTAAATCTTTCAGACTTTTTCCATGTCTATCCATAAGTATAGATGGCCTCTCTAAAGGCAAAACTGTTTCCTCCCAAAGGCTGTCAAAATGGATAACATAACACTCATCTCTGGCAGGTGTTCTTCCCCTCACCGACCAAGGCCCAGATAATTTCTTCAGCGTATTTCTGAAACATGTTGGTATCTCAAATCTGCTACATCAAATAATCCCTTTACATTCATAAAGTATCATACCTGAACTGCACTGCTAGACCCAGTGACAGAGTTGAGGGAAGAATTTCCTTTTATTTTATTTTTATTGATGCAGCTAATACTCCTTGTTCCCATGCTTCCAAAGAAGATAATCCCCATCAGTGACCAGCAATGGGATCTCCACTTATACATACTCTAAGAAGACAGTATGGTTACTTACCCTACAGGAAGTGTGGTTCCTTGAGATATTTTAGGCAATTTGGATTCTGTGATCTGCAGAATTTATATGTGAAGAAATTTAGGGGGGTCGTAGCCACTGTGTCTTTCATAACCACATGTGGGAGCACATGGAGGCACAGATCAGGGCATGTGAGGAGTTCTGACTGACATATCTGTTCAAAATAACGTGAGCTCCTGCTCACGAAGTAAATGTGCCTCAGTAGTCAGCTTCACACTGGCTACAGCCTCGCAAAGAACCAAATACTGCAAAGTCAGAAATCATTCTATGGCACATGCCTATATATGTGTGTGTGTATATATAGAGAGAGAGAGAGAAAGTGTGTTATGGGCTGCACATTTTTTCTGAAATTTTAGACAGTTTAAAAAAATGCATGAAGGATTTGTGCACTACTTGTGCAGGGACATCATGGTCACATAGCAATGCCATTTGCAGGCTAGTTTTACAAAATAAACTGCTATTTCAGGGCCAGGGCCAGCTTCATTAGGTCTTCATTCTGAGGTACAAGGACTCACTGAACAGCCACCTAAAAAGCATCTCTACATCTCTAAAATTTCTCTCTTATGAGGAAAATTTTCCTGGGAATTGATTATGATTGTCAACTCTAATACAATTCTAACTAATGCTTTACCCATAAACTTGCTTAAAACCTGTATTTTCCCTGTTTAAAGAATAGAATTTTCCATATTTTAAAAGATTTTTTTTTTAATAAATGATTTTATTTATTTTGGTACATTTGATGACAGTTTATTAGCAACAGATTACTTCCCTATCTGTGAAGCCTCTCGAAATGTATGTCATCCAGAAGAAACTTTCAGTGAAGTAATTATGTTCACACATATTGATTGCAATCTCTTTGACTAGTATGAGAAATATAATAAATATATACCGTTATTGACCTTGAATCTATTTTGCGTGGACCTTGAGGAAGCAAGAATGTATTGCTTTTGGTTTATTCAGGAAATTGGAAAATAAATTCAGTGCTTCAGTGAATTGTAACAGTGTAGAAGATGCATGAGAATGTCATGCCTCTGTAAACTAGGAGAGGGGTAGGAATACTTTACTAATTATTGTATAATTATTCATTTGCTTTGGCAGAATATTTCTTGCTTAATTACTTTAACACTTTGCTTTATATATGAACTTTGCAATTGTCTCGCTTATTCTTTTATTCCACCATGTTTTTTTTTCTTGTTTTACTTAACTAGGAGCTGGCTTTAGACCATGTTTTTGGATACAGAGGATTTGACTGTCGTAACAACCTTCATTACCTCAATGATGGTGCTGATATTATTTTCCACACAGCTGCAGCAGGCATAGTTCAAAATCTTTCCACGGGTAATTCAAGATGAAACAATACTTCGGACTAAAAAAAACTGCATGGCCAAGACAACCTCATAATTCATAATTTTGTCACCCTCTGACACCCTTTTTCTATTTTGTATCCTGGTAGAGGATCCATGTGAGCATGGAAAAGAACCTATAGCTGTCTCTGTGCTCTGCAGTAATTATAACAGGGTTGCCAAGTTCTCCTTTGGAGCCATCCTGTTCTGGTGACCAAGGGTATCTCCCACTCAGAGATGCAAATCGAATCTTCCAACTTAACTTACACAGCTGTTTTGTTGAAAATCACCATGAATAAAAGAGAGATGAATGGCTCTCTGGAAAGAAAAAACTAAGAACCTGGGCTGAGCAGTTCCCAAGTAGACTAATTCTACTGCCCATTAACACATCACAACAAAAACCATGCTAATGCACAGTAGAATTCATCTACTGCACATTAAGCATCACAAAAAACTATGTGCCTTTGCTACTGTGCAGTAGGTCCGATGTGGCTAAGAAGGACCTTTCAGAGCAGCCAAGATCAATTGTTTCATTTTAAATCTCAGGAAAGGAGATCATATTGGTGCTATACATGTGTGTAGAGTATTTCATGAAGAGTATAAGAAAAAAGAAACAGAAGAGCAAGAACAAGTTAGGCTGTACTTGACTGCACCTTCATCTCCACTTTCCCTAGATTTCCCTGAAGAAACACAGCTGGGAGTTAATATGGCTTTCAGCTTTCAGCTTATTTCCTCTCAGCCCTATTCTTTAGTTGCTATTGATTACCTACGGCAGAGGTGGTAAAACCATGGCACAAATGCCACACACGTCACAGGCGGCCTCTGTGGATGGCATGTGGCAGATCAAGGCTGGAGCTGGGAGGACAATGGCAGATAGGGCAGGAAGCAGAAAGCAGAGCAGCAGATTGGGTAGGGCAAAGGAGTGGCACTCAGAGAGGGTGCAGGGCTCAGCTTCTGGCATACTTTCCAAAAAGGTTGGCCACCAATGACCTATCGGGAACAAACTTATGGCAGTAGGACGTGTGATGGATCTTGCTGCCAAGAGGAAAGGAGAAGCACCAGAGCCATCATGCTTTCATAGCTGTGGGAATGCCCTACCTAATGTGACCTATGGATTGGGAAGAATCCTCCAATTTCTTATTCTTTGGCCCCTTCTTCAGAGGGGTACAATTTGAATTTAACCAGATGAGCATGGCCATCTGTTTCCCCAGAGACAAGTAGCAACTTGTCCCCAGGGACTATCTGTGCCACATGCACTCTGGCATGCAGCAGGTTACCCTGGGTGGGGTAGGGGAGGCTGGGGCCAGCAATTGTGGGTCCTGGGGGCCTCAGGAAGCTGCAGCTCTGGCACTCCTGCAGCTGGGACCCCTGGCTGACAGCTGGAGCATGGCTCTGGCTGGCCAGGCTTCAGTTTTGGGTGGCACACGCTATGCCACATGTGCCACCTTGATTTTTTTTTACCATGGCTTTTTTGAACCTCCCTCCCCACCGCACTGCAAGGTAGGGCACTCCTCCTCCTGTACCACACTTCCATGCTCATCTGGATGCCGCCCCTGGTTCCTTTCTACAGGTTTTTTCTTGTTAGGCAGGTGGCCTGGGCTGCCCCCTTCCTATGTAGGTTCAGCAAGATGGCAGCTAGAGGGTTTTTTTGGCCCTTGTCGAGACTCCTGAAAATGAACAAATAGCTTTTTTTATATAGTAATTTTAAAACCATGTGCTATTTTCTGCAAATTTGCTCTGTTCCACATAAATGAGAGCAAAATAAATCCTTTAAATCGGGGGTTGACGACCCTCAACGTGTGTGCCAGAACATGGCACATGATACTATTTTGCCCAGCATACCACAGTCAGCTTAAGCTCTGTGTAGCTGCTGCCAGCCACAGAACCTGGGCTGCTCACAGCAGGTAGTTGGGATGCTGCAAGCCCTACTGCAAGCAGCTCAGGCTCAGCAGCCCTGGCAGGCAGCTCGGAAGTTGCCACCAATACACCAGTGTCCAGAGCCCCAGCCCGGCTCCATGGCAGTAGTCGCTGCACTCGTGAACCCCAGCCCCTTCCACATAATGTGCCCCAAGGCACACATGCAGCCGCCACCACCACAGACCCCAAGCTGCTCGCAGCATGCAGGCCGCAAACAGCTACTCTGGGGTCTGGAGTCCCAGCACAACTCCATGGCCAGCAGCAGCTGCACACGCACCTTGGGGCACACAGTGGGAAAGGGACTGGGGGCAGAACAACCCTGGCCCCTTCCCAGCTGTATTCATCAGAGTGCATGTGCAGCTGCTGCTAGTCACGAGCCGAGTTGGGGCTCTGGACCCCAGTGCAGCCAGCCCACAGCTGCCTGCTGCAAGCAGTCTGGGCTTGGTGGCAGATGGCAGCTGCACGCCTGCCTCAAGGTGCATGGCAGGGAAGGGTAGGGTGACCACCCATCCCGAATTGGGTGGGATAGTCCCAGAATGGAAACCTTAAGTCCCAGTCCCAAGCTGCATGACTCCAGGACTGCACATGTCCCAGATTTGCAGCAGCATGCAGGGATCTGCAGGAAACAGCAGGTTTCCCCTTGCAGGCTGGCAGCATTCCAGCCTGCAAGGGGCTGCTTTGGGCTACTGGGATTGGGACGCAGAGGGCACCACATGCATATGCGTGCCCAACCACATGCACGTGGCTGGGAATATAGCCAGGCAGCGTGGAGAGCCGCTCCCTGAAGGTAAGTCTATGGGGGGAGGGGAAGGAGGCAGATTGAGGCCTCCACGGTGAGGGAGAGAGTGGGGAAGGGGCTGGGGCCACTGCCCATCCAAGGCAGTGCATGGGGCTGGGGCATGGAGCAGGACAGAGCCATGGGCAGCTTGTCCAGGGGGCACAGGGCACAGGGCAGCTCCCTAACACTGCATGCACCCCCTGAAGGAGGCGGGGGGGGCATATGCCCCCCCCCAGATATGTGTGTGAGGTAGGGGAAGATGCCGGCTGCCTACTAAGGGCTCAGGGTCCCTGCTCTGCTGCCTTCCCCCTGACAGCCCCATGCTACTGTGGCAATGTGCCCCCTGCCTGCCTGGCAGCAGCAGGGATGGTGGCAGAGTGGAATTATACCCCCTGCTGCTGCTGGGTGGCCAGGGGGCACATGGCCAGCACAGGGCTCCCAGCAGAAGGGCAGCAGAAGCCTGCAGTGGGCAGTCTGCATCCACCCCTGCTCAGCTCTGCTCTAGCCATGCTGCTGACAGAAGCGGGACGGGGTGGGGGAAAAGGCAGACATGTGTCCCACCTTTACATTTTAAAAAGGTGGTCACCCGAGAGAAGGGGTTGTGGTTGCAGGCATGCAACCACTGCCACCATGGAGCCAGGCCAGGCTGAGGATCAGGCCCTTTGCAGCTCCCCCACTGTCCATCCCTGGCACGCCAACATCTTCCAAATCCAGGTTGCATGGGGTTTTTGGCACTCTGCCCAAAAACGTTGCCAACCCCTGCTTTAATTTGTTGTAATCCTTCCTCTCCTGCCCCCTTTGAGAGTATAGAGCGATGTGTAGCAAAAGATGACTTTAAAAATTCTTCACTTCCATTGTAGTCTATTGTAAAATACTGTTGTTAATAAAAACTTGTTTGCATTTTGTTAGGAAGCCAGAGTTTCTACTTGGAGCATACTGATGACATTCTCTGCCTGACTGTGAATCAACATCCAAAATATAAAAACATTGTTGCTACCAGCCAGATTGGTAGGTGATTTTCCATATTAACACAGTTCTACTTGAATAAAATCATCAGGGCACTGATTTGTTGTTGGCTTTTGATTTAGGAATCTTGGTTTTACCAATGTTGCTGTCCTCAGATTATTTTTTCACCCTTGATGAGATCATCAGTATTTTCTTATGATTTCAATACATCTGCTATGTTGTCATCTCTGTGAGTTACTAGATTTTAGACCATGAGATACCATGCATGTAACAGTGAGTAAAATCAAAGGCTCTAGTAGGTTGCACCAACTCATCTCATTTATTGGTGATCATCTCATTTCACTTCCTGTGCTCAGAGCACTGTTCAGAAGTATCACAAAAGCATTGCTGAACACTGGGAGAACATTTTAATGAAAAGCATCAGTGCAAAAAACAGTTAAGTGTATAGAAAAAAATTACAATGACATATAAATAGCAGTAATGACACAGAAATGGACCCAACTCTGAAATCATACTTATTTGAGTCATAGTTGGTGTGTCCACACAAGATGCTAAATGCACAGTAGACTAATTCTACTGCGCATTAGCACATCATGGCAAAAGCCATGCTATTGCGCTAAAGTGCAGTAGAATTAGTCTACTATGTGTTAGCATCACTAAAAAAGGTGTTCAGTAGTGCTGGTTACTATGCATTCAGTTAGTACCTGTTATTACAGGTACTAAACTTAATGCGCAATACCTACAGCACATTAATGCATGTGTACACATGCCCACTTACTCCTATAAATAGTCCCAATGGCTTCAGGTCACAAGTAACTGTTGCATGATCATGACCTTTTGCCCACAACTTCAGAATAGAAATATATTTTCAAGTTTTCCTTTCACTTAATTACACCAGTATTAAACCAACTTAACTCTATAATCACTGGTGTACTAATTTATTTACATCCCTGATTTTTATCACTGGGAGTAGAAGTCCACGACTACTATGCTAATGAACCTTAGCCATAGCGCAGGAAAACAGAAGCATATCAACACTTTAACAAACTTGTAGTCACTTTTACTGAGTGCTGTCAAGTCCCATAGAAACTAATGGGAATGTGGCTCTCTGAGCAGACTCAAATTAGAGGATATATATTTAGTCTATACCTGTAGACAGGGCTGTAGAATGGCAATACATGTTACCCTTATCTGAAGTACAAGTTCAGAATTCTAGTGTCAGGGAAATTATTTTTAAAAACTGCCAAGTAGAGTTATTTAGTTTCTGTGTAATGCTTCTTTATTCAGTATCCTTTTATTAAAATATTACATGCTACTCTTGCTAATATTTAGCTTCTGTCAACATTTCTGTTAGAAACCTTCATTTAGAGAAATTGAAGACTTGCCCATAAAAGTATCCTGAGGTGACATTCAGCAGAAAAAGATTTCAGGACAGAAGCAAGGATTACTTTGCACTTTGGGAAAAAAGTTGGGCAAAAAACCTCCATGGCATTTTTTGTGGATACCTTATGTTTAGGGTTAAAACGAATAGACAAAATATCCACTTCCATATGGTTTTCATGCTGTATTTGCTTCTGTCTCATTTAGCTATTTCCACAGTGTCCCATTAAGAATTGTAATAATATTTTAGAGCAATACATTCATATTTGTGCGAGCACATTTAATCCTGGAGGGTCTCAAAGGAGGTCATAGGTTGGCAACATATGATATAATTGAAATGTAGTAATTTCTGCTGTGGGTGGGTGGGAGCCAAACATAGTACAGAATGCTGCGTGTCCTAGATTTTGAGTCCGAATCCCAATACAGCAGTTTCTGAATCCTTTTAGAGATTTGTTTAAGATCTGTTATTTTCAGAATTATTCCTTGAAATAGAATACATAGACATTTTTCTCAACAAGTTTTCTATGATGAGATAGCATGAAAAAATCAATTATTGCAGACAGCCCCTTTTCCCCTCCTCTTTGAGTGCTTAATGAGAACCCAGGAAATCAATGTTTCTAATATTTGCTCAATAATCTAGACAACTATTGACTCTGGATAAAATTCAAGAACTATAAATAGACCTGCATAGGATAACATTTGTTTTACATGCAATTTTTTTTTAATCTGGAAAAGTAATAAATAAATATTGTTGTTATATAAAAGAGAGTGCACCCAAAAGGTTCAACGGTATTCCTGCTTTTTCTTTTTTGGTTTTATTTATTCATGTCCATTTTCAAAATTTTACTTTTGTGCTTCCTTCTGGTGCTGATGTTGAGTACTTCAGCATTAGAAACATGACTTATTTCAGCTATTGTTTTCCCTTGGTGCTTCCTCATTTGCCATTGCTCTCACAATGCAGGTGATATGACAGAATTTCCAGGTAAGGCTGTTTTGTTTGTGAGTTCTAGTCAGCAGAGTTATGTAAAGTTTCATGTTACCTTGTTGTATCTGTGTGAATTGCGGATACAAGTGAAACATCTACAGACAATTTATTTTGCATGAGATTCTCCATTAGTGTATTGTCGTCCATTTAGAACTTGTCTTATTTCGCAAACAACAGTAAGTAGTGTGGTTCTTAAGCTTAACATGTTTTTAATTGTCTGTTTTGATGCTCTGTTCTTGGAAACTGCTTTTATAACACTGAAGCTCTCACAAAAGGAATTAAGTCTCTTTTAATTTATCTTTTTGCATTTAGGTACAACTCCTACTATTCACATATGGGATGCTATGAATAAGCAGACTCTTTCTATGCTGCGTTGCTTCCATACCAAAGGGGTCAACTATGTTAACTTCAGTGCTACTGGCAAACTTCTGGTATCAGTAGGAGTAGATCCAGAGCATACCATCACAGTGTGGAGGTGGCAAGAAGGTAAATCTAGAATCCTTATGCTTTCAGCTTGAGAAAACTGTGTGGGGTCATGTACTTTGTCTGCCCAGGCTTTGAGCTAGATCCCAGAAAGAACTTAGGTTAGAGTGACCATATTTCTTGAATCTCAAAATGGGACACCTCCCTCTCCCCGCTCTTGAGCATCCTTAGTTGTTTCCAAGCTCTGGTCTCAGCAGAGCTTGCTGGGATGTAGGGGATGGACACCTGTCCCCAGCATCTTGTTGGTTCAGGCTGGGAGATTTGTAAAAATGGGACAAAAGCGTTCAGTTGAAGAAACTGACAGGCCCTCCCAGACAGGTATTTAAAATGGAAAGTAGGATTTATGGTCACTCTAACTTAGGTGGAACTAAGGTGCCCAAGTCAAAATTGGAATCCACCATCTAATCCTGGAAGTGCAGCTCACTCTTGGACATTAATATTCCACAGCTGCCTTCAGTTCTGCTTCTGTGCATGCCTAGAATTGCCCTAGTGAGCAGTTTGGTATTAATCTCCTACTTAACCTCAATCAGGATCCAGAAGCTAGGCAGTACCCTAGTGGCAGCACGCTGTTGTATTGTGTTAGGGTGCCTAGAGCTTTATTTAGGCATGGTTTTATTATTTATATCTAGATAAATAAAATACTCTGCATCTGTACTCAGCTTCTAAACCAGTGATTCTCAACGAGGGTGTCATGCCCTGAGATCCTTTCAAGGGGGTCACAGGTGTGCACAAGACAAACCCAGAGGGCATGTCCAGATGAGTGGGAACCTGTGTTTCCCTGGGGAGAAGTAGCAGCTGCTACTTGTCCCTGGGGAATGCCCGTGCCATGCACACTCTGGCACGCAGCAGGCTATGCCGGGTGAGGTAGAGGAAGCTGGGGCTGGCAACTGTGCTAGCCCTGGCAGCCTTACTTGGAGTCCTGGGGGCCTCTGGGAGCAGCATCCTCAGGTGCTTCTGCAGGAGGAAGCCTGACCAGCAGCCGGAGCATGGCTCTGGATAGACAGGCTCCAGTTTTGGGCAGCACACACTGCTGCCATGTGCGCTGCCCCACTTTTTTTTTTGGCATGGTTTTTTTTAACCCTGGGACCTCCCAGGGTCAACCCCTCCCCCCCCCCAATGTGCACACGCGCGTGCGCCTACACACACACATACACACTGCATGCCTGCATGTGCAGTGTGTGGCACCACAGATAGGTCTGCAGGTCCACATACCACGTGTCTGCACTTGTCTGGATG
This sequence comes from Alligator mississippiensis, assembly GCF_030867095.1. Lineage (NCBI taxonomy): Eukaryota > Metazoa > Chordata > Crocodylia > Alligatoridae > Alligator > Alligator mississippiensis. The sequence continues at coordinate 207,078,226 of NC_081824.1, forward strand.
TGACAAGAGATTTCAAACAGTTGTAAAAACTGTTCTGGTCATTCTGAGTTCTTGGCAACAGAAAAAAATTCCATAGTCAAAACACAAAGTGAAAACGGGGGGCTGACATTTTCTGAGGGGGGCCTTGAATCAAAAAAGTTTAAGAGCCACTGTTCTAAGATGTCCCATGTGCCACCTCCCAGTATAGATTACTGGTGGCAGACTCAAGGGCAGTCTGCAATAGGGCTCTGCTTAAGGACCCTGACTCAGAGCATAAGGCCATAAACAAAGTGGCCATGCTTTCTGAACCTGGATGGGCTTTCCTGAAACAAAAGCTTTGCAAATCTTTTCCTAGATTTTTGGGAGAGCTCACATTAAGATAAACAATTTGTACTGAACTTTTCCCCACTGAGAGCAGGTTCTCTGTGATCTCATACTGAAGTGAATCATCTCTTTGTCTTCTAATTCACAGAAATGCTCTACATCTCTTGAGCAGCCATACAAGGTGACATTGATTCCCATGGACATCAACGCCACTCTGTTTTATGTTAACAACTGTGGAGATGCCCAATAAGTGTAGGCGTGGACTCTAACCTGAAAGACATTCCTGGTTTTCACTTACCAAATGAGAAGAATGTAAACAGAGGCACTGTTAGTCGCTCATGGAACCTCCTGGGGGTGTCTTAGGCCAGGGAGCTTTTTCTGCCCCTCATTGCACAATAAATTAACAGCTGCCTTCAGACACCATTAGGAGAAGCCCATACTAGCAGTACTTAACTCTTCCACCTGCTATGGGAACGGGGATCTAATAAGGGCTTCCCCCTATAGCCTAGGGCCACTTGTACACACCATGGGAGGTTTTACTTCAGTCTAAATTGAAGTGGTGGGTTTTTTAAAACCCGACTTCAATTTAAATCGAAGTAAATCCCCATGACGTGTACACAGGGGTTGGGGCCCGATCCTTACCTGCCTCTCCAGTGGGAAGGGGAGGGCAAGCTGCTAGCAGGCCGAGCAGTCCCTGAGCTGCAGGGAGGGGTGTGGGCACTGGAGTGATGGTGCGGTGCTTCCCTCCATGGAGGCATCCCCCAGGCGGCACTCACCTGCAGAAACCTGGCCCAAGCAGTCCCACGGGGCACTGCAGCCACAGAGGGAAGCACCAGGCCCCTGTGCAGCTCAGGCAGGCAGGTTCTGGGGAGAAGAGAAAAAAAAAATCAGGCTCGCCACTTTTTTTTTTTCTTCAGTGCAGCCTGCCTGCATGGGCTGCTGCTGGGCTGCCTGCACAGCCCCTGAGCTGCACAGGGCCCGGTGCTACCCTCCACAGCTACTAAGGTAGCAAACGAAAACACCTTGGACGTGTTTTATTTTGCTATGTCCCAAAGTCATTTAACGCACAATATGCTGCCAAACGTGCAAACAGCAGTGCCATTAAAGCGGTGCAAAAGGGCATGTAACCCACTTTAAAGGCCAATTTTGTGACGTGTACAAAGGTCCTTGGTTACTAGTATTCCTGGCCAAATCAGGAGATGCAAGTGTTCAGAGGTCTTAGTGGCTGTGGAAGGTTTAGCTTTCAGTCCTGCTGTAGATCAGTGATAGCTTTTCCCATCAAGCTGTGTCACCATATGTAATCACTCAGAATCAGAGTGCTTCATTCTTTGTCACTATTTTTCACACCCCCAACATGTTTATCCCCATATGGTGCTTGAGGTTTGACATTAAGAAAAATAGTTTTACTTGGAGTGGACTAAAACTCTTAACCCCTGACACTACCGTTCATTTTGATTTTGTAGATGCTGCAGTCTTGGGCCTCAGTTCAGCTCTGGACTGTGAGGCTCTTTCTAGGCTGGATTCAGGCTGGGGCAGTGATAGCAGTGGTGGCACTGGCCATTGCAGCAGTGGCAGCCACCAGACCCATGGCAACAGTGAGCACCATAGCAGTGGGGCAGGCATCCATGTGACAGGCAGCCACTTGCCTGCTAGAGGCATACGAGCCGTGGCAGGTCAGGCAACCACAGGACAAGCAAGTCGCTCCCCTGACACTGCAGACCATGTCCATTGGGGCCCCATATTCTGTGTCAGGCCATGCCCATTGCAGACCATGTCCCCAACTTCTAGTAGCCCCGCAGGCTGAATGGAGTAACTCCACAAACTAGATCCAGCCCACAGGCCATATATTTGACATCCCTATCTTGAATGGTTCAAATAATATTTTTCAGAGATTTGTCCTTGTATGCCTCCAGTTAGCAAATCATGGCATGGCTCAGGTTATCAGAGCCAGGGTGGCCTGAGTTGCCTGTGTTAACTTCCGTTATTAGTCCTTTAAGTCGACATTCCCTAAAACATTACATGAATCCCAGGAGGGAGCACTGACAAACCACTTCCATTAAAAAAAAGTACTTTCACTTTTTTTAAAGTTATTTATGGTTGCAAGGAAACACTTAAAATGTCACTGAGTAACCAATGAACTGATACCTGTCTGAATTTTCAGAAATAACAAGAACCAGAAACATAACTCTGACACATGAATTGTCCCATGCAGTTTGGTGGGAGCTAACTCAGTCACAATACTTAAGACTGGAACATTGCTACCTATTACACTAGCCGTCAAAGGGTGCAATAAGAAAAAGAAGTACTGTGTTTTGAAGGCCTATTACAGCATTTTCCAAGCGTGGGGAATAGAAAAAACTAGCCCATAAAGGGTGGCTTTCAAGATAAATTTGGTAATAGTATAGGTTGGTTGGTCATATGAGTTTTCATCTTCCTGAAGAGGGACTTCAGTGTATGGAAAGCACTGCTGTAACCCATCAAGTAGCACCAGTCAATATCTTTATAAAATCATATGGAAGGTTACTGTTGCAGGTAAATTTAGCTTTATTTTTATCCCTTCCTAATTAAAACAGGGGCTAAAGTGGCCAGCCGAGGAGGGCATCTGGAGAGGATATTTGTTGTTGAGTTCCGCCCAGATTCAGACACTCAGTTTGTGTCAGTTGGGGTAAAACACATGAAGTTCTGGACATTAGCTGGCAGTTCTTTGCTTTACAAAAAAGGAGTAATTGGTTCCATGGAAGATGCCAAAATGCAAACCATGCTTTCTGTTGCCTTCGGAGCGGTGAGTTCAGGTTGCTTGTAATGGAATTTCTTAATATATATTTTAGTATATATATTATTATTATAGCTGGCAGGGGGGTGAACTAAATGACCTCTGGAGGTCCCTTCCAGCCCTGCTTCTCTATGATTCTATACCTAGACACCATATTTGGGATAGTAGTACTGCAAATACTGTTCACATGAATAAGCTGAGACATTGCACCATACACTCACTGGGTAACTGCTTTCCAGTCACCTACAGTGAGATCCCCATTGACACATACTTGAAAAAGAAAGGATGACTATTTACCTTACAGAAATCCTAGGTCCTCAAGACATAGTGTGAATTCCCACAGCCTAGTCTTCAGCTGAAAACAGACCCTGAAATGTCAGGAAACTGAGGAGGGTCATAGTCACTCTTCCCTTTGTGCCAGTGTGTAGGTGCGCTCACAAGCACAGGACACATGGTCCTTGATGAATGTGGCTGTTTGAAACATTTGGAGTTCACATGCTTACCTACAGTGGGATCTGACTCCAAGAACAACCAATTTGTTCCTTCCCAAAGGTTCTGCTAAATTCCAATACTTACATTGTCATAGGCTTTTCTGTGAGACATCCAATATCTAAACCAGAGTTCTACCTCAAACTGTAAAAATGATTTTTTTTTAATATTAGAGATTGTTTTTTGTTACAGACTAACCTTACATTTACTGGTGCCATAAACGGAGATGTCTACGTCTGGAAGGATCACTTTTTGGTTAGACTGGTAGCTAAAGCTCATACGGGTCCAGTGTTTACAATGTACACAACTCTTCGAGATGGACTAATTGTCACTGGAGGGAAGGAGAGACCGTAAGACACATACCTTCTTAAAATGCATAGTATATGTCTGTCTTAGATTATTTTTACTGTTATTTATGCTGTTCTCCAGAATTGCACAGTGCTTAAAAACATGTAACAAGGACAGGTACCTGCCCCAGAGAGCTTATAGTTTTAACGGCACATAATGCATCAAGAAATGGTAATACATAAAATATGGGGCAGAAGAGAAGGTGGATATGGGTCACAACAATAGAATAGGGAACTTAAATAGCATGTGCAACCTCATTACAGGAGCGGCTATAAATCTGGTGCAACTTTCTTTCTGTTTGGGGGACATTTAGCTTTATGCCCCAGGCTACTTCCTTTCTCCAGTTTCTTTATCTTTATTTACATGTTCTTTTTTTTCAGAGGTACGAAAAATGTTTAGCAAAGTTTACCAGTTTCAAAGCCAGGGTGACAGTGATTTGAAATTAACAGAAAGAACAACTTGCAGTTTACATAGTAGAGGAGCTGTTTTGGAAACTATGAAAAATTGTGATTTACTATCCGATGGTTATACTAGTTACTTTTCTTAATGCAGCCATGATCAAGCCTCCTTTAAATACAGTAAGAGATGGTACTCATGTTATGCATGAATGTCAGAAAAGTATCACAGTAGAAATGTAAGATGCATAGGAGTGGGCAGCCTCATGGAATATAACATGCTTCTTTTCAGGACAAAAGAAGGAGGTGCTGTAAAACTGTGGGACCAGGAGATGAAGCGCTGCCGAGCTTTTCAGCTCGAGACAGGACAGATTGTTGAGTGTGTGCGTTCAGTTTGCAGAGGAAAAGTAAGTAAGCCAACACAACAGGTTTGCAAGCTCACTGCCCATGGTTTGCTACCTGTAAAGCCTTGCCTGAATCTTGTTGAGTATTATACGGAGGAGTGGGAGGGCAGTGAAGAGCTGATGATTAGGAAGGCCCAGATGTACATGAATCCCTCTAATTCCAGGCATTAATCTGTCTGATTTATATGCTCATCTGCATGCCCAGGTATGGGATTTGTATTGCAGGGAGATCTGTGAACATATTTAGAAGCCTTGTTATTTCTGTGCCTCTGAGAGCCAAATTCTGCCCTTGGATCAGTGACCATGTAACTTCAAAGAAGCTCCTGCTGACTGTGGGAATCACACACACATGTAGAGGCCTAATTTGCCTTGAAGCCCTGAGTCTCCATGCAAAGTCAATGAAAGTACTCATACTTCAGGCTAGGCATATTCTTAAGTACCTTGTGCTAAACTGAAACCTTAAAGATTTAATATAGTCTTGACCAAGAGCAACACTAGTTAAAAATAAAAGGCTTTTGTTTTGTGTTCAGATAATATGTTCAGAAAAGAAAAAGATATTTTTAAAGTAAATTGCACAACCTGCTTAACTTGCATAATCTTAAAATCAGTAATAGACTGCACTATAGAAATGTTGAATCCTAAACTTGTTAAATAGTTTTCTAATAAAAAAAAAGGTGCAAGTAAAACTTTATCACTCAGCATTACTAGTAGTTATTTTTTTTGGGTACAGGGAGAAATAGAAATTGTGGCCTAACTTTTAAGGTGGTATGCACAGAGCAGTATGTCCAGCTTGTGCTCAGAAATGTCCTAGTCACAGATGCAGCTCAGGCATTCCCATGCATGTTAAATGACAGTTGGCACAAGTTAAAGGAAGGTCTAACAGCTCGTTAGGCTAGTATGGTTAAGGCACAGAAGAGAGTGCTGGGGCTAGTACTACATCCAGCCACCTTAATCTGAATGAGCAGGTACCCATTTACAACAGGATCAACTGAGGGCAGCCCAGATATAAGTACAGCACTTGAGTTTGTGCTTCTAGAGCTGCAGTGAAACACCTTAAACAACCACTCTGCCATCTAGTCCTTGGCACAAGCTCAAATCTAAAGCCATTTTCTCTACTTAACTTTGCATAGTGAGCCTAGGAATTCAGACATCTTGTGTTCTGGTCTACAGTAAGGGGGACAAATTAAATGACAATAACAATACTTTTTACTTCAAACAGTAAGTAGTTCCCACCCTACTTTGAATTACATCTCCATAACACTTTTCATTAAATCCTTGGTGTGTAACTGAGGGCCCTTCCACACATGCAGGTAAAGGCATTATGGGATCTAATGCGTGATCCACACAGTCATGCCTCCTGCCATGCTACATGTGCATGGCAAGATGCATGATTGTGGCATTGCACATTAGATCCCGTTACACCTTATTGTTGGTGCAGGGGGAGCTTGATCTCGGGCTCCTCCTGCACTGGCAAAAAGATCTCAGCTACCACAATCTCCCATCCTTGGGGGACTATGAAACCCCTTTGACTGGGAGACCATGGCTGCCATGATCTCCCAGCCGCAGGGTCTCATGTACACCCAAGGCTGGGATATTGCAACAGCCATGTTCTCCCAGCACCAGGTGTTTCATGCACCCCCAAAGCTAGGAGATTGTGGCAGCTGTGACCGCCTAGTCCTGGGGGCGCTCCATGTACCCCCAAAGCTGGGAGGTTGCAGCCATGCCCCATGACTGCCAGGACCCAGCTGGGTTCCAGCACCAGGAGGCATGCTGTCAGGACCCAACATCTGCAGGTGCAGGTCTCTAGGTCCCAGTAGCTGTGGGGTGCTGCTGGGACTGAGTGGGCAGCTGCTGGGGCTAAGAGGCCCCTCAGTTACGGGACTCCCAGCCTTGGCTGTGCACCCCTGCGGTCTCATTACCTTGAGACCCTGCTACACATGCAAATTAAAGCTGAGTAGCAACCAGCTATAAAGTTAGTACACATTTTCCAGATCTAACTTGATAGCTGGTTGGAGCTTTTTATGGCGTGATAGCTACTTTGCACATGTCATTGGTCTCAAGGTAACTGTGCATTTAATCAGTTAATTGTATGATACCTGTAATGTGTAGAAGGGGCCTTAGACCAATTTAGGCCTAGACAGAGGCAGGAATAAGTCTGTCTAAAATGGTCAAACTGTACTTAGGAGAACTTGACTATTGTTTGTATTAAGGCTCCATTAGACATATCTGACTAATAGGAGAATCCAGCTCTAAATTAGCATAAAGGGATTTAAATTACTCCAGATCTTACATCTCCTCTGAATTTCACCCACGCGTGTATTATTAGTTGTCTGTTGTCATTGTCATTATATGGTAGTGGATGTTTCTATTTGACTATAAAAGATTTGGGGAGATTAGTGGAGAAAATCAATAGTGTGGAGAGTACTGACATTTGTAACAGTCTTGTGGATGAGTATTGCATTTCTGTGGAAGCAGCATCACTGCTACTCCAAACCTGTGCATCTCATGAGCAGTCCAGGCAAGACGTATATGAATTCTATTATATGTACAAAAATCCTCTAGGGACAAGGTTGAGATTCATCAAAGGTCATTTGAAATCTCATTAGCAGACATAAAGTGTGAGTTCATTTTACCGCTGATTTAAGATGCTAAATGAAGAAACAATACAAATTAAAACCAGTTACAAAAAGTGCTCTCTAAGAAATCAATATGTTAATGCGTTAATATTATATAAACTATACTAATAAGCTGTTTCCCACCACATTTCAATTACAACAGGGCAAAATTTTAGTAGGAACAAAAGATGGGGAAATACTTGAAGTAGGAGAAAAAAATGCTGCCTCAAACCTGCTGATTGACTGTCATATGGAAGGGGAGATTTGGGGCTTAGCAACTCACCCCTTGAAAGATATATTTATCTCTGCAAGTAATGATGGAACAGCAAGAATCTGGGATCTCTGTGACAAAGTGAGTAGCATTAAAGAGAAACACTTGTCATTAATAGCAGTAATATTACATAACCAAGCTATATGCTGCCTCCATCTACACCTGCTTCACTGAGGTGCATACTTGCAATGGGGCAGTGTTCGCCCTGTAATTTTAGGATACTTCCTTCTTAATCCATAGCTGTACAAAAAAAGATCCTTTGATGACGTGGTTCAGTGCTACTTCTAAAAGAAAACTAGTGGCATTTTTCTGAGAGCGACAGCTATTCAAAAACTAGGACAGAAGTACCTCCTGTCCTGTACAAATTGTCAAATGGTTTTAAAATAGAGTTTGAGCTACGGTGGACTGAAGAAGTGTCCTAATTGAATTCTGACAGTCACACTTTCCTCTGTCACAGGCTAGTGTGACTTCAGATTGTGCAGCGGGCACTCCCAACCCATTTCCTGTCAGCAAACATAACTCTTTTCTCCACCTCTTAAGCTTTTTTAGCTTCATTCCATAGCATTCTAGCATAGACCTGAATGTGTGTTAGCTCCCTGACTGGAATTAGTTATCTAGAACTCGCAGAAATTCCTAACACCATTTTTTTTTTGAAAAGTTACATTCTTAGTCTTGTAGACACCGCAGAGGAAGGGTATATTTGAAATAAGCACTATTTCACTTGAAACTTTTAAAAAAGTCATTGCAATATTTTTGCTTGTGCCAGACTACATACAATCCTCTAAAAAGTGACTTTTGTGGTCCAAATTAATTGACAGTGGGGACGTCTACATGTGCATTAATGCGCCATAGTTATGATGCATTAAATTTAGTACCTGAAATAACAGGTAGTAACTCAACGTGCAGTAACCAGTGCTACTGCGCAGTAGTGCTGGCGCACACCTTTTTAGTGATGCTGATGCGCAGTAGACTAATTCTACCATGCATTAGCATGACTTTTGCCGTGATGCAGTAATGCACAGTAAAATTAGTCTATTGCGTGTTTAGTGTCTCGTGTAGGCACACCTAGTGCCTCAGAAAACAGGGGACCATTTTTGAAAATCAAAATTAAGTTAAATATAAAGACAGTCAGGCAAGTAAGGGTGTCAGGCAGAAGCAGTGTAATGATTGTTGACGTTAATTTGCTTAATCATGTTCAGTAGTTAAATACAATATAATCAATGTTGAAATGCATTTGAAAACTGATTTAACCACCTTCCTTGTGGTGTCAGAAATTTTTGGAAGTATTGAACTGTAATTCAGTCTTTATTTTCAGATCTATTTCATGTTGTGCTCCTGGTAAAAAGTGACTTATTTTGTGAATTTTTACATCCGTTTTGAGGAACTGCTGTGCAATTTTCTTCTGAATGGTTTTGATTCTCTCATAGATGCCTTTTACTTAGCAGGTTTTATTGATTTTATCGATGGTTTTCAACAACAAGAACAATACTGGTAATAAAGCATTGCTTTTGTTGATATAGAAACTGCTGAACAAAGTGAATTTAGGCCATCCTGCTAGATGTGCTGCATATAGTCCTGATGGTGAGATGGTTGCTATTGGCATGAAGAATGGAGAATTTGTCATTTTATATGTAAACAGTCTTAAAGTCTGGGGAAAAAAGAGGGACCGGAAGTCAGCTATTCAGGATATCAGGTATGTCAGAATTTCTACTGACAAAAGACAGTATGACTTGGAAAACATACAGCGCTTCTTTAGGAGCATTTCATTCATACGAGCTCAAACCCTGAGTTGGTTACCAGGTTATATAACCCATCATTTGTTGAAAGATGAAAAGTCATTGTTGGCTTGCAGATATGTGGATATTCATACTGGCTTTGTACATAACATGATCATCATATATCACACAAGTGTTTATTTCCATAGCTAATTTAATCACCTAGCTAGTAATATAGCTAATAATTTTTGGCTATAATCCCTTTGACAACAGGATCTAACATGTTGGAACACTGCAACATTACCAAACAGGACTGGGAAATCCTGTTGCTTATCTTCAGAAGATTAATGATACTCTTCACATATTGGGTTAAGCACTATATAATAATGGAATATTAACATCCCCAACTATGTCTAATAGCTTCAGGCATCAGTGTGCCTTTGTGATTTTATTATATAATCATCAGTGGTGAGGTTTGGTTTGGGTTGGATTGGAATTTGTGTTGAAATAAGCTTTATTGGTCTTTCTTAAACTGAATATTTTGTTGCCTAGGATCAGCCCTGATAACAGATTTTTGGCAGTGGGTTCCCAAGAACATACTGTAGATTTTTATGACCTCACTCAAGGCACAACTTTAAACCGGATAGGCTATTGCAAAGACATTCCAAGCTTTGTCATTCAGATGGATTTTTCAGCAGACAGCCGATACATTCAGGTATGTGTTAACTGATTGTACACTAGGTTGCAAGGACTGGTTTATCATCAAATGTAATAAAGGGATGTCGGTAAGAATGCAAAAGGCCTGCCACAACTCAGTACTGCAAAGCATAAAGAAAGGAACTCAATGCATCCAACAAGCATTCACTAAGGTTATCCATTGTTTGAAGAGATTAAATGCCACGTTGCTGTGAATTAAGCCATGCACTAAATGAGCATTTTGGAATAGTGGCATTCAAAAAAGTGCCCCTATCAACTGTGACTGGCACCAAAATTTCTTTCAGTGCTGAAAGAGCAAACAGTTTTGGAAATAAAGGTGTGTGAATCTAGAGACACGTCACTACTTTTTCTTCTCTTAGCCTTCAACAGTAGGGTACAACAATCTGGCTTAGGGTAAAGCTGGGTATAGCCAAATATGCAATAATAGCAGAGAGGTAAAAATGCTTTTACAGTCTGGACTGCAAAGCACCCATAAAATAGGTGATCACATGCTCATGCACCTCTTGACCTTAGGCTCAAATGTGCCTTTAGAGTGCTGACAGCCATGTAGGGATGCTGAGCTATGCTGCTACCATAGAGGCTGCAGAGAGCATTAGCCACAACATGTCTTGGGGCCCTAAAGTATGCAGGCAGGGCATGTCTGATCCTAATTCTGTTACAAGGGTGCAGCATACATCACCTCCTCCCCCCGCAATAAAGCACTATATCAGGAGTAAAGCATGCTGGGATCTTTTGTTCCTTGATTAGAACTAGCATGGTTATGCCTGTTCACTCCACTTCCCTGCTGCGGTGAGTACCCATCTTCAGAGAAAAGCAGTAAACCTATCTCTCTAAGATGAGGCATTGTATGTCTCTGCACACTAAGTAGATCTTTAAGAAGCAAGCAGCTGAGTAAAAGCCAGGCAGAAAGGGTGGCATTCTAGTCTATCCTGGTGGCCTGAATGGGCACTTCTGGAATAAAAAAGCATATGTGTGTATGCCTTTCTTTTATCCCTATAGCTCAAGGGCTAGGATACTCACTAGGATTCTGGGGAGCTGGCAGTCTTAGGTCCTAGGCCTCCCTCACCCAGGTTTGTTGGGAAGTGTTGATCTGGGCCTTTCTCATTTCCTAGAACAACACTCAGGCCATCACCCACAGGTCAACCATTGCTCCCTCTCTTTTCCAATGCTCCTCTTAACGCTGACCCACTAACCTAGTCATTGGGAAAAATGGATGGAAGACAATGCAAGGGGGAAGGCTTCTTTCTCGCTCAGAACAGGCCAGCAGCCATCTCCCTGAACCACCCACTCTCTGGCATGCTCCCTTCCTTCTTCCTGGTCTGTCTTTCTTATGGCTGTCCAGGGAGCCAGCTTCAAAAGAGATGCTGGAGAGGGGCCTGATAACAGCTGACCTGTGGTGCGGTTATTAAGAGTGCTGTGCTGGGAAGCCAGAGAGACCCAGCTACAAGCCCTCTTTGCATGAGGATGGCCTACAACCCCAAACCTCCCATTTGCCAAACAGATCTGGTCTGTCTTTAGGTGACTATGTACTTGCTCGTATGTGTCCAGGAATAGAAATTCCCTGCACATGTAAGTGTCCAAAATGCCCTGTAGACAACCAAAAAATGGCCACTTTGATGACCAGGGGAGAATAAATGCCACTCAAAGTTCATTTCAGAGTTTTATCAGTCATAGTTTCCTTCCTTCCTTTCCCAGGGTTGGAGAGATGCAGTACCATACTACTTGAACCCAGATACGAATTTTCCTTCCAAAATGTCTCCACAGACTTTGACAAGAATGTGTGAGATGCTGCAGCAAATATGCAGTCATCTGAGAGAGCATTTGTGAATTATGACAGCGGTTCTCCACCTTTTAGACTCAATGTACCCCTCCATCTCTCGTCTGAATTTAGCAAAAGCCCATTTAAAAAAATAAATGTATTTATTACATTGTGTAAAAACAAATATGACTGCAACTGTCCTGTTGCAAAGAACTCAGAAAGACCACAACAGGTGCAAATGTTTTTGGCACTACAGATCCGTTTGAAATCAGTGTGTGGATATTGTGAATCATATGCAAGTGTTTACACACCTACAAATATTGTGTGGCATGCTGTAGCACCCTTACTGCAGTTGAGAATCACTGGCCTATGGCTAATTGATGTGAGCAGACCATTTATCATCAGTTCATCCAGTCTATCTGATGTTATTTTATATTGTATGTAAGTCAATTTTAACTGTTCAAAGAAAACCATAAACTCTAAGATATAAAGCTTTTTGCTACATAGTACCTATGGCAAATTGTTGGAAAAAAAGGCTTTTGATTTTTAAATGTTGGCTTCAGGTATCTCAAGTTTAATAGTTTCTATTTCTACATTCAGGTATCAACTGGTGCCTATAAACGTCAAGTTCATGAGGTGCCACTGGGAAAACAAATAACAGATGCTGCACTAATAGAAAAAATCACATGGGCCACATGGACAAGGTAATGCATTGTGAAAGTCTGGAGATCAAAGCACTTGATTGTGCCTGACTCTGGGGGTATGGACATATGAGCAAATTATATCAAATTAAAAGCGGGAGGGGGGGAGGCTTACTATGTACACTGCTCTGTAGTAACTGTTTCATGTGTCCACTCCTATTCCTTGGTAAAAGGAAACCAAGCTGTAGTAGCTTAGCCCCATTTCACTAGAAGTAACTAGCTCTGTAAGGTAATGAAAGTAATAAAATGAAAGTAAAGCTTTCATTTATCATGGGAGAAGATTGACCACATGAAGCAGTTACCACCAGGGGGAGTGGATCCCCCTGCTTTTAACTTGGTATCAGTTATTTGTCTGTATATGCCTGTATACAGAAATAGGTTAAGGGAAGGTACTCTTACAAAAAATGCAGTAAGTGCAAGGCTTCACAAGATTTAATCAAATTTAATACAAATACATTTAACATTCAGTAACATTCAGTGCATTGGGCTGCTTTATATTTGCAAAACTGTTGTTGCTACAAAAAGCACTAGCTGTTAATTCATGAAGTCCTATCTATCTACACCATAAAATATAATTCTTTACCTGAACAGTAAGTATTTTGTTTCATGTCTCTTCACTTGCTTTGTTTCCGTGCGGAAGGAGGTTAATACTTAGGGTTTAGAATTGATACAGGCATGAAGCAGATGATCTGACAATTTACAGTGACATGATAAAACAAACATGATTATCTTTACCGGACCCAGGGGAAAAGTGTGAACACACCCACTTGTACTGCAGTGTTGTCAAGCAAGCAAAAGAGTCTGCTGAGCCTTAGCCATTATGTGGGCCTCCTGTCAGAGAGTGTGGGAGGGGGGCAGATAAAGCTGACAGATGATATCTAGGCAAACATGAGTAATTACAAAGAAACACTCCAATGTGAGGGAAAAACAGCTATTTTAAGAACCTCACAAGATACAATCTATATTATAATCCCCTTGCTTGAGACTCTAGGGCCCAGGGGAAAGGGTACTGTTCAGAGATATATCACTGATGAAAAATTTCACCGTGGGAAGGAGTATTCACCCAGGTGGGCATTTCACAGAAGCAAGACATTACTTGCAGCTCATGAAGGAGGCCCAAATAGGGACTTGAGTCTCCTGGGGGAGAGTGGTTGTGTTTGGGAAGATTCATACATTTGTGGGATGTGGCCATATTAGGGTTGCTTGCTTCAATTAGGAAGCAATATTTAGGTGTAATAATGCCCAGGAAATAGCTGTCTCAGCAGAGAACAAGTGACTATGGTCACCCATTCTGTCCTCCTCTGAAGTCATACACCACGTACTAAGCATGCTTTCCAGGAAAGGTAGTGGTATGTGTTTCTTCATGTTTAACTTTTTTTTCCTTTATGTTTTGGGGCAGCATTCTTGGAGATGAAGTCATTGGAATTTGGCCACGCAACACTGATAAAGCTGATGTCAACTGTGCATGCGTGACCCATGCTGGCTTAAATATAGTTACAGGAGATGATTTTGGTCTAGTGAAACTTTTTGACTTTCCATGCACAGAAAAATTTGTAAGTAGCTGTTTTAGATTTAATTTTAATCTTAAAAAAATTAATATTCTTGAGTGCAAAAGTGTGTCAGTAGATTAGAAGTCTATCACTTTAGCAAACATGCTTGGTTTTATATATTTGTGAAAGAATATACTCACTTTTATTGCTGTAATTTTGTCCTCAATGACAAATATTTCCTTCTTTCCAATAGGCCAAACACAAACGCTATTTTGGTCATTCTGCTCATGTTACCAACATCCGCTTTTCTCATGATGACAAGTACATCATAAGCACAGGAGGAGATGACTGCAGGTAATGTCTTATTTACTCTTTTGATGATAGAGAGTTGTTTGTCTACAAGTATATGACAACTCCAGTGCAATGTTCAGCATTTAACACTCTCCCAGTGCAATGGCCCACTTGGCACAGACACATATGTATATGGAAATACAAAGACTAGATTAAAACATTCAAAATAGTTGACCATCAAGGATGTGGCTTTGATAAGGATATTAAATGCACCAGCACAAAAAATACATTTCTTATTCAGGAAAAAATAATGCAAACAACAATGTAAAAGAATACAAGCTAGGTTAAAAAGTTATAAAGGATAGCAGCCTTATTGTCTCAGGAGTTAAGCCAAGCACTAAATGCCAAGTTCTAAGGAAAAACTTCACACAAATTACTGCCGATTTTTCCATTATGTAGGTTTTATTCTTTGAGGAGACATATTTGGTACTGGCCACAGCTAGAAATGGGGCATTGCATTGATATCTGTTATAGCAATTCCTTTGCTCTTTTGAATATAATAAAAATAAGAGTTTGGCCTTCAGAATAGGATATGAATTTGCATCAAATTGACTTTATGTATAGTTACAATTAAAAATAATCTTAAACAGTTGGAGATTTCAGGAATTTTGCCTATAAAAATATTCTTCTGAGTTTTTATAATTTCTTAATTAAAAGGATTCACCTTCTCATTAGCACATTTTAAGGTACCAGAAATCCATGTGCCCACTGCTGCTTGAACCCATGCATTAGGGCAGTGGTTCTGAACCTTTTTTGTACCCATTTGTAAACATCGATGGCCAGTCTCAACCCAGTGCCCCACACTCCTGACCTGCTGTCCCCCATCCCCAGGCCCTAGCCCCCCGGTGTGTGGGGCAGGGAGTGTGTGTGGGGCATGGGAGACCCTAAGCAGCCCCTTTCAGGCTGGAACTCTGACAGCCTGCAAGGAAAACACCACGATTTCCCATGATTTTTCTCCTTTAAAGAAGAAACTATTTTTTACAGTTTGTTCACAACCCTTTCATATATTCTTGCGATTCAGTTTTGAGGTTGAGAAACGCTGCATTAGGATAACCACAATATGTGCACCCTGTTTGCTATGTGTCATTTAGAACTGCGGGTGGGGGGGCTGGCAACCTTTTTGGCAAGTGTGCCACTCCAATCTCCTTCTGCATCCTGATCTAACACTGTGGTTTCTGCTTCCTGCTTTGTGCTCCCTGCCCACTGTATTGCTTTGCTTTTTGCTCCCTCCCCAATCTGCCACATGCCACACACAGAGGCTGCCCATTAGAGCTGTGTGAAATGCCTGCATTTTGTTTCAGTTTCGGATTCGGAGTTTCAGAGGGACAGTTTCATTTCAGCATTTCATAGGGCTGTCCAAAACGGCCGTGTTTTGTCTCATTTCGGATTTGGCATTTTGGGGGGACAGTGACTCATTTTGGTGTTTCGAATCACTGTCCCATTTTGTTTTGGCCAAAACTGTTTAAGATTTTTGATGGTGTTTTGGTGTTTCGGCCATAGGCTATAATAGAGAATCACAAAACTGCCTATAACTTCGTGATTTCCTGCCTGATTCAGATGAAACTTGCAGGGGTGTTAGCCCCTTCTGAGGCCATGAAGCCTGCCAGCTTTCAAGGAGATAAGTATAGGGGATTTCTGGGAAACTACACCTCAAGCTCCTGACTAGCAAAACTCATGACATTTGACTTTGTGTGTGTGTGTTAAGGGAAAACAGGCTGAAAACTGCAGGGATGGTAGCCCCTGCTGAGGCCATGAAGCCTGCCAAGTTTCAAGGAGATAGGTGCAGGGGTTTCTGGGAAACTGCACCTCAAACTACTGAAAGCAAAACTCATGTCGTGTGTGGTAAGGTTGTAGCCATGTTGGTCTAAGGACATAGCCCAGACAAGGTTCTTAGGGTCAATCTGATATCTTTTCTTAGACCAGTGGAATAGTTGGAGAAATTCTTCTTTGCAAGCTTTCAGGTTCAAAAACCCTTCGTCAGGCTGAAGAAGCATCTAGCTGGTGTGTGTGTGTGCACTTCCTGGATGAAAGGAATAGTAAAGAAGCCTGAGGCTGGCATGCAAGGCAGACAAGAAAGCCAGTCAGTGAAAATGGAAATGGAGGCATCAGGGAGTGAGAGAGAGGCTGGCAGGGAGTGGGGGATGGAAGGGGGATGTAGCAGGTAAAAGTGGAGAGGTACCTGCTACCTGGGGAGTCAGATGTCTGGCAGGCTGTAGTGTGTCATAAATCCAATGTCTATATTCAATGTCCATGAGTTTCTGTATCCAGGAGGTTGATAAAGTGAAATTTATAGGCCCATCTGAAAAGTGGTTTGTAAATTCAAACAAGCACCGAACCTCACTAACCTCATCACCAGAAGTAAACTTCCTACAGCCCAAAACACACTGAACGGATCCAGACCATGCCATGACAAGACATGCAAAACCTGCCAACGTATCTCCAGTATCCACACAAACTATGCACCAGAATATATCATAGACAAGAATACCCAACTATCTGTGAGGGCACATTTCTCACAAAAAAAACATTGGGTCTCCAGTCTCTCAGTCCTGATCCTCAAAGGGAATTTACAAATCACTTTTCACAGATGAGCCTATGAACTTCACTTCATCAACCTCCCAGATGCAGAAACTCATGGAGTCTATATAGACATTGGGTTTATGACACACTACAACCTGCCTGACATCTGACTCCCCAGGTACCTCTCCACTTTTACCTGTGCTGCTACATCCCGCCTCCTCCCCCTGATGCCGCTATTTCCATTTTCCCTGACTGCCTTTCTTGCCTGCATTGGCCACATAGGCCAAGGGGTCACAGTCCAGTGGCTCCACATCCTTGATGAGATAGGTAGCCCCCGAAACTTCAGCGCTACCTCCCCGAGGCTGGGGTTTGGTGCATCTGGACACCACCATGGAAGCCGTGCCCTTGGCCCGCATTGGCAGTGGCTGGCATGGAGGAGACTGGCTGCTGCTGGGAGTGCTGGCACATGGAAGTGGATCCCTCTCTTCCACGTCCCCTCGCCCTGCCCTTCTGCCTCCCTGACTGTTCACCAGTACCTCCATCCAGTGATTGAGGGTTTTGGTGCTGCCAGTGCACATGCTTCTCTTCACCCTCGGGTCGCACATGCCTTCTAGCACGTGAACCATACTGGACCACAACAGATCCAGCCATTTTTGGTGCCCTCCTTCAGACACCTCACCGGTGCCTGCACCTCTGGTGAAAGCAGCTTGCCCCAGCCAGGAACACTGATCCCCTGGAACTTCTCCATTTGGGTCTCAAGCTCCTTGACTATGGGGATCACCTGGCTAAGGAAGGCTAGCGCTGGGGGTCTCAGTGGCCTCAAGGAATGGCTTGAGGACCAGCAAGATCTGGAAGATAGTATCCCACTCAGTTTTGTGAAGGGGGCTGCTGATCCCAATCTCCCCAAGCAAGGCCATCTCATGGATGGCCTTCTGTTGCTCCACCAGCCTCTCAAGCATCAGGTATGTGGAGTTCCACTGAGTCTCCACATTCTGGATGATTTTGTGTTGTTCAGCTCTGTTTGTCCCGCAGCATCTTGCCCCCCTTGATGCTCTGGTGGAAGTAGCCCACCACCTTCCTGCATTTTGAAATGAGCTGGCTGGTTATGCTGGTGCTGTCACCGGCAGCCCTGTCCCCCTCCAAGGCGTCCCTGAGTATGGGGTGGAGCTTGTGTGCCACACAGCAGATGCCAACAAAGTTGGCATCACAGACCACCTTGACCATGTTGGCCGCATTGTCAGTGACCATGAACCCATGGGTGAGCTCGCCCTGCACAATGAGCCACCCCTGCACCATGTGGTTCATGATCCCTATGATCTCCTTTGCCCTGTGGTACTCATCCATCGCTTTGGCTTGAAGGAGAGCCCACTGACAGCCTAACTGATGGCACCAGTGCCCTGTGAGGAAGAGATAGGCATGATCTCCACCCCAGCTGCTCCAGATATCCAAGGTGAAGTACAAGGCCACCTGTGGACCTGCTTTGTGCAGCTCCTCCCT
This sequence comes from Alligator mississippiensis, assembly GCF_030867095.1. Lineage (NCBI taxonomy): Eukaryota > Metazoa > Chordata > Crocodylia > Alligatoridae > Alligator > Alligator mississippiensis. The sequence goes on from NC_081824.1 coordinate 207,096,574, forward strand.
CAAGTACTCCCTGCATGCCTCATACGGCACCACTGTCCTGCTGAAGGTGGTGCATGCGGGCGCTTGGTAGGATGGGGCCACGAGCACCATGAGCTGCCTGAACCCTGTCCATTCAACTAGGGAGAAGGGCTGGCCATCCAGAGCAAGCATCTCCCCGATGCTCTGGGTGATCTTGCTCGCCTTTGCAACATGCCTACCTTTTTGTCTGCCTTTGCCCCACTGTTCCAGGGTGGCCTGCCTCTGCTTTGGGGGGACAGGGGGCTTTGGAGCAAGAGGGGGACTTCCCTTTGGGCATGCTCTCACTGGTGCCAATCTGAGGAGGAGCAAGGGTAAGGTGGGTGATGCCTGTGGAGATGCATCATTATCCCTGTGGTGCTATACTGTTTCTCCTCTTTGCCACTGCTGTTCTTACATCAGCAGTGCAGGCAGATAGCATACCTGGGATCATCTGCCACCTCAAAATGATCCCATACCACACTACCCCCTCACTTCTGGGGTGCAGATGCGGATCCTGCCTGATCCCCCTCCTCACAAGGCACAACAACACAAGGAGCTGACTCAGCTGAGCCACTTGCCTCCACAACCTCAGTGTCAACCTCCAACCGAACTGCCTTCCACGCAAAGTGACCTGGCTCTAGGACAACTCTGAAGGGAATGGAGCACAAACTCAGATTCCTCCTCAGCCCCCACCCCAGAATTTCTTTTGCTAGGGCACTCAGGTCCCCTGCTTCCAGATCCAGCTCCTCCTCTGGCACTGGAAGGCTCAGGCTGGGAACTGAAATGTGGGTGGAGGAGACTGTCATGCTGGTGCTGCTTGCCATGCTGGTGGGCTGGGGGTTATTATTATGGTTGGTGTTATTGGAAAGGCACCGGTCCCACCTCCTTGCTACCACTAGCATCAGAAGAAGCCTCATGCCTCCTAGTGCTAGGGAAGAGGTTGTGTCTAAGTTTGGGGGGAAACTTACAGCTCTCCCTCTGCCCCCTCTCCCTCCCCGACCAGAAGACCTGGCACCTGCATTTCTAGCAAATTTCATATTTCATGCGCTGGAAACAAATGTATGTCTGGGTGAGTGTGTGTGTAATAAAATTAAATGTATGTGTATTGAGTGGTTTCCAGACAAAGCACTGCTTTCTTTTTGTTTGGGAGGCGGGGGAAAAAGAACAAATAACAGGAATTTTGGGGAAGAGTAGGCACATGTAAATAAACAGGAAAGGATTGGCAAATGGCTACAACTTGGTAGCAAAGCACTACCAAGCTGCAAGCTTACAAAATGATGCTGCAGTGCTCTGTCTCTGCTGCTCCTCCTGCTGGGACAGAAGCAGCTACAAAATGGCAGAGACTCAGTTCACAAACAGCCTTTTATGCTGCTTCTCTGTCCATCCCCCAGAGCACTGGGATTGGAAGGGACCTCAGGGACAGATCGTTGTCACTGGCCAGATACAGATGTCAATATCAGCTCCGAAACAGCTCCGAAATATCCAAAACGTTTCAGAAACATCTGAAATTTCTGAAACATTTTGGATGGCCTGTTTTGTTTCAGAGCTGTTTCAGAGCCCTGCGTTTCGTTTCGGATTCAGTGTTTCTACCATAGAAACGTCCAAATCCAAAACAAAATGAAACGGCCTAAATTTCTCACAGCCCTACTGCCAATGGAACTTGTGCCACCTCTGCCACAAGTTGGCCACCCCTTACTTAGAGCATGTTTAACCCTAGCCCTGCCATCTACACACCAAAACCTCCAATCTAACATGAGTAGTACTTCCTACCTGGTTTACTTGACATAAAGAGGTTGTATGGTATACAGTCATGCAAGCTGGTAAACCATACGCTTTGTGGGATGATGCACATTTATGGTTGTTTTAATTCAAATGATGCCATTGCCTTAGGAGCATTCCTTAGGGGCTTTGACTGCAGCAGTGTTCTGTAGGTTGAGACCACAGGGAAGGTACCTTGGGTTCTTTTTTCTTGTCTGGGATGGTTCAGTTAGGGATGATCCTTCCGTGAGCTGGACTCAATGAGGTCTGCTTTCCTATGATCCTACAACTGAGCAACATACTCGTGCTCCTAAGCTGAACATTCAGGCCAACCAAGCTCTATACAACACAAGCTGAGAGAAAAAGCAAAAGGCTAAGTGGCTTTAAAATGAGAAAACTATGAGAGTCTGCTGATGTGATACAGACCGCAGCAAAATGATGTAAACCACAGAACCAAATGAGAAACATTGATAACAGTTGCATATTGTAGATGAAAATCTGCTTTCCAAGAAGAGCAAGTGTAAAAGCAGCTCAAGTTCATCCACTCAAGAAGCATTGAGAAGTTAGGAAATGCCAGAAATAAAGTCCTCATGACCTCTAACTTTATCCCCCACCCCTTGTGCATTTACATTATTTTAAAGGGCTAACTATACAATGGCATGCTTTGTCAGGGCAGTCCGACTGGCTGCCTGCAGCCCCCAAGGTGTTAAACTGTAGCCCTCCCACCAGTCCAGATGCCACACTAGCAACTGCTCCAGCTGCTGCTGCAAATGCTGGAGTCTCTGGGCTCACCTCCCTCCTCCAGCTTCTGTTCCTTGCCCCCACCCCAGAGTGAATAATGGGGCAGCGTGCCTTGGTGAGGCCAAGGGACTTGGGAAACCCAGGGTTTCCACACAGCATGAGAGCACCGCATGGTGCAGCAGGGAGGGGTGGAAACAGGGTGCAGTGTGCACCAGGGGGCACATGGCACAGTGTGAAGGGGTGCTGGAACAGCGTTGTTTTGGGAGATAGCAGGGGTGGGTGCTCAAGGCTTGCACAACTCACATTCCTGCCCCCCACGCCCCCAGCCACTCAGAAGTTGGATAGCTCTGCTTTGTGTTTCACAGGACCTCTGCTTTGTTGAGTTCACCGAGGAGGTGGTTCAGCTAGTGAGCAGTTGTATTCTGTATTAGCTCCATTACTAAATGTATAGCCCCGTGCTTTGCTGAAACCCTGCTGTGAACATATCTTCTACAGTTTCCTCATGGGCTTCACCATGGCCTCATCATGGTAACCTCTGTTTTGCAAACATGAATGTCCCTTCAGACATGCTCCAGCATGATAAGATTATCCCCTGCTTTACAGTGGGAAGGGGGTGGGTGGAGAATCTGAAACATAGGAGGGGGCTAGAGCCACAAAAGGTCATGGGCATTGCAGTACTGAGTGTTGCAGCACCTACCCTTGAAGTGCCTTGCTGCTACTGTACTGTCTGAGTTCCTGCCTGAGAGAGTGCCCACAAAAGCTTCCTAGTCACTAGTGTAAAGACAAGGCTGGGTAGGCAGTATTCTTCATCAGTATGCTCAGCCCTTCCCCTACCTCCCTTGAAGCATAGGCACTTTGTAGAAAGAAATGTAAGAGTTATGGGACAAGTGAGAGAGCAAGCAAGAACAGCTGAACTGTGATAACACTCCCCTCCTTTAGAGGATTTAGACACTGAATCCTTTAATGAGGACTTCATTCTTAGGACTTCCACTGCGCTCTGTACCTCCCAAGAAAATCAGGAGTCCTGGAGCTAGTGAAGATATCTGAAGGATCTTGGCAACCAGTTTGACCCTCCGTTACCAAAGTGGTGGGATGGAAGGGGTTAGATATCAGGTTGTAATATGCCCATGAAAGAGGTCAGTCCCTTATATAGTCTATAATTGTATACCAGGCAGCACGGTCTGATAGTTAGATACCTAAAACTGGAGTCTTCCCAATGAGTAGGATTTCCTACCTACTAAGTCTAGCCTCTTGCATTCCTTATCCTAGCAGGTGCTCCTTAACTGCTTGCTTTTTCCCCTTCATTAGCAGCTGCTACAGCCAGGCATGATGCCGTTGCTTAGATATAGCACGAATCCACACGCTTGGAATCACCTTGGCAGTGTTCGTTGACGTGCCTGGCTGTAGAACTGGAGGTAACCAAAGTCTGCCAGAGTAATCTAGCCATACCCATGCGGCTTCGGTAATGGGGAGGACCTTACTTTGCCTGGCATGGACCGCTGGAGCATATTTAGGACCTTATGACTCTGTAGCAAGCTGGAGAGGCTGGGCTTATCCTTTCCATGAAAGCTTGTAAAGTCCTAAAATTATCTGTGAGGTAGTTGAGATTAACACTAGTTAATCCAGGAATTAAAGGGTTAGTGTCAGCCTGTTCCACCAGGTGGGAAGTCTTCATGCTCCAGTGATAATGGATAGGTTCTGGATTTAACCAGCAGGCTGAGTCCAGGGCCAGCAGGACCACACAGGTATGGGCTTTCAACACAACAGCTTCCGTCCCGCAGGCCACGTAGTGGATGGGCTTTATGCCCACTACATAGGGAGACAGCTTCGGCAAGTCCCAGTGTAAGCGTTCCGAGTTCCAGCATCCTTGGACTTAAAGTCAAGAGGTGGAAGGTGAAGCAGTGGTGAAGAGGGTCCTAGTGCCAGTGATGTCACTGGCTCAGCACAAGGGACAATATAATGGGCACTATGGCAGAGAAGGCTGAGATCTCCCAGTCTGTAAAGTAAGAGGTTGCTACTGGGGCAGTTGTTGTGGATGAGTAGGCAAGGATGAAGATTGCTCAAAGTTACAACACCTCTTGGTGGAACTGACGCTACCAGTGCCAGAATGTAAGACTTGGTGGTGGTGCTGTGGAGGGCTCCCTCCAGCACTTGGCTTTGAGCTCCCCTGGCCCTGAAAGAGCATGTCCCCTGCTCCAGGCCTCCGTGCCAGAGCACTTCTAAGCTTCACCGGAAGCTACGGGATTAGAATTCTGTGATCTTGATAAATGAAGACACAGTTGCCATCAACTGCTGTAGTTCACATACAATAAAGACGTGCAAAGGACTACCCTGAGCAAGCATTGGCTTGGTGTCAGCAAGGAAAGGGCAAGTAGAAATTAGGAAAAACTTTCACTTTAAAAAGAGGAGGTAAGCTCTGGACCAGGAGTCTTAGGGAAGGAGTGGAAGGCCCATCATTTTGGAGAACAGGCTGATGATGCAAGTAAACTTGATTCTGCTTCAGAGGATAGATTTGAGCTCTTGAAGTCTCTTACAGTCCCACAGGCAGAGGCATAACAGGTCAGCCAGGCATCCTGGGCAGCTGCAATGAAGAGAGAGCAGTGCCTTCCAGCTGCTGCTGAGCTGTTGTGACTGCAACCACAGCTGCTGTTTTTTGATGCCTCTTCTCCACCCTTCCCCAGGCAAAAGTGAATGCCAGGAGTTGCTACCAGTTGCCTCTCCCTAGTTATGCTGCTGCACACTAGTATTTTACACCTTAGTTCTTCCAAATTTTCAATTTAGAGGTGTGCCTCAAGATGGTTTGGAAACCACCTTTGTAGGCTAGTAAGCTTTTCCCATCTAGGTGCTGTGAAGAACATCAGCTTCTCCTGTGGTAGGGAAGACAGTGGAGGGAAACCCAAAATGACTAGGCAGATGTGGTCTTTTGGGGAGTGGAAACATCCTGCTGGAAAGAGATTGCTCTTCATTGAAGGACTGACATAGGAAAAACTGATCATAGGTCAGGTGCTAAACTAGGAGCTGAGAAACAATGGGGACACGTAATAAAGCTGGTGAGTATGTTAGTCAAATGGCAACATGCAAAAGGGTCACCAGAAAATAACAGCACAACCAAACTACAGGCAGCAGACAGGTAGAGGCAGTCACAAGGGAAAATTAAGGAATGCAGACTAAAGATGTAGCATGTGGACCAGAAGCAGGCACCCTGCATAGGAACCTGTCCACAATGGATAATACGTCTGAGCTGCTTTGGCCGTTCCTGTACTGTTGTGTGACTGTGCCTCTTTTCTTGACAGAGTGAATCATTGGCTCTGATACAGTTGTGAAGTACTTTAGATAGTATTACACAAACATTAAGTAATTGCCAACATGCCTGCAATGGAACTATTAATTAGCCTTCTCTTAGAGCCATAAATTGAGTGGCTTGGCCTCTGATGCAACATGAGTAGTGGAAGCACCAACAGTAGCAGCCAAACATCTTTGCAAATAAGACACTCAGGATAAGCTGTGTAACATGCTAGGAACTAAAACCAAAGCACAGGCTAGAGTTTGGGTGTTGCTGTATGACAAGGGCAAACAATTATTTCAGCTATAGGGCCGCTTACCAAGTTTTGGCAAGCTGTTGAGGGCTGCATGGGTAGCCCTGCCCTTTGACAGGTGCCCCACCCCCTTAGTCGCCAATTTAGGTCCAGAAGTCCCATCCCCTAACCTCTGACCTTTGCCACCAGATGTCCCTCCCCTTGTCCCTGGAAGTAATCCTTTTGGCAAGGGGGGTTTGCCATCTCAGAACCAGAAAAATACCAAGTTATATTCTAAAAATCAAACATCTACAACATTCATTAATTTGATTTCAAAAAACTCTTTTGTCCTGCTTTACTTGTGTTTGTGTAGTGTACATAGAGGTGATGGTATAATAGCTTAAAATGTAGTCTTACTCTCAGTGCTTCTGCCCACCCAGTTGCCCCCACTCTCCCCCCCTCCACCCCCACCCAGTCTGCCACCACTGCCCCTTCTCCTGCCACTTCCCTACCTTCCTGCTTGCCACGGCCACTTTCTTGCCCACCCCCTCCTGCCGGTGCTCCGGCACCATGCAGTTCCCAGTTGCATGGCTAGGTCCGCAGAATGCAGGAGGAGCAGGCCTGGCCGGCATCACATGGAGCCAGCCAGTAATTGTGGGGGCTGGGCTGGGCTGGCTCCTGCTAAGCCTTGTGGCCCAGTGATGCAGCTGGGAACTACGTGCCACTGGAGCAGCCAGCAGGTGAGAGGGGGAGTGTGGGGAAGAAGTGGCGGCAGCAGGTGGAAAAGCAGGGAAATGGTGGTGGCAGTGGTGGCAGGTGGGGGTGGGCATGAGTAGCAGTGGGTGGGAGTGCAGCGAAAGCTGGGCAGGAGCATGGGGCCAGGGCTGGTGGGGACCCAGGGTGAGGTGGCAGCATGTGGTGGCTCTGTCTGTCTCCATGCTGGTGCAACCCAACCCAGCTCTAGAGTCCAGCCCACGGCCTGTGCTCCTGCTTCCCCACCCTGGACCCCTGCTGGCCCTGGCCGCAGGGCACTGGCACAGGCCCACACTCCCACCCAGTTGTCACTGTACTCCCCCCCGCCCCCCTCCCCATTTCCTTGCTTTTCCACCCGCTGCTGTAGGACAGGGTAGGGGAGCAGGCTCCCAGCTGGTGGGGGGCGGCGGGGAGCAGGCACAGCCAGGCACGCCTTGCTGTTGGCTGATGGGTCCTGCCCTAGGTCCTGCTGCTGCTGGCGCCTTGTCATCTTGACAGGTAGCCGAGGCAGATAATTAATGTTCTAAATTTTTTAGGGGGCCCCCCACAAGCCGGATAGAATGGCCTAGCAAGCCGCATCTGGTTCACAAGCCATATTTTGCCCACCCCTACTGTATGAGGACACAAGCAGGGTTTCCTTTCAACAGTGGCTGTCCTGAAACAGCCCAGCTTCTTAGCCTGTACCTTTTAACATCAGCTCTGGGTTTGGGGGTTTTTTTGGCTTGGTCATAAACCACAACCAACTCTGAAACTGTGATGTTTCTGATAAAATGTGTGAAGCAGACGGGATTAAACCCACCCATACAAGACTAGATGTTCCAGTCTCTGGCCCTGCAGTGCCTTTGATCACATGGCCGCATACACAGAGGGAAGAAGTTTGTTTAAATAAGGAGTCGGCAACCTATGGCCCATGAGCCAGATTAAGTCTGTGGTGCTGGGGAGGCTGCAATGACATTCAGCTGGCAGGGGTGATAGGAGGGGCTTCACCAACACTGCACCATGCTGCAGCTGGACACTAGGGCATTATCCCATGCCACGCAGCAATCAGGCAGTGGAAAGAAGCAGTGAAGGAGGCACCTGGGTCTTAGCACCAGATTCTCTCAGATCTCCGGTGAGCCATTCTGGCCCACTGGTGCAAAGAGTTGTTAAATGCTGGTTTCACCTGAACCACTTGCTTCTCACTATGGAATGGTGTTGCGTATTGACCAGCTTATCACAGGACCAAAAAGATGTTTAAGGACTTAAATAGCACGAGCTTCAATGTGTAAAAACCAGGGCCTTTTAAAAAAAAACAAAAACCCACACACCCTGCCATCTGCCTCATGTAAGGTATACCTTACTGTGTGCAGTGCGCAGCCCACTGCCACCACCCCACCCCAACTGCTTAGAAATTGGACAGCCCATTTTATACTGTCAAATTAACTAGAAAAAATTGCCAGGCATTTAACATTTGAGAGCAGTCATTAGGATTATGCGACGCTTCAGGTGGCCGAATCTCTGAGTCCGAATCAAATCGTGGGAGCCAATTTAAAGGTCCAAATTAATTCAAAGCTCTCCGAATCTTTGGAAGAGATTTGGAGAGCTTTGTTGATCTGGGCAGTCCCCAGTGGCTGCAGCAGGGAGCTGCAGCTGACCCCAAGCTGGTAAGTACTAGAGATGGAGGGGGGGGGGCTGGGGGGAGGGGACCATAGGGGGACCCCTGCCAGCCCCCCCGTTCCCCCAATGGCTGCCCCCCGCCCCAGCTCAGTACTTTACAAAAAAGCCCCGGGGCTCACTAGGTGATACTGCATGGAGGGCTCTGCCACGAGCCCCCCCCCCAGGTGCCCTGCCCAGGTCAGCTCTAGCCCTTTAAGAAAAGAAAACCCAAGAAAAGCCCAGGATTCACTGCTCCTGGTGCAGCCTCAGGGGTCCATGCAGAGCCCCCCATGTGGCGCGGGGCAGCAGGGATCACCCCCCACCAGCAGGAACGGTGAGTCCTGAGGGTTTTTTGGGGTTTTTTTCTTAAAGGGCCAGCAGCACCTACTGAGCCAGGGCTCCCCACCCCCCCACAAGTGCGGGGAGCTGGGGCTGGGCAGGGCAGCCATTGCTGGGCTGGGAGACGGGCCTGGCTGATTCTGAGATTCAGCTGCTGCTGAATTTCCAAATCAGATTCAGCCAAAGCAAATCAGGGCAGCAATTCAAATCACCCAACTGAATCAGTCCCCCGAAGTGGCTGAATCTGAAGGGAATACTAGCCACTTCGCACAGGCCTAGAAGTCATGAAGTCGAGAGTAGCCAAAACATCCATAATCTCTCCCCTTTCACATTAAATTAACAGTTATCACCAGGCTCTGTAAGGTCAACTTTATCAGTACTTACTTTATTTTTAGTGTATTTGTGTGGAGATGCCTTTGAAAGGAAAACTCCCTGGCCTCTGCTGCTGCTGCAATTACTCTACAATGGCAGAAGACTGGAGAGTCAACACCTCTTCCCCTTTGGCTGCTGTTATTTTATTACACAAATGCTGCATGGATTACCCATTTTCAGATGCGTGTGGTTACGAGTACTACTATGAGCTTGCATTTGGAAGGCTGCAATGCCCTTGGAGAAGGCACTTGTTCGTAACAGCTGTTCCCAGGCCTGGGTGATGAAGTGCTCCATGCTTGAACTGCTTTTGCTAAATATTTTATTGTTCAAACCACGTCAACAAAAGTACAGCTCAACAAGAAAGCTTGTGGGGCACAGTTGCCCTTTTGACTTGCATAACTTTAAAATTTATTGTGGGATTATTTTTTGTTGGGTTTTTTTTGTTTATATACATTCCATCAGGAACGTTCACAATTTTAAACGACTGCTAAAAAGTCCAGTGTGGAATCTAATGCGGGGTAAGCAAAGCTCTGCCTAACTTGCGCTGAGCACAGCTGGTCTCATGTCTTAGGTCTCAGTAAGCCAACGAGCCAAGTATTGCATTTGAAAGCTCTTTTTTAAGTATGTTCCATTGGCCGTTTTCTCTCCACAAAGTGCCTTTGAAAAAGATATTTCCAATAGTAAACAGGCTACAATCTAGCCTTCCGCTAATGTCTGCTTTCTACATATGGTGCTACAACTTTCACACTGAGGAGGGCTAAACACAAACCCCTTTTCCAAACATGTATGTGGGTCACCCATATTTTGCTTTACAGTTAATACTTCCACAACTGAATTACAACCTGTTCCCTTCAGGGGACTGACTATACACCTTGTAAGAGCAATTACTGAATCTGGAGTGTTAGTGGCAGTTTACCAAGGGATGGAGTGCATCTGGCCCCAGAAAGTGATAGATTAAGCCCAGGCTTTTAAGCTCCACCCAGAGCCTGGAGGTGGGAAGCACACACAAAAAATGTGTTTTAGGTAGTAGGAAAGATAAATATAAAGTTCCACAGTAAGTGGCAAAGGAAGTTAATGAAGTGCTCTAGACACTTCCAAGAAGTATCATTTCCCATTATTCATATAGCAGGGGGTAGAAAGATGCTAACTGAAGGCCATGAAGGATGGGGAAACCAGTGGCAGAAATAGCTTGACACCGTTTTCTAATTTAACAAGGCTGCGCTGTTTAGCCACAGCAAACAGGCAGCTGTGGTGCTACTTAGTTTACTGGAAGCATGATGTTTCCTGGAAAGTACGGTGTCTCTTCCCTCAGCCCTACGTGGCCTGCAACATCCTATAGGAATGGATACCTGTACCCAAAGTCCTGCTGTGGAGCTGCTGTGTTGAAGTCATAGACTCATTCTGCTTAAACTGGAAACTATTTTTTCCTCCTCCTTAAGAGCTTTTTTTGTACCTCAACAATGAGTAAAGCTGGTAAATTTTCCAACACATTTAGTCAGAGAATACCTCTCAAAACCAAGCCCATGAAAGAGTTAGTTTTGATGCACTGTTGTCAGGAAAGGAATCAAACATTTTTATGAGATTAAGACATTCTGGTTTGGCATTTTCTGAATGGCATGTTTCAATTCTGTTTTAAAATGCCTTTTTAAATGTAGAGAGGTCTATTCTAGGGTGGAAAGAAACAAACTTGAAATGTTCTCACTGATCAGAGATGACCTTTTTGAACATTTCTTGTGAAATACAGAATAGTAATGATTTCAGTCCAATTCAGGAAAATAACATTTTGAAATCATAGAAATAAACTCCAGTTCCCCCACACCTCTGATGAGAAAGTAGCTGTTGATTGTACAGTGTCTTTGGAATGATGGACAGTAGGGCCCATTAAGAGAGTAAATCAATGTATATACAAAAAGCACACAAAAAAGTGCTTCAGCAACCTCAGTCTTTTGTTTGAATTGATGGAATTTATTAATGCCTTACACTACTCTACAGAAGGTCAGTTTGTGCAACACAGAAGTCCCTATGCAGTCTTAATTTTTTTTTTTTAGGAAACTTTCTTCTGAATTAATATAACCATATTGACTGGTGATGTTGGTTGAGCACCTTCTTTGCCTATGTTGTAATGTTGGCCTTTCATATTGATTGTATCCTAAATAAAAATAATTGTGTGGCAGAATGAATTGATCAATGGTGATATGGTAAAAATATATAACAGCAATAGTGTCTGTCAGGAAAACACTTAAATATGATTTGTATTTGTTTATATGGTCTGTTATGTATAAATATCCTCAAAAGTAATACTGTATTATATTGTAAATTAAAATATTCATGCATGAATTTATTTTTCAATGGCCAAGATTAGTATGATTTCAAAACACCTGTGTGTCAAATAAATTTGGTTATTAATTTTCATTGTTGTTTTCATTTTTACTGTCTGGTTAGTACAAAATTGATGTTTACCTAAAAAATGTTGGACTCTTTAGATCCCCCATCATCTCTTGACAGCCCAGATATGGAATTCCGTGTACAAGACACCCCCAAGAAAGAATTAAAAAAAAAAAAAAAAAAAAATTTAGTCCTTTTAGTACAAATAACCTCAGTTTCATCCATCTGCATTTCCAATATAAATTTGCAGCAATGAATGTAACACACCAAACAAACAAGTTTGGGAATAAAATGAGCAACATCCCTCAAAATAGAGGCGTTCCAAAAGACATTTCATTTTGATTTCTGCATTATAGAGTTTTTTTCATTCCAACTGCCTTTTCCTGAATGCAACCAACTTACTGGCACCACAATCAAATACCTTGGGGCACTCAAACTTTTGGCCCCATGCACCAGATAAATAGCACAGGGCCAGTCCATGGCCTGGTTAGGCCCCCACATCTCACCCTAACATACTGGGGTCAGGCCTCATGCTGACCCCTGCATGCCCAATCTAGTGAGCAGGCCAGATGACATGGTTTGGGGGGCTGGATCTGACCTGTAGGCCAGGGACTGAGCACCCCCAAACTGCACCACTCTCTAAATGTTTGGATGTACTGCTGGAACTAGCTGTGGATTTAGATTCTTTTCAGGGCATCTTCCCTGCTTCATAACTGCAGTCTATCAGAAGAGACTTCCACCAGCACACTAATTGCTGAAAATACAGAAAATGTATATTTCACCAAGTTTAAATAAAATAAATACCAGTATATAAATCAACTAATCTTGCAAAAGTTAAATGTCATTTTTTTCAGTCTATAAGCTTTATTGATACTTGGGGTTTTTGTTTTTACATTTCACAATGCATTCCACGGACTTAGTTCAATACAGCTTAAACTGCAAGTGTATAAATTTTCAATTTCTTGCATAACAACGTTCGAAATTTCCAAACAACATTTGCAGCATTAGATATTCGGTCCACAGTTTAGCAGAGTTTGAGAGACTGTAAAAGTATTTACTCAAAATCAGCTACAGTATATTTATGCAACAAAGTTTACGCTGTAGGTTTCATATATATAGATGTGGAAGTTCATTTGTACATAGTTGCTTTTTTAAAACTGATGCTAGTGCTCCTAGAAGTATTTTAATTGGTTTTCAAGCTTGTGCGCTATGGAGCTAGTCCTAAAAATCAGTCAAGTCTCTGAAATATCAAGCACTGTGGAGCAGCTGAAAGACCTAAGCTTTGTGAAACACATATATATATATATATATATATATATATAATTGGCAATTGATAAAACAATAAAATCACAATACAGCTATACTCATACCAAAAGCAAGGTTTTTTCAAACTTGCTATAATGGTATATTCTTCTAAAACATCTCATTTTAGAAAACCTGCATCAATCTACACAGACCAGACAGCGCACAAACTGGGAAGTGTTAGCCTCCGCCCCACCTGCACTACTTCTTCTGGAACGCAGCAGGACTACCTCTGATGAAGCATAATGTACAGCTTTCTTAAATCTTTTGTATTAGCCAGTGCTGCACACAGGATAAACAAAGATGAGTAGTTTTAAATCCATACATAGCAGCTTACAATACTTAAGATGATGAAACACATGGCAGTCAAAAACAGTTATTTTTCCCTCAAACACTGCGTTGCTAAAAAATAAAGATCTGTGAAATTGCACTGCAATGTCAAGGTTTTGCTAACCCCTGACCCTCCCCCACACAATCCAAATGAGTATTTCCCCCATTATAGATGAACATCCTATTGATCGGTTGCTTCAAATTTTTTTTTACTCGGTTTTACGCTTCAATCCAGGAATCTTAGCTTGGATCCTACAGGAAGAACAGGGAAACAAAAGGAAAGGCATATAAGGAAAGAAATAAAGTAAAGTTCAAAGCAGAAAACACTCTCAAAAACATCACTGTTTGGATGGTAATAATGGATACATGACTAATAGTAGTAAGGAAACTGGTTCAGCCATGATCTGCAGAGGACTTAAGGCTCTCTCCACTGGCCTCATCCATATACTTCTAATAGAACTGCATGATCCAAGCATTTTCTATCAAATATTTTAACTGCACCAGCAAGAAGTGAGATGATTCTTTGCATCTTGCACAGTTTTTAAACAAGTTGTGGGCATTTTTTTCCTACCAATTGTAACAACCTCCTGAACACACACAGGAGTTGCCCATACTTCAGGAAGTCTATGGAACCAGTTTAAAACAAGCAATATAAGCAAACTCACTTGGCCATCGCATCTTTGACATTTTTGTTCACAAGTCCCAAATAGTGGTCAATTTGGGCCTGAAAATTTAAAAAGACAGAAGTGTTAAAAGTCAAGAAAATCTCTTTCATTGCCATAAGTTCTCTATGTTCCTACACAGCAGGGGGTTTTTGCCAACCCTGAAAAAAATGCTAAAGAAAAGCAAGGTGCCATCAGGGCATTTATTTTGGTGCTTCGGACTACGAACAGCATTTACAGAACACGGGTATACACAATTCTCCTCCGCTCTCTCCCAGTCAGCAAGTGAAGCATCCCAGCTTCTAGTGTAAACAGTGCTCTACTGTGGTCAATGCCTGGTGGTAAAAATGGTTCCTAGAATAACATGGACAGACAGAGGGTGGGTTCATTGCAACAAGCACTACCAGCTGCAGGGCAAATCTCACAACTCCCTTCTACCCCATCCTATCCACAGACCGCAAAAAGTGCCATTGGAGATGCAGCTCCTGCAGCTTTGTGGAGTTTGATCTGCACAGGCAGCAAGTCAGCATTGAAGCCTGCCTTTTGAAACGCATGTAATGCAGCAGGGACTATACGTGAGCTTACACTAACAAATAGTCCATCAAGTGCTCTATGCATTTCTAACTTGCCCAATTATCAGCGGTTCAAAACCCCTTCCTCATTCTCCCACTTCAGGATGGATAACCAAGACCGTTGGGCACAGAAAACAAGTACATTCATCATCCTGCCAGCTTGTTTTATTTTCAGGGACTGCTGGTACTGATGCTTCCAAACCAGGGATTTGTCTGTACCTCTGCCCTATACAGGTGAAAGGGGAGAGGAGAAGAAAGAGTGGGACAGACTGGTAAGCCCCTGTGTTCCAGCCAGCACCATTCACCTGGTCAGTCAGACCCCAAGGGTGGCTTGCACAGTGCCAAGGCAGCCTTGATTCCTACAACTGCGATTCAAGTGACTGACTTCCCAGTACACGTCAGATCTCCAGCACTTCCCAGTGGCAGCTGGAATTTGTTCAGCTCCTCGGCATTCTCTGGGCCATGGGAAACTCCATGAAGCTGGACTGTTATTTCTAGGCTTTTAGAAGGCACCACTGGTTGAAGTTAACAGGATGAGGGAACCTAACTTAAAAAGGAATAAGAGTCTTTTTTATTTCCCCAAAGCCTTGGAACTCCCCTTAGATTTTAGGGCATCATTTTCTAGGGCTGGGCAGCCTTGGCTGCATGGGTGGGCTTGAGTGGAGATGCCAGGAATCTGTACAAATTGGTCTGAGCCTCACTGCTCTCTTCATTTAGTCTCCCAGCCAGAGGTGAGCCCATACCAGAAATCACTTGCCCTGCTGCCCTGTGCCCTCCTGCATCCAGTTCCTGCCTATTTCTGCTACAATCCATCTCCCTTACTTTATTCTGAACTCTGCTTCTCTACTTGCCCCAGTTAGATCAGCTGACAAATGTACTGGAGCTGTGCTAGACTGTGCTGGGTTCTCTGCAGTGTTCTAGCTACCGCTACAAAGTCTACGGACTCTAATCTTAATTGAGATGCCAATGCAAAGGAGCTTTCTCCAAACACTACACTTTCATTTACATGCACTGCTGCTTTGGTACCAGACAAATCTGAACAGAGCAAGAGAGTGAAAAACCATGCTAATCAGCCCTATCCTAAAACTGTTGACATGAGAAGCCTTCACCTACAGGGGAAGGCAACTACACCAGGGTCAATATACTAATGGCAATACTGCTGGCTGTTGTCAGAACGACAAATATGTTTCATAGTTAGCGGTTTGGGAGATTAAAGTCAGGTTTCAAATTCTTAAGCATTCCAGATTCAACACGAGGGATTTTTCTTTCTTAAAAACAGGATACTGAATGGATCATGTTAACCACACACTCACCTGATGTCTTTCATAAATAACAGGAACGCTGAAGAGTGAAATCAAAGCTGGAAAGGAATAGAAAATGGGTTAGATACAAACAAGAGTAATATGCTGCTTGGCTAAAAAATTTAATCCTGCTTTCATTGCTTGATGTTTATTTTGAGGGTGAGAGAAATAATTACATTATAGTGCAAAAATATCTGGCTGAAATATCAGTTCAAAATCTGTGCATCTGACATACAATAGAGGATATTTTCTTTAGTGCAGATGTTGGAAATTCTGCAGCATCGCTGTATAGGCCCCGAGCCAGAAAGGGCTATTCTCTGCTGAAAGGGTTGGTTACCCTGCTTTCTGGTCAGAATCTTGGCAGGAGGTGACCATAACCAATTTTTCCATTGCTGTATCACTTAAGAGAACAGCAGTTAGCACTGGAGCCCAGTGACAAGCAGAATGGAGTATCTGTTAAATGATGTTACTTTGCCCTAAAAAGCCCTGAAGACAAATACTGAACCTACCACCTTTCCAATTATGGCACCATTTAAAAGAAGAAAAGATCATGTAGTAAGCTGTATTTTGTTGTTCTGCACTTGAGCAACAAGAGGATAACATCTGAGCACTAAATTCACTGCACTGCTCTGCTCTGCCAGGGTCATTTTATATGTCAAGTATTAACCTGATTAAAGCACTTACCCAGTATCAGCAATGTCAGACCATTAAACAAGGCGCCAACATACGTGAACACCCACATCAACACTGCAAACTGAAAGAACACAAGTCAATTAGTCCTTAAACAAGCTAACTGGAAAGCACTAGTTAGCGGGAACCAACCTTTCTGGCAGGTGTGCCATAAGTTAGTCCCAAGCCCATCAAGTGCCCTCTGATCCTTTCTTCTACCCAATTAGCTGCTCTGCTTCCAGCCTTATCTGCTGCTGTGCTGCCTGGTTCCTCCCCACTCTGCCATGTGCCACACAGACTGCCCGTGGCACCTGTGCTGCAGGCTGCCCAGCCACATCTGGATGCTAAATGAGGACCTTAAACAAAATCACTTTCTGTATGTATGTATGTATGTATGTATGTATGTATGTATGTATGTAGCTCAAAAACCCACGACATATTCATATGTCAAATATAATTATAGATGAATGACTAGGTGGCTGAGGGGTCTGGTAATGAGATACACAACCTCTCAGTTCTAGGTCACCAGTCTGATTTCAGCCCAAGTCAGCAATGAGTCAAAGTCGGTAGCGCTTGCTGCCAGCTCCTCATCCCCTGCATTTTCCATCCAGCATATCACAATCCTGGCACGCATGATTCTTTCCCTCCACTACATACAGAGATCAAGTGAGGTCAGCAAAAAGTACAGTGTCTTGCCAAGTCACAGAGCTAGTCAGTGGCAGAGCTGGAAACAGAAGTCTAGAATGATGTAGCACACAGCAAGTCTCTGATGTGAAGCATAGTCCCCAGTCTACAAGCACTGCACAGCTGCCCCTCATGTGCAATGCAAACCAGTAGTGATATTAAGCCTCTCATCACTGAATAGGCAACTGCATCATAGATGTTAGGGTTGGAAGGGACCTCAGTAGGTCATCAAGTCCGACCCCCTGCCCTGGGCAGGAAAGAGTGCTGGGGTCAGATGACCCCAGCCAGGTGCTTGTCCAGTCTCCTCCAGAGCCCATTCCAGATTCTGGCAATCCCTACTGTGAAGAAGTTCTTTCTAATGTCCAACCTAAATCTGCTCTCTGTCAACTTGTGACCATTGTTCCTAGTTACTCCAGGGGGTGCCCTAGTAAACAAAGCATTTTCTATGATCTAGGTCCCTCAGTCTCTCCTTGAAGAGCCTGCCTGTAGGCCTCTGACCCAGCTGTCAGGCAGGTTATAATACATTATAACCTTATAACGTTATAATACATTATAAACCTGCCTGACAGCTGACTCCCCAGGTACTTCTCCACTATTCATCCCCCTTCTCTCCCCTGCACCCAGCCTGTCTCTTACCCATTGACTCCTCAATCTACATTTTCACTGACTGCCTGTCTTGTATGCAGCCCAGCCCAGCCTCTGGCTTTTTTTACTTTTCATTCCATCCAGGAAGAGCACACACCAACTGCTGAAACTTCCTTAGCCTGACGAAGGGTTTTTGTACCCGAAAGCTTACTTAAAAATTGTTCTCCAACTATTTAGTTGGTCTAATAAAAGATATCAAGTTCACCCAAAGAACCTTGTCTGCCTGTTAGCCTTGTTGATCACTTTGTGTCACTAACAACTCATGTTCATTATGGAGTCAACTATGACTGAGAAATCCCTTTCTGCTGCTGTAAAAGGTCATCCCCCAGCCTGTAAATGTGGTGGTGGTTTTTTCTGCCCAGGTGCAGCACTTCGCACTTGTCTTTGTTGAACTGCATCCTATTTTGTTCATGGAAAGCACCATTACCAACACCTTTTTTGCCGATCTGGCTCAGAAAGAAGCTAGACTGGAATGGGCTCTCCAGCCTTGATCGGTTCTGCTGGGTGGAGGCCCAGATCTGCACAGGCTGCTGTGGGGAAGTATGGCAAGTCTACGTTTCTTTTCACACTTGAAGCAGACATGCCTGTGGCAAAAAAGCCTAAAATTCTACAGGACTGAAAATCGGGCAATGCAGAGAATGTTCTGGTAGGAAAGACCCCTTAAATCCCCATGCTGCTATCATTTCTGAGTTACAGACTCAATGCCCTGGCGCTTCACAGCTGAACACTTGTCAGACAGACCATCAGAAAAAAAAAAATGCAACTTGGCCCAAATCCTCACAGACTGTGCCCGGTTTGTGCTTAGCACGCAGTAGGATGCCCCAAGGAGTCAACTAACTCCCCCATCCTGGGGTCAGTTTTATGTCAATACTGAAGATAGTACAGAGGAGATCCCAGGTTGCTCTAACTTTGCCAGCCAGTACTGGCTCCAAAGAACAATTTGTCAGGCGAAGAACAGCTGGAGCACAGCCTGTCCCACCAGGTTTCAAACTAGCTTCTGTGCTAGGGCTGCAGACTTGACACTGCCAGCTCCAGCTCCTTTTAGGATTCTGCTATGAGGGGAAATTCAGACAGTTTCCACCCCAGCTCCTTCTGCACTGTCGTAACCAAGCAAGGATCAGAGACCTTCAGTGCTCAAAACACAGTGGATTTTACTGGCCTGTGCTATGCTGCATTTGCAAAGCACTGAAAACATGTTCAGCACTGTACAGAATGTGGAGAGATAAGGCATGTTCCCCAAGGGCACTTACAGTCCAGTGCACCAGATAGATCTGAGTTCTTTTTTATGGAAGACAGTAGAATGAGGCAAAAGCAGATTTTAAGATGTGATGGGGAGGGTAAATGCATGCTGCATGGAGAGAGGCAATCTACACAGTGACGACAGTGGATGGAGCACACAGCTATGAGAGTAGGAGAAACATACCAAAGAAAAAAAAGTTACCACTAGGCAGAAACATGTTGAATCAATGCTGTGTTTAGAATTAGTGAAGTGGGAGAAAAGGAGAGAATAGCAAGTGGATCAAAGATGCAAACTGAAGTAGGCTTCATAGAGCCACTCAGAAATGTTTCAGGATGTACAAGTCATGCCCATCATAGAGGGGCCCAACAGGCGTTACATTTATGGGTGCAAGTAGCCAGTTAATCACACCATAAACAGTAAATGTACTACAAGTTCAGGCAATTAATGGCACATGCAGGACACCTTTGTCTCTGGTTTCCATGCCTTAAACTAAACATGTCAGAGGGTAAATCAGCTGCATGGTAGGGTTTTAAGCTCACCAGCTGGCATGAGGACAGCATGGGAATGGGGGAGCTCTACCATATCCACCTGCTGGCACCCTTTCCCCATGACAGTGTGAGCACCCGGGGGAATAGAAGAGCACTCCCCCCTTTCCATCAGCTTCAGGTGCTGGCATGCATGGGGCTGGACAAGGCAGCTTTCAGTCTGCGAATATGTGGGGAGCCCATCAGTTGTAGCCTCAACACTTCTGGTCCCTTCTGAAGCCAAGGACTAATGGGCACCAATACATCTTTACAGGTGTTGGATGTTTCTGTATCTAAGGCCACCAGAAAACGTGCGGCTGATTGTGAGAAAGTTGCAGCATTTCAAGTTCTATTCAATGACTAGGCTCTGCAGCATCTTGCTTGATGAATGCAATGGTGCCTTTGAACTTTCCACTGAACACCAACTCAGGACTCAGCTCTAGGGCTGAAGTACAAACTGCTGCTCCTCTCTACGTGCGAAGACAGAATTAGAGCTGCCTGGCTGCCACTTTATGAGACAAGACAAAACAGCACAGAGCACTTAGAAGTGCATACATTAGGAGTAAATTTATGACTTTTTCCCCTTGGGGTAGGAAGCATGGTGTGACAGGCTTCACAACAGCCTGGAGAAAGACTCTTCCATCAACTGTATGATGATATAAAGTCTCACTTTGCTGTTAGAGCTCAGAGAATCTTGACTCCGTCATCCAAATAGTTTTTGCATGGATATACTAATTGCAAGAAATAGGGCATCAAGCTGATTAAGATAAATATTTAGAGTCATGTAGCTGAAGCGACTAACAGATACTTTTAAGGTACTCTGGGTTAATCAGGCAGAGGCAGAACAGACACAAATCAATCATTAAACAGTAGCAGTGCCAGACAACTACCATGTACTTACTCAATTCCAAAATGGAGTTTGCCCCCCTTTAATGGGAGGGAAAGCAGCTCCTTTGTCTTGGAATCGAGTACAGGGGGGCAGATAGCTGCTGCAGCTCTGGCTCTAGCCCCCAACCTAGGATTGGGTCTAGAGCTGCAGCTGCTGCCCGTCCCCACCCCCACCATCTTCCCCCCTGCAGCCTCTCCTCCCTGCCTGCCCCTTCCCATCCTGTTATTTTCCCCCCCACAAACACTGGCAGACTCCATCCGTGCTGAAGCCTGGTGCACAGAACCTGGCCCCTTAGCAGCAGTACAGAGCTGACACAGCTGCTACAGGGTCAGGCTGGGGCCAGGCTCTGTGCACCAGGCTGCAGCAGACAGAGTCTGCTGGAACTGGAGCAAGGGTAAGAGGAAGAAGGGCAGGGAGAAGAGGGAGGAGCAGAAGCTGTGGGGGGTGGGGAGGAAGAGGGGAGGCCCAAGGGGAATCAGGCAGCAGGGCATCAAGTGGTAGTAGGGAGCAAGCTGCTTAACCACCCCATACCACCTGCAGGGGTGGGGGGGATACACATTGAAAAAAGACAAGCCCCAGAGTAATTGTATTCTATACATGGAATATAATAACAGACTTATATCATTTCTATGCACAATATCTATTTATTGGAGAATCATCTTAAGTTCAGGGTCATCTTGGATTTGGGTAAATATGGTACCACATTAGTTATTCAGCAGGAAGGTTTACGATGAATTTTCAGCACTGAATTTAAGCAACAGAAAACTGAAGCCCAAAGCCCTAATTCTTAGACTTAAGAGTGCGGCAATTAGAAATGTTGGTCTCCCTGCTCTGGGGAGCGCCTGCCCCAACTGCTTGTAAACTCTAAACCTGGTCTTTAATTTCTGTAATTTTCTTTTTTTTTTTTTTTTTTTTTTTTTTTTTTAAATACTGCAGTCTCCAAAGGGTCCTGTTGAGAAAGACAGGCCTTCTCCTGAAGAGTTCACCCCCCAAAAACGTCACCCGAATTGTGAAAACCTCCCTGTTGTGAGAAAAAGCACTTTCAACAATTAAATGAAACAGTGGGGAAGAACTGGAGTTGACTCTCACCCCAGAGTCACATACCTAAACAAAGCGAAAGAGCTGGCTGAGTACAAAAGGTAGCTGCTTTTTCCCTTCAATTTTTTCTAAAAGACTTTTTACATCTATCGCTCCATGGCGGTAGAGCACATGGAGTCCTGATGCTAATCACAGAAATAATACTGCTCTTCCTGCACACTCAGTACAGGAAAGGATGAAAACAGAGTCTAAGGTCACTTTTTAAACAAGCTACAGCGATGGTCTCGGGTCTTCCTTATAATCCTGATGTGTTGAACTAAGTGGATTCTTTACAATCATTATTCCAAAAGGCCAGTAAATCAACTGCACGGCAGCCCCAAACATGACATGATATGATGGCATATTTAAAACCCCAAGTGTTTGTCTCTCCAGGGTACTTCACCAAAATATAATAATGGACACCATTAAATCAAAACAGCACTCAAAAAACATGAATTGAAAAGTAACCAGGCCTTAACAAGATTGTTACTCATTACCAGGGATCCAGGTTCTCTGTTTAAAGAAACCAAATTCTCTGATAACCCCTCTGCCAATTCTGATTAAAAAACCCAAAGTTTGCTTTATTTTTATATATCTATCAATGTTTTATTGATATATTTACAATTTCAAAGCAATTTGAAAGCCTACCAGTGCCTCAACTGTTATAATAACATAAATTCTAAGTACCTATACACTTAGGTGTTTGATTTTGCTTGTTTTAGCATGGACAAAAATCAGAGCTCCCCCTGTCCACTTTGCCCACCAGGATCCAGGTCCAGCTGTGGCTGTCTTCCTGCCCCCCTGCTTTGTGGTGCTGAGCAGCCCTGATATGGCAGTGCCCTGCACTCCCAAGCCCCAGCCTTGCCAGTGCCCCTCGCTCCGGACCCAAGCCCCTCAGTCCCAACCCACTGACCCCCACCATGCCCCAGTGTGTAGGAGTGTCCTACCACAGGTGATGCAATAGGCAACATGTTGGGGGGAACAGGGGAAGGGAAACCCCCACCATATTTCTGTACTCACTTTAAAGGGAAAAATCCATGATTTAAAGGAGAAAATCCACATTTTTCCATGGGAAATGGAAAATCCAGATCCCTGCTCATTATACAGCCTATGGATAGATTACTATAGAGCTACACATCCAGGTCACAGTAGTGTCTACTTTGGCTTTCTTTGGGCAAATAAAGCCATTTTTCAAATTCTGACAAAGCCATTAAGCTTTTTTGCTATGTATAAATATTTAGGTTTCATTTTTAAAAATCTTACTGTCTAAAAAACATCTTAGTAATTATTAGATCCAGATTTTATTGTCAATGTAAGTACATAGAATAAATTAGATCATATACCCATTTTCCATCAAAATCTGGCAAGATGGAATATTGTTACATGTAAAAAAAGTGCATCAGTAATTGCCTACAACCAATATGTTTAAGCAGATGAGCCATCTTCAGTCATCTGCCACTACTTTTAATATATCGGATTACATGTCTAGTAAAAAAAGGTATCATCTACAACAAACTCTCCAAGGCATCAGGATTGTGTAAACCAGCTTTGTATGTTATGTAACGGGCAAGAATTTGTGAGTGCGAGATTTTCTATTAGACCAACTATGATTATTTTTAAGCACCATAAAATTAAGGTAACATGGGTTAAAATTTCACTCCAAGATAAATTCACCTATATCAATTTTGCTAAAAAGGTCAAAAAGAGAAAGTCATAGCGTCAAACAGGACAAGTCCTGTTTTACCTCCTTTTACCACAGGCTATAGCTTTTTTTTGTCTTAAGAATTCAAGAAGTCATTAAGTATCGAAATCTGACTCTGGTCACTTAACAGACATCCGGTTATTACCATAACACAAAATTTCAGTCAGACAGCATTTGGAATGGATTAGTGGACTAAAGGTGGCTTAGTGAGCTAAAAATATTACTATAAGCATAGTAAGCAAGACACCTCAAATTGAGTCCTAAATTGTTCACCTGTTTCTTCAGTGTAGAGAGGGTACACATTCAGCCCCTAAGTCAGACGATGAGTGCTGTGTAGGGTGAAAGGGAAACAGCAGCCAAATTACATAGGCAGACTGCAGAAACATTCACTAGATGGAAATAGCAACTGATCTGCTTAGACCACCTTGCTAAGTGACTGTAGGACCAGACAGAAAAATGCAAGGTACAGAAAACAGGAACTCACCAGTTCTTCAGGAAGATACTGGCATAATTCAAACCTTCCTGCTGTTTAGGAGTGGGAAAGAAGAAAGGTGATCCTAGGCACCTTTTTAAGTTTTGGGTTTTTTTGTTGGTTTGTTGGGTTTTTTTATTATTAAGCCTCCTTTTGTTGGAAGCTTGTACAACATTAGAGAATGCATTATATTCTTGTCAAGCTCAACTTCAAGTGTAATGTTCACACAGTGACCTACAGCCTCTTAGGATACCTATAAACTCTTTTTGGTATTTAAGATTAGCACAATGGGAAACTGAAGCTAGAAATTCACTGGGTTATATTGTGATCCTTAAGGAAACTGCAAAAAAAAGCTTTTGCAAGATTATTTGCATTTTACCATGCATCCTAAAGCATTTCATGAATAATTTAACAGAGAATTCCATTTCAAGAGGCTACGGCTAACCAAAGGAAGCACCTGGACAAACTATGATAATGGATTTAAAAGTAGCAAGAAGAGCAAAATTATCTGAATCAACTTGGGAAAGAGCCGTCAAGTAGTAGTTTTAAAATCTGACAGCTGAATCCAAACTAAACTGTTCGTGGCAATTTCTGAGCAACACTCAGTGAAATTTTGCCATTGCTAATTGGGCTCCATTGTCTGTGATATGGTATATTTGCTACTTTTACAGACACACACAAGAGCCTGAGCTTTTGGCCACAATAGCCGGTAATGTTTAAATCTTGTTGCATCTCCTTGGCTAAGCAAGAGCCAGATCAATGTACCCCTAATACAAGAGAACCATAACTATATGCTGACCATTGACAACAACATTTGAGTCAATGAGCTTGAAGGCCAATAAACTAATGTACGAGTCAACTGCTCGATTCCCCACGCAAACTCCGAGTTTTGAGGGATGTATTTCTAACACATTCTAAGCATTCACACATTATGGTTCAAATCAAGTTTTTGGGGGGT
Organism: Alligator mississippiensis; assembly: GCF_030867095.1. Taxonomy (NCBI): domain Eukaryota; kingdom Metazoa; phylum Chordata; order Crocodylia; family Alligatoridae; genus Alligator; species Alligator mississippiensis. The sequence continues at coordinate 207,121,096 of NC_081824.1, forward strand.
TTTTTTTGCTTTTTTTTTTTTTTAAATAAGCTCCCTTAAGGATAGCACACTGCTAATTCCCACTGTCCTGTTGTGCTGCTTGAAGTGCTAACAGATTGCCTCCAATGCAGTATGCAAAACTGTAGAAAGACCATCTTGTTGACACATTTGGAGGCTTTGCTTGTAGGTGGGCATGTCTGAGCCAAATACTTGATTCAGCTAGCAGACAAACTCAGACACTAAACATTTTGACATTTAAAATAAATACTGGACATTGCCGAGCTTCTACATCAGGGAGAAGGGACCATCTTTTGCAAGGAATGCTGTTATGTCTATAGTGGTATAATGAATACTTAATCATTTACCTTCAGAGAATCAACTAAGTCATCGACTAGGAAGAGGCGTCTCAGCTCCTTTACTGTGCCGTTAACGTGACCAAGCACAACATTGCTGTACTTCTGAACAAGCTCCTCAGACACAGCAACATCAGACTCCAAGTAAGCCCTGGAAGAAGAGGGTCATTTGTGAGATTTTTGTAGTAACTCGGCCAACCTTTTCATATGGTCAGTTACAAACAGGAGTTCTTGTGCCAAGCAGAAAAGGCTCCCAGCTGACTGAATAAACCCCCATCTCTGCCAAACTGTTCAGACCAGGGAGCAGTGAACCCAGAGTAAAAACCCCAAAAGCTTAGAATGTATCATTTTCTGTTGCTGAGCTTGGATACTTAAAAAAATAAAAATAAAAAATAATGGCATCTGAGTCTCTTATAGAATACAATTTAAAAGTGGGTAGCTAATTAAATGCTTGGCGCATATTGTCTAGACTAGACAATATGCTCTACCTATAGTACATGCTAGTATAACCAAACCAGTTCTCCATTTGTTTTAAAATATACCCTGCTTTGTCCGCCCTAGGTTTTTTAAGAACACGTTAGCTAAAACAAAAAGATATTGCATCTTTTGCGGTTAAGAAGGCCAGCATGGGTAGAGAAGACTGTATTTCTTTTTGCTGTATAGAATAAGACTTTAAAATGAAGCTTTCCCCCTCTGATGGTTTTACTTTATGATTTCAGGCCTTGTCTGTCAAGAAATACCCTCGCTATAGTGACAGTGACTGTAACACTACTAAAGATGTGACTGAACAACAGACAAGAGTGAAACTGATTAATGGGAAAGACAAGACTTTTAGTCCCAATAGTCCAAGACTGAATGTCTATTAATATTCACTTCACTTGTAGGACTAATTAACATATACTGCATTCATCATACAGTCAGAAGTCAGGTTACTTTAACTACAACATAAGAAGCTCACACTCTACACTGCAGATACTTTGTTAGCAAAGACCAGACAGATGCTTGGCATTTCTCAGGCAAATTAACAAGTAAAGTTGTTTGTTTGTCTTTTAAAAGACGCACACAAGCAATGTCATGTTATAATCAGGAATACCTTAAAAAAAAAAACAACATAATTTTCACAAGATCTTCACAGCTCACCTTTTAAGCAATGGTAAAATGATGGGCAACTTGACCAGTTTGTCAAACGGAATTTCTTAAAGCCAATAACTGTAAAACTATTCTAGAGAAGGATTCTAGTCTGTGAGGATTAATGCCTCACTTCAAGAAAGTGAAAGGTTAACATACACAACTTGTAACAAGACAAACTTCCTCCACTTTGCCTAACTTTCCAGATGGTTGAACAAGAGTTCTGGGTATTCCCCCCGCCTCAAAAAGAGATGCCATTCCAGTTACTTTTAAAGAAGTGCTCATTTTTCTATGCTCCATCATTTCATTCTACTCTTAAATTTTAGATTCTTTAAATAAAAAAGGGTCTTTTTTTTAGGGCCAAGTTCTGTACTGTCCCACATCAGAAAAGGGCTAAACCTGTTCACACAGAACCTCCCCAAATGAACCCACACACCAAAATATAGAAAAGGGTAACCACCATGCGTCAGCTGTCCCGAGTCTACCAGCATATCTCTCTTCCATCATACACCCTTGTATTTGACCCTCATCTCTCTCTCAGCAACCTGTTTCAGTCTATCAACCAGAGGTACAGTACATGAACCTACATGCACATGACCTTCAAGGTCAAAATCTGAACCTGTGACTTTAAACATCTTGCTTGCACCTGAAGCTGTATACACATAAGTAAAGACTATCTAGATGTTCACAAAGGCATCTGGGAAAACCTTAAGCAGCTTTCAGAATTAGAATAACACATGTAAGTTATTTCCAGAAGGACATCACAAGTAGAGTAATTATAGGATGGGAAAATGAGAGGGTGAAGAGCCTTTGCACCAGCTCAGACAAAGTGTTCCAGTTGTAAGGAAACTGGATGAATAGGGCATAGAGGCTGCTAGTATCGGCAAAGGCACAGAAATTAAAGAGACACAAAGCGGCAATAATCAGGATGAGCACCTGGGTGATGGCATCAGCTAGACAGACAGAAAAGGGTTCCAGATCCTAGCAAATAATATGGATTTAACAATAATTTTGGGCAGATCGAAAACCTGCAAGAGAACCTGCAGAGTAATTTAGCAAACTATTCCTTAAATCAAAGGCTGTCCTTTTAAAGCAGCTTCCCTGAGGCTGGTCTTGCTCTGCTGAATGTTACTGGAACCATGCATTTGTTATCTACAGCCTAAATTGTGATTTTGTGGATCAGGAGTGGACACCAAAATGATGTTCTCTTGCAGAATTTTGGCCAAACCCATTTTAAAGAGACAGAACCTCTGGACTGAGGTTAGCTTCTGGAAAGATGACCATCCAACTACATATGCATTCATGGAATGGAAAAAACAGACCTAAGTTTCCACATAAAATCTCTTGCTTTAGTTTTCAAAATTGCAAACGGGAGACGGGGAAAACTTCTTTTAGTGTGGTTTCACAAGGAGGAAAAGCTTAAAAAGTTACTGCACATCAAGACTGTCTGGAAAGATGAACTGGTAGTAGCGCACAGATTAGCAGAAGAGCAGTAAATGCAGGAGAAGCAGGACCTTTCAGAGGGTGCAGAGCAGGAAGAGATATAGCCATAACACTCCCGACAGAGGCAAGCAGTTGTTGGTTAACAGCTGAAGGAGACTCCATACAAAAAGAGAAACTGAGCCCTCTTAAGAATTCCTCAAATACATTCATGTGAAATGCTACTCTCTGCCCAAACTTCTGCATCACACAGAACCTCAAACCTTCATGCCACAGGATCTTCTAGGCCATTATTTACACAACATAATAATCCGTTCTGTGGGGATTTCAGTGAATTCAGTCATTATTTAAGCATTCAGTCTTTACAGCTTTCCTAAAAGTCCAAGTTTTCGTATGTATCCTTTGATCATGTCATAATAATGGATTATAAATGAGATTTCAGATGCAACAAAGATAAATTTAGAGTAGAGTATAGACCCAGTCAGTTTAAGAGTTAAGCATACCAGTAAGAAAAAAAACATTCCAGGAAAAGGTATTAAAAGAAAAAAGGGTATTTAATAACTTTGACCAAACACCTGTATTACTGCTCTACATCCAACACATTTTCAAAACAGTACAGCTGCTGCTGTCACTGGATATCTGAGGCCTGAATGAAGTACCAATATGCAAGTTATTAAACCACGCTGAACTCCATAAACCTTTTCTATGCCACTGGAGTTGCTCCTGCATATTCGATTTCTTTGAAGAGGTCGGACAAAGGGTCTCAAATCCATTTTCCTTACAAAAGAATGGACACAATATATGGTAAAAGTCATAATCATGTTTAGGAGTAGCCAGAGTAGAAAAACAAACTGCACCATGATGAGGCTGTTTCTGTTGCATCACAGTGAGGCAATTTATGGTTTAAATGCAGTTACCTGCACCTAAAGTTCTGCTTGAATAAATACGTACTTGGTATTGAAGAAAAACCTCACCTAAATGGGTGGCCTTCATCAGACTTTTGGATTGCATGGATAACTCCCTTGTATATCCTAAAGCTGATCGTCACAGAAAGCAGGGCCAAGGCAATGTAAGCTGTCACACTCACGATGCTGAATACTGTTAATGAAAGGAGCAGGAACAAGCTGGCACCAAACACCACTCCTGTCTTCTTAATGTCTCGCCAGTAAAGGAGGTCAACAACTAAAAAGTTAAAAAGGTAAGAAATTAGAACACAAGACCTCTTACATCCATACAACAAGAGTATATTTGATTCATCTGGATAGCGAAAGTCTTAAATAATTGGACTCAAGACTTCACTGTCAAATGACATATCCAAGTTATGTTATGTAATTAGCATCTTGGAGACCAACTTAGACCTGATTTTTTGTACTGGACTCAGAATTCTTGGCATTATTTCAAGAACATTTGCTAAAATTACAGGTGCAATTCAGCCCTGAAGAGAGACTACATGAAAAGGAATTCATTTTATCAGCTTTCCTTTTCTTTTTGACAGTATTCAGATTCATAATCAGCTTACACTTCAACAGACAGAGCTAAATTCACCTACCAGGTGGATACTCTTTCTACCCAGGGATAAAAGATAATTACTTATTGACTGTCAAACTATTACACCTGTGCAAACTCAATTGAGGTAATGGCACTGTACAGAATCACCACAGACATTGTTTTAAGCTAAGTGGGTTGTTGCAAAGATGTAATGGAAGGCACAACTGGGCGATGTCTGATGATTGTGATGTTTGAGATGGGAGGAATCCAGCTGGATTTTCAGAGGAGGATAAATTTGCAGAGCTCAAGAGAAAAAAAAAAAATGTTCAGTTTACACAAAAATGTTTTTTCCTTGTGAAAAAGAAAGGCAATGACCATGGAACCACATAATGCTGGTTTTAGCATCACTGTTTCAGACTAGAATTGCATTCTTCAGTGAATTATAGTGAAATAGCTTGAGATCTCCATCTTTATTCATCCTCTTGGGTTGTGATCTGTTACATTTAAGTGAAATATCACATGTGGTAATCTACTTGCAAGCAACCACTGTTCATTGTCCAATATGCAGTTATGCAGGGGATTCTAATTCACCTCTTTTTAATGCACTTGTCAGTCCTACAAGGTAAGCAAAACACACCCTGAATATTTTCCATCCTCACAGGTGTTTTAAAATTTGCATAAAATCAACCTCTCTCTTTCTGTCACAACAACCGTAACTTCTTTCACATCAACTCTTTCCAACAATAAGGATCATATAAAATTTACTAGGTGGAGGACCCGATATAAAAAAAAATTAGATATATAGAGAGGGTCTTATTAGCATTATCAGTTAAGTCAAAAATTTGCACACAGTCTTTTTAAAATAAAGCACTCTTTTATTTACCATCAACTCTAAAAATTACCAAGATCAATTTATCTACCTCAATTTGCTGGTAATCTTTCTATGAGCTTACTACTCATGCTACATCTTGGATACATTAAACACAGGGGAGGGCAAAATCCAGCTGGAAGCAGCTGGGAGCCCCACCAACTCGGCTCCACTTTCGGAGCCCCTGGCCAAGTCCTGGGAGCTGCACATGGTGGCAGGGACCAGGGCCAGGTCACTGGCTCCATCGTGTGGGGCTCCCTCCAGTGGTGCACGGCTCTAGCTAAGTCCCAGGAGCTGCACGGGGCACAAGAAGCCCCACATGACAAAGCCAGCCAGCCTGGCCCCGCTCCCTGCTGCCACGTGCAGCTCCCGGGACTTGGGTGGAGCAAAGCGTCACCAGGGGGCTTCACCTGCTGCAGGCCATGAGTGCCCTGAAGGCCCACTGCCTGCTCTTGCGACCACCACCAGGGGCTGTGCACCATGGGGGGGGGGGAAGGGTGTGGAACAGGCCCCCACATGCACCTTCCCCTACAAACCCCACACCCTCCATATACCCCCCCATACCTCCTGCCCCACAATATACAAGAGTGGGGGGGGGGGGAAGAGGAGAAGAGAATGTGTGTCGGGTAAGCCTTTATTCTGAGCTATTCTGCAATTGCCTCTATACCATACTACACACAATGTAAATCAGGACAAAAATATTTTTTGAAATAAAATGTTATAGTAGATGTTTGAATTTTAGTATACAATTCAGGTTTTTTTTCCCCCCCTGGGTCCAAGATAGCAAATCCCCCTCCCAAAAGCAGTACTTCCAGGGGAATAAGGGGAAGGACTCCTGCTAGCAAAGGTCAAAACCTCTTTAACCAGCCATCCATCTGAAATAATTGATCATCCCTCCACTAACAGTGTATTTTTATTAACAGGTAACTACAGAATCAGTCAGTCACAATTGAAAAGAAAACCCAACTTTCATTCAGAATAAGATATACCACCAAATATTACCTCAATTGTTTTGGGTTTTTTATAGTCTGATGAAAATGTACATGGCTCTAGCGGTAAATAATTCTGGGTCACCTTTTTATCAGACAAGAACCTGCTAATATTTAGGTGGACAAGCAGCTTCTCATGATGGTAATTATGAACACAAGTAAGTGTTTTTGTAATATGGCAATTTCAATATGCAACTTGAACTGATCAAGAGACATCTACTGAAAAGACCAAGACCCTAAGGTTTGAAGATACCAAAAATAAGTCTCAAATTTTTAACAAAAATTTCAAGCAAAGGTTCAAACAGGCACTTCCATAAATTTTACAAAGAAAAGAACTTTGCACCCAACTCTCATGGTATTTATACAGTTGTGTGACAGCTATGAATTCATACCCATCCTCTTGAAGACTGCCTTTCTATATCTAACAAATGAAAATTCACACCAGCTGAAGACAGCTGCTCTTCTCCATTGCACTATTTAATCCATATTAAAAAAAGTCAATCTGTAGGTTTTGACCATTCTTTTTGCACCCGCTGCAACTCCCACCCCCCTTTCAAAATTAGAGCATTGACATCTCTATAGCTCCTTATATTTGCAGGCATAGTAAGAGGCTTGGTCCAGAACACAGTGAAGTCACCTTAAAATCCCCCACTGGTTGTAGGTCAAGCCCCACATACCCACAAAACTTGGGTGGGGATTCTCAGGAGTGCCCGATTGACTTCCAGACAAAGGTCCTAATCCTGAAATCAATGGAACATTTGCTTCTGGATTACTCTTGACATTTTTGAAAAGCCCCACCCTCCATGAAAATCTGCTTAAGCTACTTCAGCTAACAAAGCTAAAACTTATGGTTATCCGCCTCGAATGTGGACTATATGATAGTATTATAGTAACATTTCAAACTCCAAACAATTTACAGTTGGTGTACCCCCTATTGTCCACCATTTGTATAGCATATGCTCATTTAATTAGCTTTTATCTTCATATCACTCCTTCCTTTTTCCCCCTAAGTCCCAAATATAGTATAATTAAGAACTGGAAGAGAGTCACAAAGTTATAGATGACAGCTCCATCATCTTCAGTATATATACACTTTTTCAAAATCTGCATTAATAATAATGTCTTCTCATCTCCTTACAGGAAAATAGCTTGTAACCTCATAATGCTCTACATCTGAACTCAGTAAAGAGATGCACCAAATGTACAGGCAATAGTTTAGAAGGCTGTAAAAACACTAGGAGGAAAAAAAAGGGACACAGGGTATTTTTTATGAAAAAAAAAAATCAAAGTGGTCCACAAGTGCCATCCTACAAACCACAGAAACCAAGCTTGAAGGGTAGTAGAACACTGGAACAGGTTATCTGGAGTGCTGGCAGAACCTCCATCCTTGGAGGTTTTTAAGATCCAGCTAGACAAAGTGTTGGCTGGGATGATCTAGATGGGGATAGTCCTGCTCTGACCAGGGGGCTGGACAAGATGACCTCCTGAGGTTCCTTCCAATCCTAATTTTCTATGATTTTATGATAAATCCTTTCTTCGAGTGACCAAATAGAGAGGTCACTAATCTAGCCCTTTCTAGCTTATGCATTTTATTTGGCCTAGAAGTGAATTTTTTTATTTTTTTTTTTACTCTCTCCCCTACACTGTTCTCTGTTAAATTAACTACCAAATAAACCCTACATTAATCATTCATATTACACTGTTTTGCTGTAAATGTTTCAAAACAGAAATGACTACTGTAGAGCCAATTACAAACCAGAGTTGTGACTTAGTCCAGGTGACTGATAAATGATAAAAGCTGCTTAATATTCTCACATCTATTGAAGAAGAGGTAATTTGCTTAAATTTAGAAAGTCTAACTTTGCATGTTAGTAGAAAGAAACAGCTATCTGGTTTAAAAGAGAAACACTATATATTCAGAAAAAAAACAGATGCTCCAAAGGATATGCTTATTTAAGCAAATTGTTTGAGCTTCAATTTATGCTATATGAACTACAAATTTCATCCCTTCAGTTAAGGTATTCCAGGCCTATTCTAAAGCAAGTGCAGCTGCCTACATTTGGTAAGCCTGAACTGTCATTTGGCATATCTAAAAATAGCAGTGCTAGCATCCGTGCCTTACATGCAGAACTCATCCAATTACATTTTGCTTTTAAAGCTAGTGCTTGCAGAAGAAGCTGATTACAGAAGTCTCCAAAAATCGTTTCTTTGATCACCAGTTCTTATTTTAAACTGAAAATGTTCAATAGCTATGAGAAAAAAACAAAACAAAAAACAAGTGCTTATATATTTGACCTGAAAAATCCACTAATAAAAATAAATGAGCAACAAGAAACTATTTGTGCCTTATGGACACAACTGAAAAACCTCAAGATTCACAAGAGTTTTAAAGTCATGTATATTAAATGGAAAAAAAAATAAGGACTAACCAATTTTGGCATCCATCTTGAGTTTGCGTGCATGCACCCAGACCTTGTACAGCTGACTAGCTGGAGCCTTTTCACTTCCTGCTAGGGCATTCAAAGGTCAGCCCGACATACGCAACTGCCTGCCTGTCTCCCTGCTGCAGCTAGAAGCCTCCGACTAACACAGAAAGCTTTAAGCCTTCAGCCAATAGCTGCTTCTCCAGTAAGTCCTTGGAATGCAGTTAGAGCATTAAAAAAAAAAAAAAAAAAAGACGACCAATGTCTGCAACTGACTAGGACAAGAAAACATTCGTCAAGTGTAAAAAAAAACAAAACAAAACAACCCCCCCCCCCCAATTTCAATGCCACAGAGTATACTGGGGGGGGGAAAAATGAACATGACACCAAACATACTGTTATTTAAAATAAGTTGCCCATGTAAATTAGGAAACATTTCACAAGTACCTTCTTCTAGCTTAACTATTAAACAGAAATTCCTGACAGCAGTTTCATTCAAGTGCTTGTAAAAAAAGTAAAGTGCAGATAACTGCATTTTTTTTTTTATTTTCAGTTGTGCCAGGGTAACCTGGAAAGCTATTATAAAAGACTGAACATCTGCAGCTATAGTGAGCACCTGAAAGGCATGTGTTTTTGTCAACAACTGTAAAGGATGAGTATTGAGATATTACCACCTTACAGAAATTTCCCACAAATAGGTCTTATCTTTACCACAGCAGCTTTTTTCCCCAATCAGACATAAGTATACATAAAGTTTTCATGACTGTAGTCTCCAGAACACAGCCTTCCCCCCCAATAATAGGAAGCAAGCAAGCAAGCAAACCTACTTTCATTTAAGCCAAGGGTAATTAAATGGGCTAGGGGCTAAAGGCACAAAAGCTAGAGAGCAAACATAGCACAGCCACACGGGGGCTGGAAGACCAGCTCAGCATGATCCCATCTCATTTGGATTTTTCTGGATAGAAAAATCTTTTCAATATGGCTACCTCATGCTCTTTCCAGGGCAGTAGCACATAGATTCTTAACTTGCAGTATTATCCATGGAAGAGCATTAGAGAGGCAAGTCCAAGAAGGAGCTAACGGGATGGAGATCAAAACAGCCATCAAAAGATGCCGCCAGGAGTATGAAGGCAGAACTAGGGGTGCACCGATAACATTTTTCTTGGCCGATACCGATAGCCAATTATTAACCAGCCATATTGGCCAACGCCAATCTGATAACTGATTTAAATAAATTTACTGACATAAATAAAACCTTCTTTGGCATGCTCCAGCAGCCTCCTGCATCACATGTATCAGCATCCTAGCACTTAAAAATGGTGGCAGGGGCACTTGAACTAAAGCTCATCAAATAAACTTTCGTTCAAGCACCACTGCCACCATTTTTAATTGCGGGGATGCTTTTAAACAGAGCAGAGCCAAGCAGGGCGAGGGTGGGTGTGGGCTGCCCGCTCCACTGCCTTTGCCCCAGGAGCCTTGCATCAGCCACACAACCTCTACCCATGCAGCAGGGGGTACTACTCACCACCTCCACTGCTGGGCAGGCAGGGGGTGGGCAGCTCCTGAGGGAAAGGCAGCAGAGGGGAGAGCCCTGAGCCTACAGTGGGCAACCCACATCCACCCTGCCCACAAATCTGGGGGGTTGGGGCACATGCCCTCCCCATGCCTCCCCTGGGGGGTGCACACAGTGGTGGGGAGCCAGCCCCTCGCTCACATCCCCTAAACAAGCCGCCTGTGGCTCCTTCCCGCTGCTTGCCCTGATCTCAGGTCCCATGCACTGCTCTGGCCAGGCAGCACCCCCAGCCCTACTCCCTCCCTCACTGTGGGGGCCTCGATCTGCCCACCCCCTCCCCTCCACAGACTTATTCTGCAGGCAGCTGCTCCCCAGCTGTATTCCTGGTCACGTGCATGCATGCAGCTGTGCATGTACACGCAATGTCCCCTGCATTTCGCTCCCAGCAGGCCCAAGCAGGACCCCTTGCCAGTTAGAATGCTGCCTGCCTGCAAGGGGAAACACACTGTTTCCCCAAGGGAACCCAAGCATCCAGGGGCCCCGGCCCTGTAGGAGAGAGGAAACCCAGGTGTCCAGGGCCCTGGCCAGAAAGAATAATTATCAGTAAACATCATCAGCTACAACTGCCAAAAAGAGCTAATGGCCAAATAATATTATTTCCCCTTTTATCAGTGCCAATCCAATAGACAACTGACATATCGGTGCACCTCCAGGCAAAACAGCACTGCTTCCTTTCTGTGCCACTTTACAGGAATTTGCATGCTATTAGAGACTGAAGATCTCCAAACTTAACTAATGATTACCAAAAAAAACCAACCAGCCGGGGGAGGGGGACAAAGCTTCTAAGCCAACAGCAACTGCAAGATGGCGGTTAATTTTGAGACTTTACCGAAAAGAAACTAAATTTCATTACATCTTTTGATGAATTCCTGCAGTCCAACATGGTGCACAAATTAAGGGATGCTAACATAAGCAAAATGCATGCAGTGGTGATGAATTGATAACACTAACTCTGAATTCTGTTCAAACCCAGCCTAAATTCTCTAGCCCAGATGAATTAGAGCCATATATAACCACATCATGGCATTTCACAGATCCCTACAGTTCTGCAAGGATCAGTCTGTGTCAAATAAGGGACTCAGGGGGTTTAGTTACAACACAGGTCCAATTTATACTATAGATGAGACATGGACTACGTTCTACAATCATATAAAGACTTGCTGTGGCTGGAGCTCGTGCTCTTTCTGCAGCCATTCACAGTAACCCACTGGAGGGGATAGTCTGGGCTATAAAGCAGTTCTTCATGCTGCTTAGAAAGAGTCAAAGCTGGACTAAACCAGCTCTTTGCACTGCCTGGCTGGAGGATCTGGATGCTGGGACATCCAGGGAAGGTAAGACTGCTGTTCTCTTCCCCATACACCAACTCCAGGGACACAGTTTTGCCCAGAGCACAAAGCTCCTTAGCTATGCCTCTGCTCCTGCCTGCTTTAGGTTTACCACAAAAACCTAATACGCTCATTGCACATGGCAACACCCTGAATGAGCAACACTTAAGTAAATGGAGGCAGCACAACGGTAGTTTTTAATCATGGGTGCTATCAAACTAAATACACACACATGGAGAGGTGACCTGAATCTAAAAAAGGCTGAGAACCACTGCTCTAGTCACAGGGCTAGATTTCTCCCCACAACCAGTGAAAGGATGCTGAGAAGCAAGTTTCTTCTTTGGAGCTGCCAGGAGATGGCCGATTCCAAAACTGCACCACTGATGAGCCACAGCTTTGTGAAACAACCTACACTGCTGTGCTGGGCTGGGGCACGATACATAGGGCTGATCTACTTACATTTTACCTTCACACACATGTGTGAGCAACTGCATTTGCACTAGAGGCTTTTACTACTTTATCACTTCCTGAACCAATGAGGTTGTAGCGGCAGAAATGCTGTGTGTAGACCAGAAGTATGTTTGGCAAGGCTTCATTAGTAAATAGGAAATCCCAGTTACAGATTAGGCTTCCACCAACCCTCCATTTAAAATTTGATCTTTCAAGGCAAACCCCTTAAAAGTTTCCCCATTCAGAAAGACAGGTGGACATGCCAAAAGATTTGTTTCTATTTATTTTGGTGCCAAACTTGTGGTCTAATAAGTTTGTGGACTTTACTCCTTTGCTCCATTCCAGGCCAGCAGAGCTTAGATTACTAGGGGTGGAGGAAGTAACAACATACCCAATTTGAAGCCAGAACTGCATATCTATATGTAGCAGATATTATCAGAAAAGGTTTCAAGAACTCATCTGGTGAGTCTTGTGTCAAGACTCAAAGGAATAGCAGGATATCTAAGGGAAAGAGAAGAAGATTGGAAGGGACTCAACAAGCCTGACTTTCCAAAGCATTCTGCCTCCCTAAAACACACAGAGTTTTGTTTGCAATTTATTTGGAGACAAGGCCTTACAAATAAAATACTTCTTTTGCAATACTAATATAGTTAAATCAACATCCACCCTTCTCAATGTTGATGATGTTATGCTATTAAATGTTCATAAAAGAAGAAAAATAAGGTATACTATACCAATTGCATCCATCCTGGGGGGTTGTACCAGTATTGTTGTGTGCGTGTAGGGGGGAAGGGAGGGGACAGGGAGGTTAAGAATTGAAATAGTTATACCTGTATAAAAATGTGCATGCAGGCTTAAGCTAGGCTTTACTGGTCTGACAGTTTCTTTCATACACAGTTGCCTATTCATGGCCACAGCCAGTTTTTGTGCAACAAAAAAAAGCTATTTTGTGTTATCCTTATTTTATGATATTCTTCACACTGCAAATACTAGAGACTACGAGTCTCAATTTCCTTTTACAAGGGAAAGAGCGTTCTCAGGGTTCAGAGAAGAACTGGAAAATGTGGCCTAGTATTCTCAAGTCACGTAGGGACAGAAGTTACACACAAACCAATTTAAGTGACCAGAAACTGGTTTAAACCCATAACAGAACATAAGGTCAGTGCATATAAGCCAGTTTCAAAATAGCTGAAACTGGTTTAAGATAAACCTAGTTGAATATAATATTAAAATTAACTAATTTGGGTCAAATCAATTTATGAAACTTCTGTCCCAGACCCCTTCCTGGTATAAGTTAAATCAGAGACCCCCAGCACACTTTGCAGCCCTGGGCTGGGCTGTCTACTCCAGGGCTGCCCCTGCCCCTTAGCTATAACAGGACTGGCCCCGCCTCTCTGATCTCTAGCCAGAGCAGAGGAGTGGCCAAACACCAGCAGCATGGCCCCTTAAGGCAAAGGGGCAGGGAGGGGGTTTATTCCCCCTCCCTCCCTTCTCCCACCGAGGGAATGCAGCCAGGGTCCGCCTGGCCATGGCAGAGCAGCCCATTAGGGTCTCCCCCACACCCTTACTGCTTCAGCGGCAAGAGTGTGGCCAGACCACAGCTGGCATAGCCCCACCATCCGCCCACTTAACCCAGGGCTGAGGCTGGGGAGCTTAGCCATGCTGGACTGTGGGTGCTGGTGGGCATGGAGGGGCCAGGCTGGGCCACAGGGGCAGGGCCCTTCCCAGCCACTGCTGCTGCTGCACCCCTGCATGGTGGTTGCTTATCAGTCTGTAGCTGCCGTGGGAGACAAATGGAGCAAGCCCTGTGCAGGGGATGTGGCAGCAGTGACAGCTGCAGGCACACGAGCCCCTGTGGCAGGCAATTGCCAGGCTCTGGGCCTGCCAGTGCATCCAAACCAGCCCAGACAGCTGTGGGCACAGTGGACTTGTCCTGCATGGATAGTCCAGCTGCCAACGTGCCTGCCAACAGCTGCAATGGCGTCATCTCCATGCCGCTGCCCAGCCAGCCGCCATCCGTGCGTGCTGGGCTGTCATGGAGCTGCAGTCAGCTGGGAAGAGTCCTGCCCCCACAGCCCAGCCCTGCTATCCACTCGCCTGATCTGGGGCGGAGCTGGGCCAACTGCAGGAGCTGCTGAGGGTAGAAGAAGGGTTGGCCCGAGCCACCAGGGCAGGGCCCTTCCCAGGCAGCTGCAGCTCTGTGACAGCCAGGCCCAGCCTGGGTGCAAGGAGCTGGGAGCAATCCTGGCGCACAGCTCCTGTGGCCCCAGTTTGAGCCACAGACAGCTAGGAAGGGCCCTGCCCCCATGGCCACACACAGCAGTTCCAGCCCCAGGAGAAGCAGGAGAATGGCAGGGCCATGCCCCCCAATGCATGAGCAGCCAACAGGGCAGAAAGCCAGGCAGACCCTAGCTGTGGTCCCCACGCCCATGGGAGAGAAGGGAGATGGGAGAGAGTTTAATCCGCGTTCCTGCCCCACCTTCACCTGAGGTGCTGCCCTGGCCAGTATCTGGCCCACTTGGGAACAAACCTGGCAAGGGCTACTTCCCCCTTCCCCATCCAGGCACACCCCAGCTGGCATCCCTGCAGGCCAGGATGGCGGTTTAAACCCCTTCCCAATCATACTCAGCCTGCCAGGGCTTGGCTTGCTCTAGCGACCCCCCGGCTTCTGGCCTGAGCCACTGCAGGCATGTGGCTGCATTTCCAGAATGAAAATTTAATGTCTACTCAATTGCAAATCAGTTCAATCTACACAGCAGTTTAGATTAACCTGCAAAGATTGAATCAATTCAGGCTTGGGCTTTTTGAATGTTTGTACTTAGCTATCAATGGTAAATTAAAATTCCACATTGTTTAAATGAATGGGTTTTTTGAGGCTTAATACACGGAGTCTTGAATACTAGACTGTAAATTGAAAGTCTTACTAAAACACCGAAAGAGGATTTTTAATACTTTAAATAAATTAGAAATTCTAATAAAAGCTGAATTTCTTGTTTTTTATTTATCTGCTGACAGGTTTTCCTATCCTGCTTCTGCTAGACACATAGAGGAGGTTATTGTGGGGTACCAAATGCATGCTAGGCAACTGGTATTTAAGCTGGTGAGGGAAAACTATCTGAACTAACAAAACCCAGCTATAAAAGCAGGCAAATTTTAGAAGCATTGATAGGAGCCTGGACAGGCCCCTTTAAGAAGCCATTTCTGCTAGTACCTAAAGATTAAATACAACTAAAAAGCTGGTCTTGGTGATAAAATATGATGCTCACCTTGTATAAACAGGATTTCAAAACCCTTATATTCCCAGTACTAAAGAAGATCCACAGAGATTTAGAACTATAATCTCCAATTGGCAGTTACAGGTACAAAGGTCAGTCGTACCAATTTAAACCTAGCTACTTATTTACCTAAAACTAAAAAAGATTATGCTGGCTAATTTTGAGAATTAAACATTAAAAACAGCATATCTACAATCCAATAAGAGTTCAAGTAATCCTAAGCAATCTGCATTTAAAGAATACAAATGTACTTCCCCTGTAAAAGAGAAAAAAAAATACAGCCTGCTGTATTCTGCATCTAGCTACAAGTCATGAAATTGCTAGACAGCTTCATACACACTTAATCTGATCTGTTTAAATAATTCAGTTACATTAATTGTTAATACTAATGAATTGTTTTCGAAGAAATACACTGGGTAAATGAAGACTGCACTGACATTTGTGCAGTGCATGAAAGAGCAAGCTGTTCCATGTTATGATTCATATGGCTGCAAAATTTTATTCACCAATTGCTTTGCATCATAGATGCTATTTTTCCTAGATAAATAACATATTCCTCAGCACTAGTCATGCATATTCATTTTGGTCAGAGACCTGTTTCATTTCCACATACGCCGCCATTGTATCAAACATCTCTAGGTACATATTTTTCATCAGCACTACACATCTCATTTACTAAAAACAAACCACAGCATCTCCAGCTTAAGAAAAACGTTAAATAAATACCCTTATCTTTCCAATTGCTCGGCTGACTGTCCATCTCTCCTCCAACGCTCTACCCTCCAGCTGTGATTATCAATTATGCATACCAAGAGAATAGCTGCAATTGGAAAATTCTACAGTCTGTGATATGAAACATCAGTTTCCCCAGCAGAGGTCTGCAGTCTCGTCTGCTGCACAACTACTGCAGGACTTAAGTCACCTGACTGTCTTCTGGGTGTGGAAGAGACTGACGCAGTGCAATCTGTAACTAAGCTACTAATGTTCCAGCACTAATTCTAAAATTCAATCTCCTTACTGATGCAGCCATTTGCTTGCTACTGGTAGCAAAATGGAACTAAAAGGAAGGTAGGAAAAGAAATTAGTAATTCAAAAGGTGGGGATAAAAAGGCTGCACTTGTAATGTCTCAGTGCTAAGGTATTAAGTTCAGCCTCGTTGCAGAATCTTGCATGTGTGTCAATAGTGCTCTCTTTCACCAAACTGACAGTCTGTGACCATGGTTTTCATGTCAGCTTAAAAGCTTTACTTTAAATTTTAAGTAGTTTTCTTTTAAGAGAAAGATCAAACCTTACATTTAGCATTCTGCAACATCTAATTCTTGCTTTCCCCTGCTCTCTTCTCCACCCTCCCCCCAGCCTTTTTTTCCTGCAAGTGTTTCTCATACCTCCAATGAAAGCTTTAGTCATCCTGCCATTCATATAACCTGAATTTCTGATCATCACTGCATTTCTTTTCAGTGAGAAAACAGTACAACAATATTTCCATCTTTCCCATAAAGGAAACTCTTTAGGAGACTGAAGGAAATCTCTGTATCAATTACCTTATTCCTTAAAAAACAGCTCTCTCTCATTCTGTGCATGTCAATGAATAGGTATTAGTGAAAAGGAGAGGGGGGGATTTTTTTTCAAAACCAAAAACCTACTGCCAACTTGGCAGCATCTATTGTTGTCAATTCCTACTATTTTGTTTTGAGCCTCTTGATATTAGAAACTGTAGCTCCTGCAATCACGATTCTGAGACTGGAAGAGGTGTTAATTTAAGAGTTCTCTACAACCTTGGGACTAGAACAAGTTTGTAAACATGGTGCAAGTATAAGCTACAGCAGGGCTGTCCAATTTCTAAGTGGCTGGGGCTACCCCATTCTTCAGGCAAACCTGCAAGGGCCACAGACCCTGGAGGCCACATGCCCCCCTTCTGCTGCATCGCGTGACCCAGCACCTATGCTGCTGCACCACACAATTCCCTGCTGCTGCTCCCAGTGCTCCCCCAACTCACCCTTAGCAACCTGGCCACCAGCTCCCCCACTGCCACTCGGACTCCCCAGACACTGCAGGCTGCACTGCACTGCCCTGCCCGCTGGGGCAGGGGCAGGAGGAAGCCTAGGAGCCACAATTAACCCCTCATGGGCCACCACCAGTTGGACAGCCCTGAGCTAAAGGATAAAAAAAAAATCTGGAACAGACAAAAAGCTCAAAAATACATTTATTCTCCCCCGAAAGTCAGAACATAGTTAAAACTTTAAAAAAATAACTCCCCCCATTTTTGAATGCTTGGGATTAATAAGAGGCCAAAAAAGCACCCCAGCATGGACAGCGATTGCAGAATAAACCCAGACAGACCACATCCTAAATCTAATCCAGAAAAAGGACTTCACAAATTTCCATGAAAGCAATTTTCAGTTTGACACTAAATTAGGTATTCCTATCTTAACATTTGGTTTTCTCTACTGAATGTATAGTTATCCTTCAGTGCAACATGAAATGAAAACAAGTTTACCAAAGTCACATAAAGCCCTGGACACCTACTGCCTTTTGCACTGCTCTACAGT
Organism: Alligator mississippiensis; assembly: GCF_030867095.1. Classification (NCBI taxonomy): domain Eukaryota; kingdom Metazoa; phylum Chordata; order Crocodylia; family Alligatoridae; genus Alligator; species Alligator mississippiensis. The sequence continues at coordinate 207,138,936 of NC_081824.1, forward strand.
CAGTCACTTCTCTGATATTGTAGGTACAAATATGGCCTTAGAATTGATGCAACATTTTATTCCCGTCTAGAATCTGTGGGAACTTAAAATCAGCTGCATATATTAAGACTGTGGCAATTTGTCTTTTTTTGCATTAACTGTTTCCCCTTTGAGCTATAAATATTAATGTCAACTAGTTCCTACTAAGATGTGGGCTTTTCCATTTCCCCCCCCATTTTTGTGTTATTTGGGATAAATCTGATTCAAAATAACACTAAAAGTTGCCTGCTAGATTTGACACACAAGAAAATTAGTCACCAACACACCCTTCTTGTTGCCATTGCTCTGTAAAAGTTAAGTATTCTTAGAACTGTCAGAGTACAACAAAGCTGCATTCACTTTAGTTTCTGGCTGAAAAAGATGTCTATTTTCTATTCCAGGTCCCTATCCTTTTGATATGCTTAGGATACAGTTAACTTTATTACAAATAAAAAGTTAAACTAGAACCACCGGATGCCATTGGCAGCTCATTTAAGCAGTTATAAAATTTGTGGAACAGAAATTTAGAATGTCCTCTTTTCTCATACTTAAGCGTTATACACACGCACAAAGAAAACAAAGTAATTTCTATTGTCAAATCCCAAGTGCATTAGCCCCATATGCAGACCCTTCCTCCCTGCTCCTTGCACTTGGTCCCTTTCATTTCTTCTCTACATGTACAATATTTATTCCATCTTCCTCATGCAGTCATTTAGCCCAAAAACTCCAATATAATGAAAACTGTCCCTTCACAATTACTTGCACCTTATTTCAGATAACGAACCCACATGTCATGCTGTTAAGCATACAAATGGAGGTTAACAATTTATTATGGAATGAGAATGGTTTATTGAGTGTTAATTCTATGCTGATTTCTGGAACAATTTTAACTTGGCCAACAAGCAAATTATAAGGAGTGACAGCATCAATTAATGCACATCTAGAATTGGCTCAACCAAATTCAGGACATAGCTGTATTTGAATAAGAAGGTTCACATGTATAAACCCAATCAATTTAATCAATATTCTAACCTAGAACAACTAGTATTCTAGGATCAGCCTGCAGATCTCATCAACCTCTGGGTTTTTTAATCATAGCTTAGAGCAGGACTTTTAAAGCGCATCTACATGTGATTTAAGGAGCCTTAGCCCGATTTAAAGCACATTAAGGACATGCATCTACACATGTGCACCCTTAATGCACCTTAAAAATGGCAATTTTAGGCTATTCACGCCTAAACAGCTAAAGCACCTTAATGCACGTGTATGTTGACTGACTTGGGACTAACTTCAGTGGGAATAGAAGTACGGCAATGCCAAGTGCTTTTAAGGACATCTACACATGCTTTTACACATTCCTAAACATAATGCACATTTCCCTAATGCGCATTAAAGGCGATTTAGGTGCGTGCCTACACATGCACGCGCTAAGGTACATTAAACAGGGTGTACAGACCAACTTGAGATGAAAATTAGTCCCAAATCAGTCTGCACACCCCGTTAATGTGCCTTAGCGCACGCACATGTAGACGCACACCGAAAAGTCACCTTAATGTCCATTAGGGAAACGTGCATCATGTTTAGGCATGTGTAAAAGCATGTGTAGATGGCCTTAAAAGCACTTGACATTGCCTCATTTCTGTTCCCACTGAAGTTAAATGGTGAAGTTCTCACATAAGGCTCTAGTAGAGACTTCTATGAGACCGTTAATGAATAAACTAGCAAGAGCTCCAGTTTCTCATAATCTTGTACCATTTTTAATGAAAAAAAGGTGTAGAATACCGAGTAGTAGTACTCGGTTAAACATAAAAGCCTTCTGCCTCCAGAAAGCTGGGACCCAGAGTATTTTAAGTAGAACACATCAAGGCTATTCATCACAAGTTCCAGGGTAACTGGAAGCTTGTGTCAGGAGCATTCAAAGATTGGAATGGCAGGAGTGGTATCAACTGAAGGAAGCTAGCATAGCACCGGCCTGTAAAATGCCAACTAACATCGCTCTTAGTGGTCTAATTTCATAATGAAAATTCACAAAATGCTCTGTCAAGAAGTAAACTGCACTAGTTTGCACTAAGTTTTCTGCCTGACCATTTCATTTGGGGAAAAAAAACCCCAAACAAACACACACACACACTTTTCTCTGTTCTTTTTCCATCTCAAATCAGACATCTGTTTACTTTTTTTTTTTAAAAATCAGTATTTCAGAAAAGGTGAGAGAGCCCCAAAATAGTTAATCATGTTTCTGAAAGCAACTGTAAAATTCTTTAAAAAGTGAGCCTTCTTTTCAATGATGGCATTTCTTGGCAGCTAAATTCTTGTTTATATCTGACTACTTACTGTAGTACTAACCGGGATATGGAAACAGAGGAGAACAGCAACTGGTTAACGGTGATACACAGTAACATTCCTCTTGGCTAAAGCCTCACATAATTTTTAGAGCAACTTGGATTCAAGTTACAGACATACGAAAAGACAAGTACTTGATTTGTGCTCCCAGAGACTAAAATAGATGGATATATTTTTAATCACACCAGCAGTGGACATGTGCAGCAGGTGAGACTACCTTCTCAAACTGTGGCTCAGCACTTTCATGTCTTATGCTTTACTCTGTAATGGCAGCTTTTAAGGGAATGTGAGGTTTTCATATATTAATTGCATTCAGTCTGAATGACATGAAGTGCCCTTGAGCAGACAGCCGACTAGAATCCACAAACAAGAGACTCACAAACCCATAGAAGTTCTGAATTTTTAGTCTTAAATTAAGCCCAAATATTTTTTTTTAAAAATGAGTGCCTAAATTAGGAATCTGATTTTCAGGAGTTGAATAGAACCCACAGCCCCTACCAACTTCAACTGCTACAAATGGCAGTCAAAACTTCTAGAAGCTATAGGGGAAACATGCCATTTCCACCGGATGATTTCAGTACACAACATGGATTTCAATGCTCTTAACCTCTGAAAAAGGGGACAACGCTTCATTGTTTAATGTTCTGCTGTTGCTAGATGCTTTGAAAGTGCGACATTCTGATTAAAAATTCATTAAGTTCTTAACCATATACATATTGGACATTTAAAGTCTTCTACATTCCGAATACATCGTCAAAACTCCTATTTTGTAGACATTAAGGCTAGCAAGTAGTTTGGTGGCATCTTCAGAACGTTTGGCAGCCTCTTTCCATGAATACGTAATAGAGAAGATGCTATCTGTTGTTCATCTTCACACAAATATCACTTTCAGATCCACTAAAAAGTCTTGAAGGAGTTAAGATTGACAGGCAGCAAGGATTAAGATAGGTTGCAGTGGCTTTTTAAATTTTCTAACTCCCTAGAGCATTTTAGAAAATACAAATTACAAAAAAAAAAAAAAGGAATGAAAAAAGCAATTTGAAAATATCTTAAAAACTGCTCTACTGCTACTTCTCTGCTCTACTTTGGAATATGTCACACCCTTGGGCAGCATTTTCCATGCCATAAATTATCTTTCATTTATAAACACTAGATGGCACCAAACTCTAATTTGAGAGAGATTGTTACAACAGCTGTTATGTAGACACTATCATGTTATATACATATGTATACACACACTTTCTGGTTTAATTCCTTTCATTGTTATTCCCCCCTCCCAATCTTCCTATCGAAGTACTATGGCCTATGTCCAGTATATTGTTGGACAACTCTGAAAACCTAGGGATATGCTTGGCAGCAATTACATTTAAAATTAGACCATTAAGAAGGGATTACTCTAAAAGCTGATGTATATGAGCAGCAGGTTTTTGCAACATTTATGCATTTAGATGTTTAAAACTCTCAAGGGTTGCAAACAGTGCACTACAGTTCACTCCAGATATCAAGGGCAATTTTTTGGATGTACAGGAAAGCCTTGCTAATCATGAACTCTGGATTCGCGGGTTCAAATATTTGCAGGGGAGGGCAGAGCCGGGAGGTGGGTAGAGAGCGAGTGCTGGGGACATGGAGGGAGGCAGCAGCATCTTCTCCCCCAGAGGCAGCCGTGGCGGCACTTGGGGGAAGGGGTCAGCCCTCAGGCACTGCAGGGGAGCCGCAGGGACAGGGAGGAGCGAGGCAGCGGCGGCATCTCTGCTGCCACCACTGGAGGCATCCGTGGTGGTGTTAGGAGCCGTGGCAGCGGCAGCACTTGGGGGGGGAAGGGGTTGGTTCCCAGGTGCTACAGGAGAGCCCCACGAACAATGGGGGGTGGGGCAAGCAGGGAATGTCTGTGGGGTCTGACAGGGAGCCCCATCAGTATTCATGGATTTCGCCATTCACGGGGATCTCTGGAATGTATCCACCGCGAATGGTGAGGGTCTCCTGTACATTAATATTCTGGTATTTAAATTGACCTTTAGCAATGGCACAGGAAAACAAAGTATTTAAGGAGTACACCATCACTCAGCAGTGTTTTTTCAAATGTCTGCCTGAATATTAAGTTAAACTAGCTTTAGTGAACATTAATGCTTAGGTCTGGAGTTAAAATCATGAACAGGTTATTGTTTTTTCTAGGTATTATGTCATTGCCATAATTATTGAGAGTATGGTAGAGATGAACAAAGATGGATACAACAGGCCACAGGCAAACACCCGTTGTTTGCCCTCCGGGTTTTTTTTCCTAAGCGTGAAAAAGCACTATGAGAGGTATATTCATCAATGCTTTGATTTAGAGTTCTACTACTTAAAAATTGTGTATTAATAGTATGGTTTAATGAAGAAACAATTGTTTAACTGCTGTCTTCTCTAACTACACTGAGATCTTCAAAAAGGCTACGTAAGTCAGTAATTACAAAACAAGGTGGAGAGACAGAGACAGTGCACGCACGCGCGCGCACGCAGTTTGTGCACATGCATTTCTGTGCTAAAAACCTACAAAAGGATTTTGGACTGCATCTCTTCCTGATTCAGCATTCTTGCCAGTTTGAAAATTTGTCAGCAAATTAGATCCAGGTTCCAACTGTCTAGAAGTTCTCTAGGCTTTAACTGATATGTTCTCAAGAAAATATTCCAATATCTTTAACACACAAAATTTAATATCCCATCTCAAAGAACTACTATACAACACTAGCTTTTCTTAGAATCTACTAGTAAAATAAGGGTATTAAGTAAGCAAATTTATGCTATCTCCCTAGAGTTTTCCTTTGTGTTTAAAGGACAGCACTTTCCTCCAGGCTTATGCAGGCTCTAGAGAACTGACTGGCTATATTTTTGAGTAAAAAGGTTTTATTTATTTCTTTCATATGTTTTTAAAGAGTATACAAAAAGTACGATTCGGACTTTATAAAACACAAAGACCAGCAAGAAACCTCAGCTGCAAATGCCAATTCAAAAAAATCTTAGCAATTCACTTTCCAAACAGCCTAAGAGAACTCTACAGGATTAAAAGTTTCATTTTAGTACTTCTCATCTTTAAGCTTGTTATTAAATTAGTGGCAGTGATATGCCAGAAAAACATCTTTGAAAAATCAAGTTTTGGTTGGGGGGGTTTAAAGCCAAGACAAACTCCTGGGTCATGTCCATACATACAGGCAACATGCGGTTTGTGGAGCCACAAACTGCACGTGTTGCATGTTAAACTGTGCACGGCGCTGCTAATTTGCAGCATGGGCAAAATTTCCCAGTAGCAAAAAACAAAACCAAAAAACAGGAAGAAAAAGGAGCACAAGGCGTAAGAAAATAGTGTGTGCTGAGACAAATGCAGAAACTGGGGAGCAAGCAGCTCTGGGCTGCCTGCTGCTCATCTCTGCACGCTACAGAGCCCCCATGCCGAGTCACACTGCACCCCAGCCAGCCACGGTGACTGGCTGGGTTACATACAACATGCCTTGTAGGCAGCTCCTCCATTTCTATGTGCTGCTCCTCACCTGGCTGGGGTGCAGGGTGCCTCAGCCACACCTGAGGCCAGGCCAGGAGCTGGGAACAGGGGGTTTGCACACAGTGGGTCAATGCGTCCTGCAACAAAGGGCACATGCAGAGGTGTGAGCTGCAGCACAAAGTAGTGGCAAGTTTGTGCCACTACTATATGTGCCACTGCAAGAGCATGTCCCTGCTCATCTGTAAGTGGCCCTGGAGTTCAAATGAATGCAGGAGAATCCATTTTCAAGAAAAGCACTGGAGGAGTCAACTGGTACTGGTATCAAGCCTTCATAAAAGCAACAAAGAATAATTTTGTGACAGTACAAAGACTACTGTACTAAGTGACAACTGTATCTGAAAAAAACAAAAAGGTAAAAAACTTAAGAAAGAAGAACATTGAGTACTAGGAAAAAAGATACATGCGCATAATTTCAGAGGTTGTCCAGTCTTTAAAAACCTGAATTCCTAGGTGCAGGTGTAAAATAGGGCAAATAATACAGCCACACATTCACACACCAGAATTAGAGGCAAGATGTATACACGTAACATGGAGTCTACACAAAACAAAAAGCTGAAAACTGGACAGGATGCATGTGGTAAAACAAGATTTTTTCAGAATGTAGATTACTATTAAATACATACATCCAAATTATTGCTGATTTATAGGTATTCACATTAATACCAAACTGAAAGCTAAGGATAGACTGCCCGTGCTAGAAGTAGTTTTTCACTAAGTCATAGGCTTATGTATAATTCACAGGAACCTTTCCAGCACAGGCACAGCAGTGGGAGGCAGGAAGCCAAGCACAGCTTTACTGCATCTTACAAATTAGCTGCAACTGACTGTGGCATAAAATTGAGAGCAACATGTATAAGAAGCAAAATGGCTAAGAGACCTACCTACCTTTAACCTTTCTGCTCTTTTAATTTAAGAGTATAACTAGACAGCAAATACTATGCTGGAGTTCAGCAGACTATTTGGAGAAGAAATACAAGTCCTCAATATACCTGTATTGTGTAAAGGAATTTTAATGGTCACAGAATACTGAACCTCTTATGCTCAGCTTTTCCAGTAACCTAAATGTTAGACTCCTTGATGTATGTCTAGGCCAATGGAGACCTAACAACCTCCCAGTCTTTTCTGGTTATAAGCTTTACATGTAGTGACAGAAGAGATAGCACTCAGAAGACTTAAGATCTCCAATTGAACTCTGTATAAGAAATAAAAGCACTTGGAATTAAAAACAAAACAAAAAACTTAGACACAAAATAGATTAAATATACCCTCTATTACCCCTGGAAATTTGTTTCTTCTCCAATTTCACAGTCCTCCATGCCATTTTTAATCATTGCTGTGCCTGCTTCTTTCCTCAGACCTGATGAATGCTTCTCATTTGAAAGCTCGTCTAAGCTTATCCCAAACCATGCCGTTGGTCTAATTATTAAAATCACCACCCAATCCTTGCCCCTCGCATAATTCCTGGACCATGATGGTTATATCACTCCAACCCTCCGCAGCTCAGTCTTACAATAATATGGCTTTGCACAAGAATCTAGTTGAAAACAGCTTAAAACCACGGGGACACCCAATTAACAGCTAGGTTGCACAGCTTCTGATGCCCTGGGTTTCTTTTTTTTCCCCTTTTAAATAGAGGACTACAGAGGAATTTGAAATAAGCATTAAACTGTTCTCTTAGCTTGGCATAAAATTCTTTAACAAGAAAACACCAGGAGGAGGAGGAGAGAAGAAATCCATATTGTGTGGCTGGTATGCAAGTAAAAAGTACTGATAGTCAGAATAGGCTGGTAGCACCAGAAGTGTTACATAATGAAATGTATACAGTGATCTACTTCAAAAGAAACAAATCATAATATGCTTAAATTCAGCTAAAGAAACTGCTGAGGAACGAGATGCAAGACAGTATATGAAGATTACCTGAGGATTTACTCAGCTTTGCTGAAAATATAGCAGGAGTTTTCTCCTTTTCTTTACCAGATGGAACTTCTCTCTCCACTTCTTTCTCAAGAGCTTCAGGTTTTACTATACTAACTACCTCTTTTTCAGCAGACAAAGATGAAACATCTGCAGGTAGCAAGGATGCCTTGGATATTTCAAGCTCTTCTCTGTTCACAGCCTCTGAAGGTTTTTCCAAAACATGAACATTTTCTTCTGCTTTCACTTTTACATTCTTTAAAGATAGATCATGGGGTAGTTCTGGGCAAGGCAACTGCCTCAGCTCACCTTTGATCCCATTAGTCATCTCTTTACTCTCATCTTTGTACAGTATTTCTTTACCAAAGACTTCTGTCACCAGTTTAGGCGTGGATTCAGTGGTGACCAATGTCACAAAGTCTTCTGTCACTTGGACTGGAGAGGACTCTGTGGGTAAAAGAACTTTGTCTCCGATTTTGGACTCCTCAGCAATATGCATTTCAGCTGAACAGGCAACAGCATTCAGATCTTCCATCTGAAGGGAAATTTTTTCCTTCTTGTCTATTTCCATGGAAGCCGCCTCTACAGGCACCGGAGCCGGCATTCTGGAAAAAGCCAATTCAGGTTGGAAAGATTCCAGATAGGGCTTGGCTGTAGAAGGCAGCAGCTCCTCAAGTTCTTCCATACTTCCATGATCTGTTCCAATCTTCCCAGTGTTTTCAACTGATTTACTTGTCGCAGTAAGAGATGATGGAACTTCATTTTCTTTCTGAGGAAAATCAAGTGTTGGCTGATTGCTGAGCAAGTCATAGTTTTCAGGCTGAGGTGACAATTTTTCAACAGGCTCTTTATGTTCAAGCACATCCTGTGAAACACATTCTGCTATCAGTGTCTCCGAATAATCTGAAAAGATTGGTGAAGGAGATTCACTGGAGACCTTTGTTTCTTTAATTAAATCACATGCAATAGATATATAAGGAGTCTCTATTTCTTCAGTTACAGCCCTATTCTTATGATCAGGTTCTTTGAACGCAGCTTCCTCCTTTATTCCTTGAGCCTCTTTTAATGATATATTCAGTTCCTCTTGGTACAGTGGAGGTTTCTCAGACACTTGTTTCACGTTATCATAACTAGCCACAGAAGTAAAAGTTTCTAATGGGGAGGCTTCAAGCTGTACAGCAATAGCATCTGCAGAAGCAGCTCCAGTGTTTGATGGGGCTTCCATGACAATATCAGGCAAGACTGGTGATGGAGCAGCTTCAGGTCCTTCAAATGAGGGACAGAGCTGTGCTACAGGATTCAAAGGCTCTTGTAAGGACTCAGATGTTTGAACTAAATCAATCTTAGTTTCATAAGCAAGTTTTGTACATGTTGCATCATGCATTTCACTCTCATATGCTTCTTGCACTAAGTCTGGAGTTAGACCTTCAGGCACATTTGCTGCATTATCAAACGATATATTTGATAAAGTATCTGTTTTAGCATAGTCAGCTTCTAGACCTTCCTGCCTGCCTACTAATTTAAAATCACGTTCTATCCATGTCTGGACTTTCATTTCTGCTATTTTTTTCTCATCGGTTTTGTTTTCTGAAGCATCATCCTCCAACAAAGAAAGAGATTTGACTATATTGTCCTCAGATGTTACGGTAGGTTCAAATTTAGCACATGTAATGTAAGTTTGTGACGATCCCTTTATAGCTTCTGGGGTGCTTGGGAAAGAAAGATCTTCATTACTGCCTTCGCTCTCCTTTTCATAATCTTTCTGTATTGTCAGCATCTTATCTGCATCAAATCTCTTGTCTAAGCTGCTTTCTAATTTGCGATCTACCTCACTTATTACAGCCTCTTTCAAGCTGCTAACTCCATGACAAGTATCTTTTACTTCCCATATTGGTTCATATGGTTTGAAATCTACATATTGTTCCCTTGAAGGAGTGTCTTCTTTCAAAGCCATCTTTTCACCACCATCATCAATATCATATTTTGCTTTCTTAGAAGACTCCTTTTCATCATGCTTTTCAAACAATTCCATGTGGGCTTCTGGAGACGCATCCTGCTGCTGTGCAGTGATTTTTCCTAGGCTATATATTTCTTTACCATTTTCTAGCAGCATTTCTTCTTTAGTCTGGGAGACAATGGTTGCTTCGACTTTAGTGGATGGAGATTTCATTTCTGAGTATTCCATCTCTGGGGCTTCTCTTAAATTTTTCTCTATGAGAAATGGATTTCTTGTATTTTCTGTAGTTTCTTTATAAATATCACTTCCCTTTTCTTTGTAAATGGTTCTTGCAGATAATCCCTCTGATAACATATCAAAGGTTGCATGCTCTTTAAAAGGATCAGCTGAGAAAGGAGAGAAGGAAGGAAGAGAAGCAGCAGTGTCAAGCGGGACAGCAGTAAAATCCTCTTGACCAGACGACACAATGCTACCTGGCTTCTCCTGCAAGTCCATAACTTTTTCTGTGACCATGGACAGAAAGGAAAGTTAGAGAATGCAAGTGTTCTTAAAAAGTTAATACAAACTTTATGACAGGTTCAAATAACGTTAGTTATTAAAGATTCCTCTAAATTCTAGCCTAACTACTACTGTCCATTTAAAGATACGGGTTAAAAAGTGTTATTCTACTTCACCTCTCCTAGCAGAGAAGTGGGCAAACGTTAAAGAAGCAGCAACTTTGTGCAGTGCAAAGATTACAGTAAAGCACAACAGGCCATAGAAGAACAGATCACACAAGAACATCAGGCATTTAACCAGGTGTAGGGAACAATCTGTATTTTTCCCCTTTTACAAGGGAAGCTAGTGACCAGAGTATAAAATGAAAGGTCACTCTATATCCATTATAGATAGACAATCTATTGATGCAAAATACTGCAGAAAGTTATTATGGACTAAGTCTTTCTACTAAGCATTAAGAGCAACTATACTTTAAAATGTTAACCTGTTAACAGAACCAAACATTACCCTGCATTAAGATCCTATAACTCACAGACAGCTATACTTGTTTACAAGTTGTGTTTGCTTCTGTAGAGTCTATTGAATCTTGAGCAAATAGATTGCAAGCTTTAATATTTAGAAGATAAATGCTATACTTGGACCCAAACTAATTTTTGAGTTAATGGAAGCTAGAGGGAAGGTGTTAATGAGATGGAAGCTGAAGCGCAGAATGTACTCAGACAAAAGGCTAGCAGAAAGAACTTGCCTGCAGAGGAGTATATCAGAGGCTCAGATGCAGCAGGAAGAGCAAAAAGGGTCTCATCTGAAAAACAAACAAACAACCTCAGAAGAAATAAAGATTAGGTAGTTTAGAAAGGGAAGAAAGCAAGCAAGTATTCAGTTGACAATCAGCATGTACACCCACATCAAAAGCCACAAGACTAGACAAACCAGAGAAATGAGAGTGTGGCCCAATTATTAAAAACTTTCCATTTCATGGTGAGGTCACTAAAGACAAACTTCCCCATCCCCCAAGCTAGGAACCAAAAGAAAAATTTGTATGCAGCAATTTTAATTTTGGTCCAAACTTCTGCACTACAGTTCCAATTAAATTGTAGCACCAGGAATAAATCACCCTGAGCTGACACTGATGTGTCATCCTTACATGTATTCAGCTTGTCCAAGGGTCTCAGAACAGTAACCCAAGCATAAGAAAAATGAAAGATGCTTTCAACTTGAGAATGTGTTTAGAAAACAAGGGGGATGGGGAAGTGGTTCCAGGCACTAAACTCCATTTTTGGTTGCCATTTGTGATAGTTACACCATACTGTTTCCCTTATTTAAAATGCGCCCCCCCTCATGTTGCTAGACCAACTTCCATTTGTAAAAATGCACAACTAGCCACATGCTGTCAAACTGTACAAGATACAAATAAATATATATTTGTTGTTACAGCTACCTAAAGTAATCTTGGCTGCCATTTACAACACTACTAAATAAATTCCCAAATGAATTGTTAGGAAACTGAATGAGTCTCTTTAAAAATATAGTAAACTGACCCCATGCATATTCCCTTTCTTTTGTGAATAACCCCAAAAATCAAGTTTTACAAATGGAAAAGCTAAACCAGAAGTTCTCAAATCATGATCCAAAAATTAAACGGTGTACACCACAGTATGGTTTTCCTTGCTATTTAGTGTCTCTCCCTCTGCAAGTCCATTCATAACCTCTGAAGGGGCCTGTAGCCTATGAAAAGTATATGCCTTTCTGAACAAATTAATCTTTAAAAGGTATCATTCTGCACTGCCTTCTAAATTAAACTTCGATGACAAAGGGACATAAAGGTCCAGAGACATTTTGAGAGTTGGGTCCCACTGGTAAAAAGGGAACTGCTACTCTGGATCTCCAATTTCTGTCAGAATGCAACAAATAAAGAACAGGAAACACTTCCACTGGCATTAGTTTAAAGGCGGCCATTTTACATTACAAACCACATACAGGAATATTTACTTAAATAAGACAACCCCTCCAGTAACTACATTCCATTATATGAAAAAAAAAAAAAAAAAAAAAAAAAAAAAAAAAAAAAAAAGTATGTGTATTTGTTTTTATTTTCTACATATAGAATCTAATTATTGGAGGTTGGTTTTGAATTTGTCCTCTTCTATCGCTACAACTGGGAAAATAAAATGGGGGGGGAGAGGGGACAACTGACCCCATTGCCCTCTGCACCCAACTTCTTCCCCCTGCAGCCCCTTCACCCCCACCTTACTGCCTGCTCTCCCTGAACGCATGGAAGGAAGGAAGGGGAAAATTTGAAAACACTGACTTTGACATAAACATGTATGTAGTAATTTACATATAGGCAAATTACTACAGGTACCCACAGACTTAGTTCATCCAGAATTGATGCATTTCATCATTTTTGAAACGGCTCCAAGTTTTAGCACAGGTACTCCATAAACACACTTTTAAGCAGCACTTTGGTACCTGCTTACATAGAGTACAAACTATGCATTGTCACAACCCAAAGTTGTGAGTTGTTTGTGTGCGCTTCGGCATCGCTAAATTATGTTCCCGCTAAA